>NC_047111.1:21938394-22540160 GCF_902500255.1 Thalassophryne amazonica | reverse complement strand
TGTCATGTCTTAAAGATAGTAAAGCCTGGGTGGCCCTAAACTTCCTAAATTTGATTGATAAGAAAACAGAGATGATTGTGTTTGGCCCTAGCGGCTCCTGTGTGCCCTCCCCTGTTGATTTGGGTCCATTGGCAGCTTATGCAAAGTGTTCTGTTACTAATTTGGGTTTTAACATAGACAGCTATTTAAAATTGGATCGCCAAATTAGTGCGGTAGTTAGGTCTAATTTCTTTTACCTTAGGCAGCATGCTAAGGTGAAGCCTTTTCTCACACATCAGCACTTAGAAACAGTAATCCATGCCTTCATTACCTCTCAGGTGGATTACTGTAATGCACTTTATTTTGGAGTTAGCCAGTCCTCCCTTGCACATCTCCAGTTAGCTCAGAATGCGGCTGCTCATCTGCTAACTGGAGTACGAAAGAGGGAGCACATTACACCTATCCTGGCCTCCCTCCACTGGCTGCCTGTGCACTGTTGTGTACAGCTCAGTTTAGGTTCGTAAGCTTGAAGAAACGATGAAGTCGTACTGGAACTATAGCACATTTATTTACAGCAAATAAAACAACAACCATTTCATCTCTTTGGCTTCCTCCTACTTTTGCACCGCCTGCCTTGCAGTCACAGCCTTTTATAGTTTTGCACTTAGCGCCCCTGCAGGAAACCTTCGTTACTGCAGTCATAGAAGTTTCCACATACTACATGCACTTCAGGGTTCATTTTAGGATTCTTTTATTTGTTTTTAAATCTTTAAATGGCCTTGCCCCGCCCTACCTCTCTGAGCTTCTTCACCCATATATCCCTGCACAGTGCCTCCGGTCAGCTGATTAGCTCCTTCTTGATGTTCCAACGTCAAAGTGAACGCTGGGAGGGAACCAAGCATTCTCTGCTGCTGCTCGTAAAATTTGAAATGCTCTACCTGTGCACATTAGGCAGGCCTCCTCACTGTCTGTTTTTAGAACCAATCTTAAAACCCAATTTTATTGAGTGGCTTTTATAACATAGAATGAGACTTCGCTCTGTTTTAGTTGTTTTTATTTGTTCACTGCTGTTTTTTTATTGTTGTTGTGTTGCTTTGTTGTTTTTATGACCCCCATGTATAGCACTTTGTTTCAGTTGTGGCTGTTCTAAAAAAAAGTCGAGTTGAGTTCAACATTGCGTTGAGGTCTGGGACAGTGCCTAAGGAGTGCCAAACTGGGATAGTGCTCCCCATACTTAAAAAAGGGGAACAGAAAGTGTGTGCCAATTACACGGCATCACACTACTCAGGTGGTAAAGTCTACTCCAGGGTGCTGGAAAGGAGGATTCAGCTGATAGCTGAATCTCAGATTGAAGAGAAACAATGCGAGTTCCATCCTGGTCATGGAACAACTGACAAAGATCCTGGAGGGTGCCTGGGAGTATGCCTACCCAGTCTACATGTGTTTTGTGGACTTGGAGAAGGCGCATGATGGGGTACCCCGAGAGATACTATGGGAGGTGCTGCGGGAATATGGAGTGAGGGAGTCCCTTCTCAGGGTCATCCAATCTCTGTACACACAAAGCAAGAGCTGTGTTGGGGTGTTCGGCAGTAAGTCGGACTCATTTCCAGTGGGGGTTGGCCTCTGCCAGGGCTGCGCCTTGTCACCAATCCTGTTTGTGGTTTCATCACTGCTTTTTGCAGTTTTCATTCATTAAGACACCAGATCTGTCTGACTTTCCATGAGATTCCAATAAATTGTCGTTTTTGTAAAGTACGGCCTCCTGGGCCATGTCTTTGGGACCGTTCCATGAAAGAACAGAGTCTTAACAGCACCTTGAGGTGTTGTGTTTTAGTGTGATAAAAAGAATCAAAATGAATAGAATGTTTATTTATTGCATAATCTACTATTGTTGTTTTTTTTTGTTTTTTTTCAATAATTATTTTGAGTACTTTGCACAAGAGTAGACTCTGTTTAAATTGTTTTGAATGACATGGCTTGTTAAGGCATTAGCCACTATCGTTGTTGTTCATTATGGTTATTTCAAAGCTTAGCTGTATGGAAATGAACAGCACAGTGGATCAGTGGTTAGCACTGTTGCCTCACAGCAAGAAGGTCAAGGGATCGATTCCCACCTGTGTCCTTTCTGTGTGGCGATTGTATGTTCTCCCCGTGTATGCATGGGTTCCCTCCAGGTGCTCCACCTTCCTCCCACATCCAAAGACATGCACGTTATGTGGATTGGAAACTGTAAATTGCGGGTGGGTGTGAATGTGTTTGTCTGTCTATATGTGGCCCTGCGACAGACTGGCATTCAGTCCAGGGTGTTCCCAGCCTCATGCCCGTTGACTGCTGGGATAGATTCCAGCCCCCTTGGTTGGAGTAAGTGGTTGAAGATGAGTGAGTGAGCTGTATGGAGACAGTTTGTGACTACTTTATCTTCCTTACATGTAATCAGTGGTGGCTGGTGAAATTGATTTTTTAGAGGGTGGTGCATCTTCACATCTTCATGAAGGGTGATTTACTGTAGGGCTACATTCATTTTCACTAGGTGTAGCAAATAAAGTGCTAATTGCACAGCGTAGAACTGATATAAACTGTTCAGACAGCCAATCATAGTGTGTTATTATGACTCTGTTGGTCTCTATGGGAGCGTGTCTGATGTAGTCATATCACTGAAATTCTTTAAAACTCATTGGCAGACAACACTGACTACGTCTACATGCCGTTAATATTCGGGTTAAGGTCAATATTCCGGTTTTGAATCATTAGGAATAACCCGTTTACATGCTTAAGCAGACAGAGTTACTCCTGTATACATGGTCACTGGTATCATTTGGAATAAACCCATCTAAACAGCGACGCATGGATAATGTCCAGATGCACGGACAACGTCGTGACGCAAATATGCGTAATTTCCGTTTCTTCTTCCTCTTTCTACCGTCAATAAAAGACATTATATTCATGTCTTTCACGATACTAATGAAGTATTCAGTTTCCTCCTCGCTCCAAAAGTGTGGTGCTGTGCTGCCACATCTGGATTTCCCCATACTTGGTTAACTCTGCTTCTGTGGTGTCCGGTCGGTTGCGCGCGCCGCATACAAGTAGTTGCCGTACTCAAAAAACCAAGATTCCTTGCGGTTAGGACATGCGCAGAACACAAAATAATGTTCCTTTCTATGGGGACCTTCCGATGCGCGTTTATATGACCTGATATTCGGGTTAGAAAAGGAGTAACCCAGCGGTCATATTCGGGTTTTTAAAAACTGGAATATGAGCATATTTGGGTTTTTGCAGGTGTTTACATGGGTGTGCGCAACTGGGTTATTGCTAATATTCCGGTTATGAAAGAGTTATTGGCTGCATGTAAACGTAGTCACTGTTTAAGTTTGATGAAGTTGCTGCATGCTCCTAACCACTGGCCTTTTCTTCTGAATTCAGCCTGCAAGACTAGCTTTGATTCAAAGCTTCAATTCAAAGCTTAAAATACTACTCCAAGTGGCGTCGGCTGCAATCTTTGCTTCATCCATAACTAGATATCATAGCATAGTAAGTACACAGTCGACTTCTTGCTTGAATTCAGCCGCAAGACTAGCTTCATTCAAAGCTTTGATTCAAATCTTCAAAATCTCCAGAGGGCTTCAGCTGCAATCTTGTGCTTCAAATTATGTGATATCCTCGCCTTGATATCTGACATATCAACTGATAAGTTGGTATCAAGCTTAGTTACTCCACATTCAGCTTTTTGTTTTAAGTCAGCCTGCAAGACTAGCTTCAATTCAAAGCTTGGATTCAAAGCTTCCCATCCTCAAGAGTGCTTTGGCTGCAATATTTGCTTCAAACATGTCATATTCTCCCTTGATATATCATGTAATCAACTGATAACTAGGTACTGTACGTAGTTAGTCCACAGTCGGCATTTCATTTGAATTCAGCCTGCAAACTATCTTTGAATCCTCCAGAGTGCTTCACCTCCAATGTTTGCTTCAAATTATGTGACATTCTCCCTTAATATCTGATATTATCAATGAAAAACATGCTTTTATAGCTTAGTTAGTCCATAGTTGGCTTCTTAATTTGAGTTCAGTCTCCTAGGCTAGCTTCGATTCAAACATTTTAATCCTCCAGAGTGCTTCAATTGCAAGCTTTGCTTCAGATGATACCCTCCCTTGATATCTAACATTATCAACGAAAAAAATAGGTACCATAGCTTAGTTAGTACTCAGTCAGCTTCTTGTACTGAATTCAGTCTGTGAGACTAGCTTCGGTTCAAAGCTTCAGTTCAAAGCTTTGAATATTTCAGAGTGCTTCAGTTGCAATCTTTGCTTCAAATTTCTGTGATATCCCCGGTGATATGTAACCTATCAATCAATATGGTATCATAGCTTCTGTCCTGTTTTTTGTTTTGAATTCAGCCAGTGAAACATTCTGAGTCAAAGCTTCAAAGTGTGAGTCAAGATTCCACAGAGTGCTCCGTGCTAATCTTTCCTTTGCATGATGCTGTGTGATGATCACAAAAAGGTCAGATGTAAGCGATTGGTCCACTGTTCAAAAATTTAGATGAAAATGTTGTGTGGGCCGCTGAAGAGGATGGTACTGCTGGGCCCACCACCACCAGAGGGTTACCCTGCCTGGAGTGCAGGCTCCAGGCACCAGAGGGCGCTGCCACCTCACAGGAGCAGCCGGGGTGACAGCTGTCAACTACGACAGCTGTCAACAATCATCTGATCCGCATCGGTATATCAGCAAGACGTCATCTCCACCTCTTTGCCGAGATAAGCCTCGGAACCGAGGAGGTAACGTACTCAGCCAATCGTATTGTCGCTTCTTGACCATAATAACTTTTTTGCCTTTACGCAGATAGTGAGTAGAACAGCAGGAGACTGTATTGGACCATTTGGATAAGTACTACATTCCTGCACTACCAGTGTTTTCCTGACGAAGGTGGAGGTGGTTTTTTCCACCATACGTGTTACTGGGGTGCAGGCGCACCCACATCTGACGTTTTTGTTCCTCGCCAGCAGTACCAGATCCGACAAGCGGAGGCAGTGGCCACCTGGGAGTTCGGGACGTGGCGGCTCCAGTATTCCCGGGGTTCGGTGGCGGAGGAAATCGTGTGGTTCCGGTTCTGCTTTGGACAGACGTCTTCTATCTTCGAGCCTGCCCACATGACACCTTTTGTGATTTGACTTTATTGTCTATTATTGTAATCTGTCGTGTTCGTTGTGCTTATTTCACAACAGTAAAAGTGCTATTTGACTTCCTCCATTGTCCGTTCATTTGCGCCCCCTGTTGTGGGTCCGTGTTCCTACACTTTCACAACAGGATATCTCGGCCAACGTCATGGATCCCGAGGGGCGTCAACCGACTGTTGAACGGCCAATGGAAGAACAGGGCGCACAGGCGTCCGCAGGAGGAATGATCGGTGAGTTGCAGCGAATCCTCACCGCCTTCACGGCTCGGTTGGATCTAATGACCGAGCAGATCGTCCTCCTTAACCGCAGGGTGGAGGCTCTCACCGCGCAGATGGAAGCGCGCCCTCAGGGCGCTGCTGCGGCTCTCCCTCCTGTCGACCCTGTGCGTAACAGTGACGTTCCACAGGTCGTTCAACGACCCCTCCCACCTTCCCCGGAAGCATACATAAGCCCTCCAGAGCCATACGGGGGTTGTGTGGAGACGTGCGCGGACTTTCTTATGCAGTGTTCGCTCGTCTTCGCACAACGTCCCGTCATGTACGCGACTGATGCTAGCAAAATAGCTTATGTGATAAATCTGCTTCGCGGTGAGGCACGCGCTTGGGCTACAGTGCTCTGGGAGCAAAATTCACAGCTCCTTCAGACATATGATGGGTTTGTGAGGGAGTTCAGAACAGTGTTCGATCACCCAAATACAGGAGAGACCGCATCAGCCGTGCTGCTGTCAATGAGACAGGGGCGCCGGAGCGCAGCTGCTTATGCAGTCGACTTCCGCATCACGGCTGCGAGGTCCGGCTGGAATAGCACTGCCCTCCGCGCCGCCTTCGTAAACGGACTGTCGTTGGTCCTGAAGGAGCACCTGGTGGCTAAGGACGAACCACGGGATTTAGATGGGCTTATTGATCTCGTTATACGATTAGACAATCGGTTAGAAGAACGCCGTCGGGAATGAGACGAAGGGCGTGGCCGGGTACGCGCCGTCCCTCTCCCTTCCAGCTCCGACCAAGCTCCGCCCTCCCCACGCTCCACGGCCCCTACGCTCCGTGTGGTTACAGCTCCCCCTGCTGATGAAGCTATGGACACGAGCAGGGCCACATTTAGACCACCGGATAGACAGAGGAGGCTGGTCCGCGGAGCGTGCTTTGTTTGTGGCTCGATAGAGCATCAGGTGAGGGACTGCCCCGAGCGGGTTAAACACCAACGCCCGCCCCTAGAAACTGGGCTAGGGTGGGCCAAGACATTCACGTGGGACACACCCATATTGCCACACGACTCCCAGTTACAATCCTTTATGAGGATTTAACCCTTCAGGCCCAGCACTGGTGGACACGGGCTCTGAAGGGAATTTGCTAGACAGCAAATGGGCCAGGGAGGCAGGGCTCCCTCTGGTGGCACTTACTTCACCTGTGCAAGTACGGGCACTAGATGGCTCCCTACTCCCTTTAATCACACATAAGACACCTCCAGTAACTCTGGTGGTGTCAGGGAACCACCGGGAGGAGATCGAGTTTTTTGTGACTCCTGCCACCTCCCGTGTGATTCTCGGGTTCCCCTGGATGTTAAAACACAATCCCCGGATCGATTGGCCGTCCGGGGTAGTGGTTCAGTGGAGCGAGACCTGCCATTGGGTATGTTTAGGTTCCTCGATTCCTCCCGGTTCCCAGGCTAAGGAGGAGGTCAGAGTCCCGCCCAATCTCGGGACAGTGCCGGTGGAGTACCATGACCTTGTGGACGTGTTCAGTAAGGATCTGGCACTCACCCTTCCCCCGCACCGCCCGTACGATTGTGCCATTGATTTGGTTCCAGGCATTGAGTTTCCGTCCAGCAGGCTGTACAACCTCTCACGACCTGAGCGCGAATCAATGGAGACCTACATCCGGGACTCTTTAGCTGCCGGGTTGATCCAGAATTCCACCTCCCCGATGGGTGCAGGTTTCTTTTTTGTGGGGAAAAAGGATGGCGGACTACGTCCATGCATTGATTACAGGGGGCTGAACGAAATCACGGTTCGTAACCGATACCCATTGCCCTTGTTGGATTCAGTGTTCACACCCCTGCATGGAGCCCAAATGTTCACTAAGCTAGATCTTAGAAATGCGTATCACCTGGTTCGGATCCGGAAGGGAGACGAGTGGAAGACGGCATTTAACACCCCCTTAGGTCACTTTGAGTACCTGGTCATGCCGTTCGGTCTTACAAACGCCCCCGCGACGTTCCAAGCATTGGTTAATGATGTCTTGCGGGATTTCCTGCACCGATTCGTCTTCCTATATCTGGACGATATACTCATCTTTTCTCCGGATCCTGAGACCCATGTCCGGCATGTACGTCAGGTCCTGCAGCGGTTGTTAGAGAACTGGCTGTTTGTGAAGGGCGAGAAGTGCGAGTTCCACCGCACTTCTTTGTCCTTCCTGGGGTTTATCATCTCCCCTAACTCCGTCGCTCCTGATCCGGCCAAGGTCGCGGTGGTGAGAGACTGGCCCCAACCTACCAGCCGTAGGAAACTGCAACAGTTCCTCGGCTTTGCGAATTTCTACAGGAGGTTCATTAAGGGCTACAGTCAGGTAGTTAGCCCCATGACAGCCCTGACCTCACCAAAAGTCCCCTTCACCTGGTCGGATCGTTGCGATGCCGCGTTCAAGGAGTTGAAACGGCGCTTCTCGTCTGCACCCGTTCTGGTGCAGCCCGATCCTAGTCGCCAGTTAGTGGTTGAAGTGGACGCCTCGGACTCAGGGATAGGAGCTGTGCTTTCCCAGAGCGGAAAGACTGATAAGGTCCTTCACCCGTGTGCCTATTTTTCCCGCAGGTTGACCCCGGCCGAACGGAACTATGACGTCGGCAATCGAGAACTCCTTGCGGTGAAAGAGGCTCTTGAAGAGTGGAGACATCTGTTGGAGGGAACGTCCGTGCCATTCACGGTTTTCACTGACCACCGGAACCTGGAGTATATCAGGACCGCCAAGCGGCTGAACCCCAGGCAAGCCCGCTGGTCACTGTTCTCGGCCGTTTTGACTTCCGGATCACCTACCGTCCCGGGACCAAAAACCAGAGATCGGATGCCTTGTCCCGGGTACATGAAGATGAAGTCAAAACGGAGTTGTCGGATCCACCGGAACCCATCATCCCGGAGTCCGCTATCGTAGCCACCCTCACCTGGGACGTAGAGAGAACCGTCCTGGAGGCCCTGGCACGAAGCCCGGACCCCGGAACTGGGCCGAAGAACAGACTTTACGTCCCACCAGAGGCTAGGGCTGCAGTCCTGGACTTCTGTCACGGCTCCAAGTTCTCCTGTCATCCAGGGGTGCGAAGAACCGTGGCAGTTGTCCGGCAGCACTTCTGGTGGGCTTCCCTAGAGGCCGACGTCCGGGATTATATCCAGGCCTGCACCACCTGCGCCAGGGGCAAGGCTGATCACCGCAGGGCATCGGGACTGCTCCAGCCGCTGCCCGTGCCTCATCGCCCCTGGTCCCACATCAGCCTGGATTTTGTCACGGGCCTCCCGCCGTCCCAGGGCAACACCACCATCCTCACGATAGTGGACCGATTCTCCAAGGCGGCCCACTTCGTGGCCCTCCCGAAGCTCCCGACTGCCCAGGAGACAGCGGACCTCCTGGTCCACCACGTCGTCCGGCTGCATGGGATTCCAACAGACATCGTCTCTGATCGCGGTCCCCAGTTCTCCTCGCAAGTCTGGAGGAGCTTCTGCCGGGAACTGGGGGCCACGGTGAGTCTCTCATCCGGGTATCATCCCCAGACCAACGGGCAAGCAGAACGGGCCAATCAGGAGGTGGAACAGGCCCTGCGTTGCGTGACAGCCGCGCACCCGGCGGCCTGGAGTACCCATTTGGCCTGGATCGAGTATGCCCATAACAGCCAGGTGTCGTCAGCCACCGGCCTCTCCCCTTTTGAGGTGTGTCTGGGGTACCAGCCTCCTTTGTTTCCGGTGGTTGAAGGAGAGGTCGGTGTGCCCTCGGTCCAGGCCCACCTGCGGAAGTGCCGTCGGGTGTGGCGTGCCGCCCGTACCCCGGCCCCTACGTATCGGCCAGGGCAGGAAGTGTGGTTGTCAACAAAGGACATTCCCCTCAAAGTGGACTCACCTAAACTGCAGGATCGGTACATCGGTCCATTCAAAATCCTCAAGGTCATCAGTCCAGCCGCGGTGAGGCTTCAGCTTCCAGCCTCACTGCAGATCCATCCCGTTTTCCATGTGTCCCGGATTAAGCCGCATCACACCTCACCCCTCTGTACTCCGGGTCCGGCACCACCTCCTGCCCGGATCATCGATGGCGAGCCGGCTTGGACTGTGCGCCGGCTCTTGGATGTCCGTAGGATGGGCCGGGGCTTCCAGTATTTGGTGGACTGGGAGGGGTACGGACCCGAAGAACGCTCCTGGGTGAAGAGGAGCTTCATCCTGGACCCGGCCCTCCTGGCCGATTTCTACCGCCGCCACCCGGACAAGCCTGGTCGGGCGCCAGGAGGCGCCCGTTGAGGGGGGGGGTCCTGTTGTGTGGGCCGCTGAAGAGGAGGTACTGCTGGCCCACCACCACCAGAGGGCACCCTGCCTGGAGTGCGGGCTCCAGGCACCAGAGGGCGCTGCCACCTCACAGGAGCAGCCGGGGTGACAGCTGTCACCTACGACAGCTGTCACCAATCATCTGATCCGCATCGGTATATCAGCAAGACGTCATCTCCACCTCTTTGCCGAGATATCGCTCTACCGAGGAGGTAACGTACTCAGCCAATCGTGTTGTCTTCTTGACCATAATACTTTGTTGCCTTTACGCAGATAGTGAGTAGAACAGCAGGAGACTGTATTGGACCATTTGGATAAGTACTCACATTCCTGCACTAACCAGTGTTTTCCTGACGAGAGGTGGAGGTGGTTTTTTCCACCATACGTGTTACTGGGTGCAGGCGCACCCACATCTGACTGTTTTGTTCCTCGCCAGCAGTACCAGATCCGACAAGCGGAGGCAGTGGCCACCTGGGAGTTCGGGACTTGGCGGCTCCAGTATTCCCGGGGTTCGGTGGCGGAGGAAATCGTGTGGTTCCGGTTCTGCTTTGGACAGACGTCTTCTATCTTCGAGCCTGCCCACATGACACCTTTTGTGATTTGACTTTATTGTCTATTATTGTAATCTGTCGTGTTTGTTGTGCTTATTTCACAACAGTAAAAGTGCTATTTGACTTCCTCCATTGTCCGTTCATTTGCGCCCCCTGTTGTGGGTCCGTGTTCCTACACTTCCTACACACAACAGAAAAAACATGAAAAATGATGCCAATTGGTCTGAGATGCACAGAGCAGATTTTGATGCTCGAATTAAAACTCAGCTTCAGGTCACATGATTGTGAAAAGTTTACGAGCTTCCATAGACTTTCATATGACCAAGAACCCAACCAGGAAGTGGACTTTACTCTCACAAACTGGACACATTTAAATGCACACTAACACTGACAGGCACTTACATACGCCAACGCTGAGCAAACCAGACCTATTTATTTATTATTATGTTGCTTATATTTTCCTTTCTCAATATTTTGAGGGAGTGACATTTGTATCACCCTCTACTAACCAGTTGTCCGTGCATGTAGTCCACAGTCTCTATGGGATACAGGTGCTTTTTTTGTGCAGTAACATCTGCCTCTTCGTCAACCTGACATACGTCTTCATCAGTCTGTCTGACTGGCCAGTCTGGTGATGCACAGGTGCAGCTGACATCAGTCACAAACAGCAGCGGGCCCCAGGATGGATGGCATGGGCCACTCATGTCATCCAGACATCGTCAATGTACAGTTGTGGTCAGAAGGTGTTTATGCTAAATGGGGCACTTTGGACTGCATGCGCTGTCAAAGACTAGGGCACAGGTGCAGTCATCAAACAAGCTTTAGGGCCCCTTTACACATAGTACGAATAAGCACAAATCAGGGCGAATCATGGCGGAACAGCTCGTATGAGCGAGACCATGAAAGCATTAAGCCGACAGGCAGGTGTGAACGAACCCCCTGTGACTGTTTCGTGCAAACGACAGTGTCATGCACGAGCGTGCACAAAACCGTCACAGTGGAGCATGTGTAATCACATCGCACAGCTGCTGTGAAAAAAAAATACATGCCACCCACGGGATTCGAACCTGCAATTTACAAAAGCTCTGATTGGCAGCCAGAAACTTTACCACTGTGCTACCATCACTGGTCTGTAAATGGTGCGGAAAAATGCCTGAAATCAACAAGGACATGGACAAGGTGCGTTGTGTGTGGCTGTTGCAGACCGGTGCAAAGGTGAAAGATGTTTATGTATTTCCACGTGAGGACAGCAGGCAGAGACACGCGCCGCACAGAGGAATGTTGTAAGTTTGTGTCCTTCAAAACACGGTACATGTCCTCCAGCTGGGATGTCCAGGAGCACCGATCACAACACGCCACCATGTCCGTTCTGTGCCCAGACCAGCGTGTCTCTGTGTTATGTGGTCATTCATTTTCGTTATTTGTTATGTAATTGCATATGTAGGTATTGTCCTAATTTTTTATATAACTGTTCTGGTGGTGGTTTCTGTGTTTCTAATGTGTGCACTGAGCCGTCATCCAGCTGTCAGTGTGCTGTGATCAGCTGACATGCACCTCCCCATGCTGTGTGTGCTCAGACCTCGCTGTCTGGCCCCCATGTGATCAGATCTGTACATACATATAAGCATTTTATGCAAATGTGCCCCCACCCACACCACATGTGTTGGAGGGAGCGGGGGGGGGGGGATGACGCACGCGCACAATTGCAAGACACATGCACCACATGTGTTGTTTTGCAACACCACACTCGTGTGGGCACTAAGACAAATTTCACATCCAGCTCGACAGTGATCATCTGCTGACTGTTTTCATGTTAATAGCGTGAATGGCCACACATTTTCTAAGTGTCCAGTGAGCAGTGTTAGATGTTCTTGTATGTCACCTGGAATATGGCCGACACCTGCTTCGAGAGGGATCAACTGGGCTCTCATAGGGCACACTCTGTCTTTCAGCCGCTGATGTGTGCAAATAGTTGTAGCAACAGGTGTTCGAGGTGGTGCAGCTTTGATTTTACATATACTGCATACGATTCCTGCTTCATGCGCAATTCACGTGCAATTCGACCACATTTGTACTATGTGTGAAGGGGCCCTTAATGAGGATGATGGTGTCAGACTGATGTGTTAGTTTGAGTTAGTTACCTCTGACAGCGAAGTTGGGCGGGGGTTATGTTTTCACCGTTTGTTTGTTTGTTTGTGAACAGCCTGGAGCCCACAATTTTTCATATATAGCTATGAAATTTTTACAGAGGATTCATATCCTGATAGGAAAGAACTGATTCAATTTTCAAGGTCAACGGTCAAAGTCAGGAAAAATCTTGGATAATTGGAAAAATCCCTATCCTTTAACATTGAATGACTTTTCAAAAATTCATCACTGTCAAAAAATAAAGATAAAATTTCTTTCATATTTGAGAGTGCTATGTAGGATGTTATCCTTTATCGACTGACAAAGTTTGATCCTGATCTGATCTGGATTACAGACTTTGTGGCCATTTAAATTTAACATTGAAAACACCATTTAATGTATATTTTACATTATATACATGCAACAATCACTCTCATATTTGAAAGTGAGGTGCAGACTGGCACCCACTATCACTTGACAAAATTTGATCCAGACCTAATGTGGATTTTGGGTTTTGTGGACATTTGAATTTAATATTGAAAAGCCCTTTTGATGTACATTTTTCATTATATCTCAATTAAAAGTGCCTCAATCACTCTCATTTGTGACAATAAGGTGCAAACTGACACTTTCAATGAACAGACTAAGTTTGTTCTACATCTGATCTATATTGTGGATTTAGCGGATGTTTTTTTTTTTTTTTTTAACATTAAAAAGCCACTTCTAACAAGACGTTCACCTTCAAAATTTTTTCCAAGGTAAAGATCTGTGGAATTGGAAACTAGTGTTGGTGGAGGATTGTGCTCTGGTTTAGTTTGAGTCAGTGAGGACTGATGGGAAAAAAATCCAGACAAAGTGAACTGTGAATTTTGCTGCTACACAACCAGCAGGAAAGCAGCACAACAAATTACCACTCATTTGAATAAATGATTTCATGTGGTGGCTGTGAACAGGAATAGTCAAAAACTAAGACAAAGTAGATATGTTTCACCAAACTCACCAAGGAAGTTGGAACGAATTGGAATAACTGGCATTATCGTATTTGAGGACTCCTAATAATGCTGTGATAGAGTGATGGAGCCACACATTTATTATTATTATTATTATTATTCACCACTACAAGTTGTGCTGGTCATAAGAAATTCCATCCTTCCTGCAAACTTTTGTATCTTAAAACTCAAGAATCAAAAATCTGTCAAATTTTTATACATTAATCCTGGGATGTCAATACTCTGCATGCCAAAACATCATGCATTTCTGACATTTGTAAATGTCTTTTGTTTTTTACAGAATTTTGGGTTTCAATTAGGAAATGTACCGGAAGCACTGAAATGCTTACATCGCCTGCTAGATGGCAATAAAAGCTGCTCAAATGTGCAGCAAGATCTTGAGTGTTTATTTGAGAAGTTGAAATTTGGTGAAAACACTGGGCTGACAGTGAAAAATCAACTTACAATTATGTCCCTTACCCGTATGGCCAATTTACTTGTTAGGTGTATAGTGAAGCAGATAACAGAACATTTACAGAGGAATCTTTCAAATGGTGAAACAAGCACCAAATTTGGCACAAATACTCATTAGACATTACTATTTTGAAGAACAAGAAAAAACCAAAACAACTGGCCACTTGAATTTTCAATATGCATCTAGGTAGGGGTCAATTGAAAAATTACACAGGGATGAAAATTTAAAAATGCTCCAATCATATTGAAAACTATACCACATGATTTGTCTGATCACAAAGATTCCAAAAAGGTATAGTTTGGACTATCTGTGACTGAATATTATGGAGTTATGGGGTAAAAACAGCAAGAATGGTGACAAGGGTCACAGATATCAGTTTGTACAGGGGTCAAAAGTAAAAGTTACTATAATTTTGGTAAAAAGTGATGCAAATTATTGGTTGTGCTAATAGGATTAATAAATGAAATAGTTTTAACTGTGCTGAATGCTTGGTCTCCAAAGTAAAGGTCAAACAAGATCAACATCCATTGGATTCTATGACATGTGACATACACTCAACAAAAATATAAACACAACACTTTTGGTTTTGCTCCCATTTTGTATGAGATGAACTCAAAGATCTAAAACTTTTTCCACATACACAATATCACTATTTCCCTCAAATATTGTTCACAAACCAGTCTAAATCTGTGATAGTGAGCACTTCTCCTTTGCTGAGATAATCCATCCCACCTCACAGGTGTGCCATACCAAGATGCTGATTAGACACCATGATTAGTGCACAGGTGTGCCTTAGACTGTCCACAATAAAAGGCCACTCTGAAAGGTGCAGTTTTATCACACAGCACAGTGCCACAGATGTCGCAAGATTTGAGGGAGCGTGCAATTGGCATGCTGACAGCAGGAATGTCAACCAGAGCTGTTGCTCGTGTATTGAATGTTCATTTCTCTACCATAAGCCGTCTCCAAAGGCGTTTCAGAGAATTTGGCAGTACATCCAACCAGCCTCACAACCGCAGACCACGTGTAACCACACCAGCCCAGGACCTCCACATCCAGCATGTTCACCTCCAAGATCGTCTGAGACCAGCCACTCGGACAGCTGCTGAAACAATCGGTTTGCATAACCAAAGAATTTCTGCACAAACTGTCAGAAACCATCTCAGGGAAACTCATCTGCATGCTTGTCGTCCTCATCGGGGTCTCGACCTGACTCCAGTTCGTTATCGTAACCAACTTGAGTGGGCAAATGCTCACATTCGCTGGCGTTTGGCGCGTTGGAGAGGTGTTCCCTTCACGGATGAATCCCGGTTCACACTGTCCAGGGCAGATGGCAGACAGCATGTGTGGCGTTGTGTGGGTGAGCAGTTTTCTGATGTCAATGTTGTGGTTCGAGTGGCCCATGGTGGCGGTGGGGTTATGGTATGGGCAGGCGTCTGTTATGGACGAAGAACACAGGTGCATTTTATTGATGGCATTTTGAATGCACAGAGATACCGTGACGAGATCCTGAGGCCCATTGTTGTGCCATCCAAGAACATCACATGTTGCAGCAGGATAATGCACGGCCCCATGTTGCAAGGATCTGTACACAATTCTTGGAAGCTGAAAATGTCCCAGTTCTTGCATGGCCGGCATACTCACCGGACATGTCACCCATTGAGCATGTTTGGGATGCTCTGGACCGGCGTATACGACAGCGTGTACCAGTTCCTGCCAATATCCAGCAACTTCGTACAGCCATTGAAGAGGAGTGGACCAACATTACACAGGCCACAACTGACAACCTGATCAACTCTATGCGAAGGAGATGTGTTGCACTGCATGAGGCAAATGGTGGTCACACCAGATACTGACTGGTATCCCCCCCCCAATAAAACAAAACTGCACCTTTCAGAGTGGCCTTTTATTGTGGGCAGTCTAAGGCACACCTGTGCACTAATCATGGTGTCTAATCAGCATCTTGATATGGCACACCTGTGAGGTGGGATGGATTATCTCAGCAAAGGAGAAGTGCTCACTATCACAGATTTAGACTGGTTTGTGAACAATATTTGAGGGAAATGGTGATATTGTGTATGTGGAAAAAGTTTTAGATCTTTGAGTTGATCTCATACAAAATGGGAGCAAAACCAAAAGTGTTGCGTTTATATTTTTGTTGAGTGTATGTTATCCCGTAACATGATAACTAAGCATGACATATGGTGCAAACTATTCCTTTATAAAAACCCTGTTAACCAATAATTTGCATAATGTTTTACCACAATTGGAGCAACTTTAACTTTTGACCCCTGTACAAACCGAAATTGATCTTTGTCACCATTCTTGCTGTTTTTAACCCCATAACTCCATAATATTCAGTCACAGATGGTCCAAACTATACCTTTTTGGAATCTTTGTGATCAGACAAATAATGTGGTATAGTTTCCAATATGACTGGAGCATTTTTAAATTTTGACCCCTGTGTAAGTCTTCATTTAACCCCAACATGGCTGCTCATTGAAAATTCAAGTGGCTAATGTACTTTTACAAAAGTAGTAATGTAAGTAGTTCGTAATAAGGAGTAATGTCTAAAGAGTATTTGTGCCAAATTTGGTGCTTGTTTCCAGAAATGAACAATTGTTACAGGTATCTGCTCCACTAGTAGGGAGATTTGTGCATAGCCAGGGGTCTGGTCGCGTTATGGGTGGGAAACAAGTTGAAATTCTCTCACCAAACTGACTGCTGACACATTAAATAAAAATAACTAACTCGTCTTATTTGTTTCCTCACAGGAAACTTTGCAGAGTAAAATAAACTCTGCTGGGCATCCCTTCACTGGCTTACGGTCTCTTTGAGATCAAATTTTAAAGTGTTATTATTGGCCTATAAAACTGTTCATGGACTGGCACCCCCCTACCTAGCTGGCCTGGCTGAACCCTATGTACCGGCTCGGGCCCTGCGTTCACAGGGTGCAGGCCTATTGTGCGTCCCTAGGGTGAATAAAAAGTCAGCAGGTTACAGAGCCTTTTCCCAATGTGCCCCAGCTCTGTGGAATGATCTGCCTGCGCAGATCCAACAGTCAGACTATGTGGAAACTTTTAAGGCTAGATTGAAGACACACGTTTTTCCCAGTTTTATCGTCAGTATTTTATAAGATTGTGTGTCTTTTTATTCCTTTTATTTATTTTATTCCTTTTACTTATTTATTTTAAATTTTTTTAATCTTTAATTCATTTTATTCTGCCTTTTAAATGATGTTTGTCAAGCGCCTTGAGGTGTCTTGTCGCAGTTTGGCGTGATATAAATTAATACATTTGATTTGATTTTTGGACTACATTTGGTCCCAGTCCAAATGGAGTTACATACTCTATCCCAGTGTAAAGTCAACTCCATCATGCTGTGAATGACTCTTATTGGAGTGGAAAAACTTGATTTGACAAGACAATAGAACTGATTTCACACTATAATAGAGTTTATTTAACTCTTGTTGGAGTGGTACCAAATGTAGTCCCGGCAGAGTTTATTTTACTCTGCAAAATTCCTGTGCTCCATCATCGCTGTACACCAGAATGAAAAAACCTCTACACACTGCACTCAGATTAGTCTTCAAAACACAAAATAGTGCAGAACCAGCTTCAGCATTGTCATGGATGCATGATGTCATACTTCGGACCTTTATACCCCCGTGGGGGTTTACAGTATAAAATCATGTATGCATGCATGTAGCACAAATCTGTAATGTTTAAGGAGCTGCATGAGTGATGTAATATGAAAACATTACATCGAAGGGATTCTGTCATTAGCAGTAATCAATCCAGTGAAAACACAAAGGCCCTTCTGTTCTATAATTAATAGACCTTTATTAAAAAGTAAGTCCCGTCGGCTGCTCCCTTCTTTTCACTCCGGGTCGTCACAGCAGATCCAAGGTGGATTTGCATGATGATTTTGGCACAGGTTTTGCGCCGGATACCCTTCCTGACGAAACTCCATGTGGAGAAATGTGGCAGGGGTGGGATTCACTCCCTTGCTCTTGCTTGCCTCTACTGGTGGTTGGCTCTCACTGCGGTATTGTATCACTTCCTGTTCCGGAGCACAGCGGTGTTTTTCTGTATCTGTTAGCTGTTTAATCTGCGCAGTTAGATTGATCTAGTTATCTAGGTTACGATTTGTTTCCCAGTGTAATCTTTACGTGCCTTAACTAAAGCACTCCTTCTGCTGAATCACCTCTAAATTATTTACACATTATTCACTTTGCGTGTTTTTAGGAATCCGCTAGCTTAGCGTAGCTACTAGCTCTTAGCTGATTTAGCATGGCGGCTTCTCCTGTCTCTCCCACACTTTTCTGCTCTGGGTGTGAAATGTTTAGTTATCCCTCGGCCTCCTTTAGCAGTAACGGTACTTGTAATAAGTGTAGCTTATTCGTAGCTTTGGAGGCCAGGCTGGGCGAATTGGAGACTCGGCTCCGCACCGTGGAAAATTCTACAGTTAGCCAGGCCCCTGTAGTTGGTGCGGACCAAGGTAGCTTAGCCGCCGTTAGTTCCCCCCTGGCAGATCCCGAGCAGCCGGGAAAGCAGGCTGACTGGGTGACTGTGAGGAGGAAGCGTAGCCCTAAACAGAAGCCCCGTGTACACCGCCAACCCGTTCACATCTCTAACCGTTTTTCCCCACTCGACGACACACCCGCCGAGGATCAAACTCTGGTTATTGGCGACTCTGTTTTGAGAAATGTGAAGTTAGCGACACCAGCAACCATAGTCAATTGTCTTCCGGGGGCCAGAGCAGGCGACATTGAAGGAAATTTGAAACTGCTGGCTAAGGCTAAGTGTAAATTTGGTAAGGTTGTAATTCACGTCGGCAGTAATGACACCCGGTTACGCCAATCGGAGGTCACTAAAATTAACATTAAATCGGTGTGTAACTTTGCAAAAACAATGTCGGACTCTGTAGTTTTCTCTGGGCCCCTCCCCAATCGGACCGGGAGTGACATGTTTAGCCGCATGTTCTCCTTGAATTGCTGGCTGTCTGAGTGGTGTCCAAAAAATGAGGTGGGCTTCATAGATAATTGGCAAAGCTTCTGGGGAAAACCTGGTCTTGTTAGGAGAGACGGCATCCATCCCACTTTGGATGGAGCAGCTCTCATTTCTAGAAATCTGGCCAATTTTCTTAAATCCTCCAAACCGTGACTATCCAGGGTTGGGACCAGGAAGCAGAGTTGTAGTCTTACACACCTCTCTGCAGCTTCTCTCCCCCTGCCATCCCCTCATTACCCCATCCCCGTAGAGACGGTGCCTGCTCCCAGACTATCAATAACCAGCAAAAATCTATTTAAGCATAAAAATTCAAAAAGAAAAAATAATATAGCACCTTCAACTGCACCACAGACTAAAACAGTTAAATGTGGTCTATTAAACATTAGGTCTCTCTCTTCTAAGTCCCTGTTGGTAAATGATATAATAATTGATCAACATATTGATTTATTCTGCCTAACAGAAACCTGGTTACAGCAGGATGAATTTGTTAGTTTAAATGAGTCAACACCCCCGAGTCACACTAACTGTCAGAATGCTCGTAGCACGGGCCGGGGCGGAGGATTAGCAGCAATCTTCCATTCCAGCTTATTAATTAATCAAAAACCCAGACAGAGCTTTAATTCATTTGAAAGCTTGTCTCTTAGTCTTGTCCATCCAAATTGGAAGTCCCAAAAACCAGTTTTATTTGTTATTATCTATCGTCCACCTGGTCGTTACTGTGAGTTTCTCTGTGAATTTTCAGACCTTTTGTCTGACTTAGTGCTTAGCTCAGATAAGATAATTATAGTGGGCGATTTTAACATCCACACAGATGCTGAGAATGACAGCCTCAACACTGCATTTAATCTATTATTAGACTCTATTGGCTTTGCTTTTCATTAGTTACTTCATCCAAACCATCAACATGTTTATTAGACCCCATTCCTACCAGGCTGCTCAAGGAAGCCCTACCATTATTTAATGCTTCGATCTTAAATATGATCAATCTATCTTTGTTAGTTGGCTATGTACCACAGGCTTTTAAGGTGGCAGTAATTAAACCATTACTTAAAAAGCCATCACTTGACCCAGCTATCTTAGCTAATTATAGGCCAATCTCCAACCTTCCTTTTCTCTCAAAATTCTTGAAAGGGTAGTTGTAAAACAGCTAACTGATCATCTGCAGAGGAATGGTCTATTTGAAGAGTTTCAGTCAGGTTTTAGAATTCATCATAGTACAGAAACAGCATTAGTGAAGGTTACAAATGATCTTCTTATGGCCTCGGACAGTGGACTCATCTCTGTGCTTGTTCTGTTAGACCTCAGTGCTGCTTTTGATACTGTTGACCATAAAATTTTATTACAGAGATTAGAGCATGCCATAGGTATTAAAGGCACTGCGCTGCGGTGGTTTGAATCATATTTGTCTAATAGATTACAATTTGTTCATGTAAATGGGGAATCTTCTTCACAGACTAAAGTTAATTATGGAGTTCCACAAGGTTCTGTGCTAGGACCAATTTTATTCACTTTATATATGCTTCCCTTAGGCAGTATTATTAGACGGTATTGCTTAAATTTTCATTGTTACGCAGATGATACCCAGCTTTATCTATCCATGAAGCCAGAGGATACACACCAATTAGCTAAACTGCAGGATTGTCTTACAGACATAAAGACATGGATGACCTCTAATTTCCTGCTTTTAAACTCAGATAAAACTGAAGTTATTGTACTTGGCCCCACAAATCTTAGAAACATGGTGTCTAACCAGATCCTTACTCTGGATGGCATTACCCTGACCTCTAGTAATACTGTGAGAAATCTTGGAGTCATTTTTGATCAGGATATGTCATTCAAAGCGCATATTAAACAAATATGTAGGACTGCTTTTTTGCATTTACGCAATATCTCTAAAATTAGAAAGGTCTTGTCTCAGAGTGATGCTGAAAAACTAATTCATGCATTTATTTCCTCTAGGCTGGACTATTGTAATTCATTATTATCAGGTTGTCCTAAAAGTTCCCTAAAAAGCCTTCAGTTAATTCAAAATGCTGCAGCTAGAGTACTGACGGGGACTGGAAGGAGAGAGCATATCTCACCCATATTGGCCTCTCTTCATTGGCTTCCTGTTAATTCTAGAATAGAATTTAAAATTCTTCTTCTTACTTATAAGGTTTTGAATAATCAGGTCCCATCTTATCTTAGGGACCTCGTAGTACCATATCACCCCAATAGAGCGCTTCGCTCTCAGACTGCAGGCTTACTTGTAGTTCCTAGGGTTTGTAAGAGTAGAATGGGAGGCAGAGCCTTCAGCTTTCAGGCTCCTCTCCTGTGGAACCAGCTCCCAATTCAGATCAGGGAGACAGACACCCTCTCTACTTTTAAGATTAGGCTTAAAACTTTCCTTTTTGCTAAAGCTTATAGTTAGGGCTGGATCAGGTGACCCTGAACCATCCCTTAGTTATGCTGCTATAGACGTAGACTGCTGGGGGGTTCCCATGATGCACTGTTTCTTTCTCTTTTTGCTCTGTATGCACCACTCTGCATTTAATCATTAGTGATTGATCTCTGCTCCCCTCCACAGCATGTCTTTTTCCTGGTTCTCTCCCTCAGCCCCAACCAGTCCCAGCAGAAGACTGCCCCTCCCTGAGCCTGGTTCTGCTGGAGGTTTCTTCCTGTTAAAAGGGAGTTTTTCCTTCCCACTGTAGCCAAGTGCTTGCTCACAGGGGGTCGTTTTGACCGTTGGGGTTTTACATAATTATTGTATGGCCTTGCCTTACAATATAAAGCGCCTTGGGGCAACTGTTTGTTGTGATTTGGCGCTATATAAAAAAAATTGATTGATTGATTGATTGATTGATTGATTGATTTGAATGCGGAACCAAGTGCACTAACTGAAACCAAGTGCACTAACCTCTTGGCCACCCTCTGCAATATGCACTGTTAAATTCTGAAGGGTTGTGGATACAGGGATAGAGCTAGTAAATCTAAAACACAGAAATATTAATCTCATTTTTAGGTGATCAACATTATTGGATCAACCCTGAACAGTGGAGCCAGAACATGTGTGGTCATGGCTGAGATGAGGACTTTAATGTGTGCTCTACTAGCTCTAATTTTGACAGACAGATAGAAACACAGAAATCACAGCGTGATGACATTATAAGAGCAATGAGGACAGAATGAGGACTGCAGTGGGTTTCTATCAGGGTTCACTGGATCTGGGTGGATTCTGTGAGACATGTTGGGCTGCAGTTCATCTCAGTGTCTTACCTTCTTGTATCTGGGGACAGGAAGCTGTTTGCCAGCAAATATTTATATTTGCAGCAACACACACAGATGATGAGAGCATGCAAAGAATAATGTGGAGAAGAAGAAGAAGAAGAAAAATAAAAGCAATTTCACAAAGCTGAAATTAAAACAATCATGCAAGAAAATATACAAACACACGTCATAAAAAAAACATCAAATGAATATCTTTACAGACAAAAACAAAATCTGGTAGGATGGCAGAAACATACAGTAGTGTTCAGAATAATAGTAGTGCTATGTGACTAAAAAGATTAATCCAGGTTTTGAGTATATTTCTTATTGTTACATGGGAAACAAGATTCAGTAGAGTCTCACAAATCCAACAAGACCAAGCATTCATGATATGCACACTCTTAAGGCTATGAAATTGGGCTATTAGTAAAAAAAAAGTATAAAGGGGGTGTTCACAATAATAGTAGCATCGGCTGTTGACGCTACAAACTCAAAACTATTATGTTCAAACTGCTTTTTTAGCAATCCTGTGAATCACTAAACTACTATTTAGTTGTATAACCACAGTTTTTCATGATTTCTTCACATCTGCGAGGCATTAATTTTGTTGGTTTGGAACCAAGATTTTGCTCATTTACTAGTGTGCTTGAGGTCACTGTCTTGTTGAAACACCCATTTCAAGGGCATGTCCTCTTCAGCATAAGGCAACATGACCTCTTCAAGTATTTTGACATATCCAAACTGATCCATGATACCTGGTATGCGATATATAGGCCCAACACCATAGTAGGAGAAACATGCCCATATCATGATGCTTGCACCACCATGCTTCACTGTCTTCACTGTGATCTGTGGCTTGAATTCAGAGTTTGGGGGATTGTCTCACAAACTGCCTGCGGCCCTTGGACCCAAAAAGAACAACTTTACTCTCATCAGTCCACAAAATATTCCTCCACTTCTCTTTAGGCCAGTTGATGTGTTCTTTGGCAAATTGTAACCTCTTCTGCACATGTCTTTTATTTAACAGAGGGACTTTGCGGGGGATTCTTGCAAATGAATTAGCTTCACACAGGCATCTTCTAACTGTCACAGCACTTACAGGTAACTCCAGACTGTCTTTGATCATCCTGGAGCTGATCAATGGGTGAGCCTTTGCCATTCTGGTTATTCTTCTATCCATTTTGATGGTTGTTTTCCATTTTCTTCCATGCGTCTCTGGGTTTTTGGTCCATTTTAAATTGAATGTCATCAGTGCATATGTCCTTCCAGTGGACTGTAGAATGGAGGACAAAGAAGATTTCTGATTTAGGTGGTAGAGTGTTGCCCAGGAAGGAAGAGCGGTGAATGGCACCAACTTAAATGGGCACGTTGGTGATGGGAACAGAGATGATGGATTGCTGCGTAGTCAAGGAGAACACAGCCAGCCCTCCCTGTACATTGAACACACAATTGCATCAAGCCCCATCAGGGGACCCCAATCACATGCAAGGTTGGGTAGGATTACTTTGACAGAATACATGTGGATTACATGTATGTATGTACATACAATGTTCAATTTCAATTTATTTTCATTTATATAGCGCCAAATCACAACAGAGTTGCCTCAAGGCGCTTCACACAGGTAAGGTCTAACCTTACCAACCCCCAGAGCAACAGTGGTAAGGAAAAACTCCCTCTGAGGAAGAAACCTCAAGCAGACCAGACTCAAAGGGGTGACCCTCTGCTTAGGCCATGCTACAAACATAAATTATAGAAATAATTCACAGAACAATTCACGGACAAATATACAAGAATTGCTGTTGGTGCACAGGACAGGAGGGATCACCAACACAAACACAACTCCCATCTCTGGATGGAGCTGCACCTTAAACAGAGAAAAAACAGAATCAGGCATCAGAAAGACACAAATACTGTATAATTTATCAGCATTAATCAACAAGAAAAACAGAAGACATACTAAGGTGATCGCCGGCTGCTAGCCCTAAGCTTCACTAAAAGACCCAGAATTTAGGTGAAGTTGAGGCCGCGGCCCGCTCCAATTACTAATAAAATGAATTAAAAGAGTAAAAAGCGTAAAACAAAACTGAACCAGTATGCTAGCCATATGAAAGGGAAAATAAGTGTGTCTTAAGTCTGGACTTGAAAGTCTCCACAGAATCTGACTGTTTTATTGACGCAGGGAGATCATTCCACAGAACAGAGGCACGATAAGAGAAAGCTCTGTGACCCGCAGACTTCTTATTCACCCTAGGGACACAAAGTAGTCCTGCACCCTGAGAACGTAAAGCCCAGGCCGGGACATACATTTGGATTACTTGTAATTTGATTACTTTTCGATTACATTTCAAAGTAATCCTACCCAACCTTGGTCACATGTATGAAATTAAATGTGCTGTCCAGCAGCTGCTGTTGTGAAGACCAAAATGTAGCTAATATATGGATGTGATGGTGCTCAGTGAAGCAAGTGAAAAGATACTGTAAAATGTGATTCAGTGTGTGAACTGTGGATGTTTGCACATAAAGATGTTCAGCACTCAAAGTACAACAAAGTAAGATGAAGACCCTTCTCCCCCGGTTGCTAAGTTTAGACAGGTGGCCAGCTCTAGGAAGAGTCGTGGTGGATCTGATCTTCTTCCATTTATAGATGATGGAGGCCACTGTGCTCATTGGGACCTTCAAAGCCACAGAAATGTTTCTGTTCCCTTCCCCAGATTTGTGCTTCGAGACAATCCTGTCTCGGAGGTCTAAAGACAATTCCTTTGACTTCATGCTTGGTTTGTGCTCTGACTGTCAACTGTGGGACCTTATATGTAGACAGGTGTGTGTCTTTCCAAATTATATCCAATCAACTGAATTTACCCCAGGTGGACTCCAATTAAGCTATAGAAACATCTCAAGGATGATCAGTGGAAACAGGATGCACCTGAGCTCAGTTTTCAGCTTCATGGCAAAGGCTGTGAATACTTATGTACATGTTATTTCTTAGGGTTTTTAAATTATTATTATTATTATCATTATTATTATTATGTCCATCAAGGACATAATGAAATCATTGGGTTAGTTATTTATTTATTTGTCTGTCTTATCAGCAAGATTTTGCCAAATCTACTGCATGGATTGTGACAGGATTTTCACTAGCTGGATATGAGGGCATGGAAGAATTTTGGAGGTGATCCAGATCCAGATTGGCAGACGTCAGAAATCTTGGTTTGCTCTTGTTTTTAATAAATTTGCAAAAATCTCTAAAAAGCTTTTTTCACATTGTCATTATGGGGTATTGTGTGTAGAATTTTGAGAGAAAATATTAATTTCATCCATTTTGGAATAAGGCTGGAACATAACAAAATGTGGAAACAGTGAAGCGCTGTGAATACTTTCCTGAATGCACTGTAGGTGGCGGTACTGCACCTTTATGTACATTACCACTAGCTATTGAAAAGAAAAGTTGTTGTTTTTAAGAAGACTAAATGTTAAAGCAATTATAACAGGATTATCTTAATTTATTTATTCTTTTTTAAACCACCCATTTTGTAGCTCAAACTGGAGTTATGTGGGGAAGAATTGAACAAGAAGGAGACTGTGATGTGTTGCAAGCGGCATCCAGCCCTCGGGCTGCCAATTTCAGAACCCTATTTTTAAGGTTCAGTGTGTGTTGGGTTGGATTAAGTATTTACTAATTTTTGTGAAAACATTTGACAGCCACTGATTTATTGCACCTGTTAGATTTTGCAGACACTTTGCCGTCTGCAGCCCGACAGCTCCAGCATTAACCATTACCCTCCATTGATTTTGTTCTGAACATGACACAAAAGCTACCCGTGTCATGCTTTCTCAGTCGCGTTGTGGGGAGAATTTGCTGGACGTTTCGTCAATATTTAGAGCTAAATGCAGCATGATGAACAATGAAAACAAAGCACGGCTCAGACTTTTCTGACAGTCCCCCTTTAAATGGCAATAAAAAAGTTTTATCGAACCATTTCACATAAAACCTGTGACAAAGAAAACAAGGTACAAAGATAATGAAACCAGAGTACGTCAGGAGGAAACCAAGAACAATGCACCCACAAGAAAGTGTGGGCATAGCGGGCAAACAGGAGGGCAGTCTGCACAAGTAAAGAATGAAACCCTGCAGTGGAGACTGTCGTGTAGGCGGCGCCGGATAAACAGCCTCTCAACGTGAAACCCAATACAAAGACGGAGCACGACTCAGTCATACAGTGAGGCACTGCTGCAGTGAGAGACTCACACACACACACACACACACACACACGACTGTGTAACATGTGTGGGACAATATAGCGTGATGACTTTTAGAAAGGAAACAAATCTGCACAATAGTGATGCTGTTGTAGAAGTTCACAGCAGCAACTCATCAAAGCTCTCTGAGAATTACACCGAACACACACTTGACCCTATAGTGAGTGTGTGTGTATACAATGTGTACATTGTATCTTGACCAGGTGAAATCTGGTACACGTCTTCACCTCCCTAAGACCGAGGACAAATTCAACACTGGGTGTGTTTCTATTCTAATCATGGCCACCAGGAGGCCAAGCATCTGAAACCTCATGTTTGCAATAATCCCTCAGTGATTTCGTGGATCATGATGAAACGTCCTCCTGTAAAGCATATTACACTATATTATATATTATATTGAATTGTGATATATTATATCACACTGAGACCTTGCACAAGTTTCAGGTGGGATTCGGCAATACAAGCTAGGGCTAGCATTTTTCGTCTACACATTTTAGCATCTGTGTTTAAAACACGAGGAACTGGAGCCTTAGAGCAACCATGACCTTGTGATTAGCAACATTGCTTCTTAAATGACATCCAAACATATGCCTGACTTTAAATGTATGTGGACATGTCCCATTGTGGCAAATTTCTATTTATACCAATACATCAAAGAATACCAGTAAATTATGTTAAAGTATGCAAATGTCAGCAGGCCACAGGGCCTCCTGGTACCATGTGCCTGTCTTGTGGAATGATCTCCTTGCAGAGATAAAACAGTCAGATTCCGTAGCAACATTCAAATCCAGACAAAAGACCCATCTATTCTCCCACTCATATGGGTAGCATACTGGTGTAGTATGAAAGTATGCTTCCTCTCCTTTTAATTCATATTATTAGCAATGAAACAGGTCTCAGCCTCACTACATCTAAATTCTGGGTCTGTTAATGAAGCACAGGGCTAGTTTCAGACAACCGCCTTAAAAACCTCTTTGCTTCTCTGTTGCCCTGTTGCCTTACTGCTGGTAAAGTAATGAATCTGCTCTTGTTCTCTCTAACCAAGGCACTGCCCAGACTTTCAATAGATGCTGGACCTGCACCACAGTGTTGCAGGCATCCATTTCAAAATGAGCAAATATTTTCACAAAAACAATAAAGTTTATCAGTTTGAACATTAAATATATTGTCTTCGTGGTGTATTCAATTGAATATAGGTTGAAGAGGATTTGCAAATCATTGTAAATGGTAAATGGACTGCATTTATATAGCACTTTTCCATCTGCATCAAATGCTCAAAGCGCTGTACAATTATGCCTCACATTCACCCCGATGTCAGGGTGCCGTCATACAAGGTGCTCACTACACACTGTGAGCAATTGTGGATTAAAGCCCTTACCCAAGGGCCCTTAGTGATTTTCCAGTCAGGCTGGGATTTGAACTTAGGATCTTCTGGTCCAAAGCACACACCTTTTAAAAAAGCTGGGGCAGTGGTATGTTTACCACTGTGTTACATCACCTTTCCTTCTAACAACACTCAATAAGCGTTTGGGAACTGAGGACACTAATTGTTGAAGCTTTGTAGGTGGAATTCTTTCCCATTCCTGCTTGATGTACTACTTCATTTGTTCAACAGTCTGGGGTCTCCGTTGTCATATTTTGCGCTTCATAATGCGTCACACATTTTCAATGGGCAACAGGTCTGGACTGCAGACAGGCCAGTCTAGTACCCGCATTCTTTTACTACGAAGCCACGCTGTTGTAACACATGCAGAATGTGGCTTGGCATTGTCTTGCTGAAATAAGCAGGGACGTCCCTGAAAAAGACGTTGCTTGGATGGCAGCACGTGTTGCTCCAAAACCTGGATGTACCTTTCAGCATTGATGGTGCGGTCACAGATCTGTAAATTGTCCATGCCATGGGCACTAACACACCACATTACCATCACAGATGCTGGCTTTTGAACTTTGCGCTGATAACAATCTGGATGGTCTTTTTCTTCTTTTGTCAGGTGGACACGGCGTCCATGATTTCCAAAAACAATTTGAAATGTGGACTCATCAGACCACCGCACACTTTTCCACTTTGCGTCTGTCCATTTCAAATGAGCTTGGGCCCAGAGAAGGCAGGCCATTTCTGGATGTTGTTGATGTATGGCTTTTGCTTTGCATGGTAGAGTTTTAACTTGCACTTGTGGATGTAGTGGCGAACTGTGATAACTGACAATGGTTTTCTGAAGTCTTCCTGAGCCCACCCGGTAAGATCGTTACACAATGATGTCGGTTTTTAATGCAGTGCCGCCTGAGGGATCAAAGGTCACGGGCATTCAATGTTGGTTTTCGGCCTTGTCGCTTATGTGTAGAAAGTTTTCCAGATTCTCTGAATCTTCCGATTATATTATGGACTGTTGATGATGGAATCCCTAAATTCCTTGCAATTGAATGTTGAGAAACATTGTTCTTAAACTGTTGGACTATTTTTTCACACAGTTGGTCACAAAGTGGTGATCCTCGCCCCATCTTTGCTTGTGAATGGTTAAGCCTTTTGGGATGCTCCTTTTATACCCAATCATGACACTCAGAATTAGTGTCCTCAGTTCCCAAATGCTTATTGAGTGTTGTTAGCAGGAAAGGTGATGTGGTAAACATACCACTGTCCCAGCTTTTTTGAAATGTGTTATAGGCATCCATTTCAAAATGAGCAAATATTTGCACAAAAACAATAAAGTTTATCAGTTTGAACATTAAATATCTTGTCTTTGTGGTGTATTCAGTTGAATATAGGTTCAAGAGGATTTGCAAATCATTGTATTCTGTTTTCATTTACATTTCACACAACGTCCCAACTTCATTGGAACTGGGGTTGTAACATGGTGACTGCCAATCCGAGTGAAGGCAGCATGATGGTATCATGACGGCAGAGTGATGTATGTTGTTGGGTATATTTATAATAAAAAAGGGTAGATCCCACTTTGTACTTGGATGACAGCCCTTTTTTGGAAGATCAGGGGTTGAGTGCTTTTCTCCAGGTAAAACTAGAGTTGCGTTAGGAAGGGCATCCAGCATAAAACTTGTGCCAAATCCAAAAATGGATCTGTACTGGCTCTGCTATGGCGACCGTGAAAAAATGGGCACAACCGAAAGTCAAACAACAAAATAATAAATTTGTTTAAACTGTGAACCATCAAGCCTCAATTACATTTCTTTGTCAAAAGGGTTTGATAACAAAATGTTTGATGTCGGTGCCAATTTGATGTATATATCCAAAGATATATATCGGAATTTTAATTTTTTTTGCTCTCTAATATTAGTATCATATCAACCCACCAAAACATATTGAGCAGTTGGGCTCCTGAAAACACCTTTAGACCTCAGCAGTTACTGACTGTGTGATTGCAAAGCTCGGCCCTGTGTTTGCTGAATCCTCTCACCCTGTTTCAGCTGGAATTGCAGCAGATAATCAAAATGCCATTACTGTAACACTTTAAAGTGGACGACTTAATCAAGTTTTACCAGCACTGACCATCCATAATATCAGGAACAACTTAACTGGTGTCTGACGTCTTGGAACCACGGCTGTGAGTCATTCCACACAATCCACTCAGATCTCAACGGAGCCATGAAGTGTGTGAGAGTGAAATGTCCCAAAGGCTGTGATTTAGCCCGAACTGCCTTTATCTCTGTTTGAGTCTTCATGATTCCACACATTCTGGCTGTTGCACCCAGTGGAGACAGCTGCCATTATCTCCCATTTAGCTCAAAGCATTTCTGACTCTTTGAGAATCTGCAACCACGTATTCCTTTTTAGAGCAATTAGTGCCTATTTCAAGGGGACAAAACAGTCTAATTTGTGTCATGTGAGCTATTAGACAGGATGTGGCCTGGGTCGACCAGAGCTGTGAGCAAGACGCTGCAGCTAAATAGAGTAATAGACTCAAATTACACTATAAAACCAAACAACACAGTTAAAAAAACTGGAACTATAGTCATAAATACGGGTATACATGTAATTATGTTAAATATTTTTAAATTTCTTTGGTAACATTTAGACTGTATGTGTACTGTACTTTCGGGAGTAGAAGTTCACCTTTTCCTGTTTGATCATTTCTTTAATGTGGTGTTTTTGTTTACTGTTGCGGTGTTTTTGTTTTTGTTTTTTTTTTTGTTGTTTTTTTTTTATTATTTATATACATTTATTCATGTATTTTTGGAGTTTAGTTTTGTTTAGTGTTTTGATTAATGGGAAAGCCCTACATAAATGGTAATTATAATATTCATTCTCAGACACTTATCCGGGCCACGTTCACAGTGTTTAATAACAGTTATAATGAATAATTATAATATTAATTATTATTAATAAGGAATGCATGATTACCATATTTTCCAGATTATTTTTTAGGTTTGGAGGTCCTGCAACTTAAGTTCTGGTCTCACTTATATACCAAAAAGCATTTTTTTAAACAATTTTTATTTCAAAAATGTATCTCAGTTTACAAAATGTATCCATTTTTACCTCTTCTGATAGTTCTGATAGTCAATTCACTTTCTCACAAATAGGAACATATGTGAACAAATGGCATCTCAGCTGTTTCGAGTAAATGTCACAACATACAACGTTCAAAGTTTCAGTTAGAATATCCCAAAAAAGAGATCAAAAACAAAAGGACATGGATGAAGGCACATACAATAATACTATAGTACTGTGTTATATCATAGCATTATAGTATCATTGCATCCAGCCATAATATTTGCTTATTGGGTCCCATAGCTCTTTAAATTGATCAAATGTCAAATGAAGTTGAGCTGTAATTTTTTTTTCCATGTGAAACACTGATGTTAGACCCTCTTTCCATTGGTTAAGTGTAGGGGGTTGAACTTTAAGCCAAGATTTTGTTATCTTTTTTTGACACTAATGGTAGTATTTGTATCAATTTGGCATGCTTATATGTCTCTACGTTTGGGGATATTCTTATTACGCAATTAATTATTACCAGAGACAATCTGTACTTCAAAATAGTTTCAACCTCGCTCAAAACCCTCTGCCAATATGGTCCCAGTACTGGGCAATCCCAAAACTTATGTGTATGATCACTAATCCATCCACAGTTTCTCCAACATAAATTTGATTTATTTTTGTCAAAACTAAATGTGATAGTGGGGGACCTAAAAAATCTAATCATAACTTTCCATCCAAATTCTTTCTATACAGGACTATTTGTAGTTTTGTGGTTATCTTCACATGATTTCAACCATGTTTCATCATCAATGATAATATTTGCTTCTAATTTCCATTTGCCCTTTATATATCAAGAGTTATCTGCTAAATGAAATTATAAGAATTTGTACAAATTTGAAATTATTTTTGTTTTGTTCTTTGCCTTGATATTCTTGATAAAATAGGTTTCAATTGAGGTAGGAGGGCCTCTTAAGGACTCCCACTCCCCACTTGTCCTCAAATAGTCCTGTATTTGTAATATCGATAAACTTCCTTGGGACAGAACCCATATTTGTCCATCAAATATTTGGTGTAAAGTTATTAATCCTTTCCTTTCCCAAATAAAGCCTGCATCCATTTTTACTGGAAGGAAATCACTTAACTTGGTGATTTGAAGCGCATGTGAAATTGTTAAGGGTACCTCCAATTTTTTCCTTTAACCATATGCGATGAGTATTGATTATCCATTCATTCTCTATTTTAAGTTCTCTCTATTTTTTCTGTTCCAAGAAAATCACAGTCTCCAAATGGACTAATGATTTTCTCATTTTATCCAGTTTGTATCTTCATCTTGAACCATCCATTCTATAAGTCCCCACAATTGTGCTGCCCAATATTAAATTTAAAGTTGGGTAATCCTAAACCCCCATTTCCCCTTCGAGCTGTATAATAATTTATATGGATCCTAGGCTTCTTCCCTTGCCACGCAAATTTAAAAATCATTTTATCTCGACTTTTGAACATAGATGGAGGTATCCATATAGGCAGGGTTTGGAAAAGATACAGGAGATGTGGAAGAACATTCATCATTACAGTTTTGATTCTGCCTATCAAAGACAGAGGGAGAATATCCCACCACTTCAGACCGATTTGCTATGATTCTCATTATATAATTGGGAGGTGTGGGGGGGTAATGACCACTCCTAAGTATTTGAAGCCTTGAGTGGGCCAGTGAAATGAAACAACTTTTTCCAATTCTTTTGGGTTTTTTCCCCCACCATCATTAAAGCTTGTGATTTGGTCTCGTTGACTTTATAGCCTGAGACCAGTCCAAATTCCTTCAGACAGTCTAACAGAGCAGGAACAGAAGACAGTGGGTTAGTAATATCTAATATTATGTCGTCAGCATACAAAGATAATTGGAATTCTGATCCCCCGACATTTAATTCTTTCAGGTTTTGGTTTTCACAAATCATTTCTGCTAATGGTTCTATACTAATTGTTAACAGCAGGGGGCTGAGGGGACAGCCTTGCTGGGTTCCTCTTTTCAGTGCAAACTCTTCTGAAATAAATCTGTTTACTCTTATTTTAGAAGTAGGGTTCGAATAAATCACCTTGATCCAGTTAATGAATTTTGAATGAAACCCCAGTTTCGTTAAAGTGTAATTTAAAAACATCCAATCTACTCTATCAGATGCTTTTTCAGCATCTAAGCTGAGATGCATTGATGAATCAGTTTTTTCTTTAGCAACTTTCATTATGATTAATGTTCTCCTAATGTTATTAATTCCTAAGCGACCTGGGATGAATCCAGTTTGGTAAATGCCAGTTATGTCCCTTACACATTTTTGAAGTCTTTTGGCTAAAACAGATGTTAGAATTTGCATGTCGCAACATAATAAGCTTATCGGTCTGTATGAGGAGCAACTTGTAGGATCTTTGCCTTCCTTATGGATTACGGATATTATTGCCTGGGACCAAGCTTTTGGTGGGTCACATTCAGTAAGAGCATGATTAAAGTTTCTCAGTAGTAAAGGAGCGAGTTCATCTTTAAAACATTTATAAAACTCACTTCGGTAGCTGACCACACCTGGGGATTTGTTGTTTTTTAGGCTCTTAATAGCCTCTTCAATTTCTTTTTTTGAGATTGGATTTATTCGATTTTTAGATTAAATGTCGGTTAATGATGGTTAAATAATTTTTTTCCAAATATTGTTCACTTTTATCTGCTTTGTTAGTGACCCCTGGTGAGTTGTATAATGTTTCATAAAAGGTAGAAAATGCATGTGCAATATTTTTAGGATGCGATACTTTTTTTTGGTGGTTGGATGTACAATTTTTGTTACAGTCCGATTAGCTTGGGCCTTGCGTTGAAAAGCGAGTAGTCTGCTCGCTTGGTTTCCTGATTCGTAATATCGTTGATTAGCAAAACGCAAGGCTCCTTCTGCTTTATATGTTAGCAGGTCATTAGGTTCTGTCCTACATTGTTTTAGAGCTTTGACAATATTCTCATTATTGGTTCTTTTATGTTCCTTCTCAAAATACAGGATATTTTTTTCCAACCTTTGCTGCTCTTTGTCTCTATCTTTCTTAATTTTAGATGAGAGTGCAATAAATATTCCTCTTATGACCGCTTTCGCCGCCTCCCATAATGTACAAACTCAACCCTCTCCATTGTCATTATGTTCTAAATAATTTTTCCATTATTGTTTAATATTTTGTACAACATTTAAGTTATTAAGAACGGAAACATTCAACCTCCATAGTTTCAGTTGTTGCCCTGATCCAAATTAAGTGAAAGAACTAGCGGAGCATGATCGGAGCCTGTTATTGGCTCTATGTGACAACTTGTCACTTTATATATCTCTTTTTAACATGAAAAACATATCAATTCTGGAGTAACTACAATGTACATTAGAAAAAAAAAGTGTAGTCTCGTTCTTTAGGATGTTTTTTACGCCACACATCTACTAACCCCATTTCTTCCATCATGCTCCGCAGAGTTTTTGTTTTTCTTGTTATTGAGCCCGGATCGGATGGTTTATCTGATTGATGATTTACCACACAATTGAAATCCCCACCCATTATGAGTAACCCTTCAATAAGTGAAGAAAATGAGCGAAATGTCTTTAAAAAAGCAGTATCCTCTTTGTTTGGACCATACCAATTTAAAATAGACATTTAACTTCTCCTATTTTTCCAATTATCATAATATAATGGCCTTCTTTGTTGGCATATGTTTTCTCAATGTTGAGGCCCAGTGCTTTATGCATGAAGATAACAACACCCCTTTTCTTCCCCTCTTTACACGAACCAATAACCTGCCCTACCCACTCCCTTCAAAGCTTTTGGTGTTCCTGATCATCAAGGTGGGTCTCTTGGAGTAAGGCGATTGAACATTTTAATTTCTTCAGTTGGGACATTATTTTTTTCCTTTTTATGGGGATGGTTAACACCATTAATGCTGTAGCTTACAATATTGAGATTGATCATATTTAGTTTATATTTATATTTAGTAAAGTATAATAAAATTACCAAATGAGCCACTGAGTGCCATAACAAAACTGAAAACAAAAACAGAACAAATAACTGTATTGACCTTAAACAGTCTTTATGAACCTCCATTGAATCAGTGGTTAGCCCTTGCAACATGAACAACTGTAAAAGAAGAAAAAGGCGTCCCACTCCTGATGACCTTTGGGCAGAAAGCAGTTGCTCTCTGGATGAGGTGCACCATGTGCAGTGAAGACAATCTTTCAGGGCAACGAATGGTTACATTTAGATTGTCCTCAGGCTGGGCTCTTGTTGGTGCAGATACTGGCCCGCTCCCCCCTCCTAAACAGACCCAAGTTATGAACGTGCATAAGTAATATTTTGTTTGCCCCAATTCAAAGTTCCAAACTATAAGCAAGATAAATGAATAGTTCAAGTCAACCCTGTCAAGAAAGATGACTTTAAGCTTGCTTTCAGCTTGTTTTCATCTTGGAATATAGTACGTGCCATTGGATTAATATACATGCTGTTGGAATAAACTGGACAGTGTTTGGTACTTTCCCGGAGTAAGTGAGGTCATACCGGACTTTTCCATTGCAGATGGGGAGGCCCGTGGAATGAACTCAGTGGTGAAGACGATGGAATATGTCTAAGATGATTCTAAAATGACAAAGTATGATCAAATGAAGTATTAATGTGATAAAAATTAAGAGTTGATTAGAAAAAGTATTAGAAAAAGTATGTTACAAATAAGTGAAATGAATGATTATATGAGTTGTTTTTCATAAAGAGTGCAGAGTTAGAGAAAAAAGGAAGTGAAGAAGTTGTTTTTCATAAAGAATGCAGAGTCAGGAAAAAAGAGGAAGTTAGATGATGTCGCAAGCAGAGCCAGAAGAGCTGATGATAAACAACTGATCAAATGATTAAGATGTGATAAAATATGAAATGAATAATAAGGAATGAAAATGTTTGTATATGATCATATGAATTGTGTTATGTGTCGGACGCAGCTCGGAGAACCGACCAGCGTTTGAAGGACCCAGTATGAAATAAGCAGAGCACGGTACAAAGGCTAACTGAATTTAATACATAACAGTGATATGATACAAAACAACAAAAGAGTGTGCGGTCTGGCGTGGTGGTGATACGGTGCGCTCCCAGCAGCGCTAACGGTCCGGAGCCAGAAGCCGTTCAGACCCAAGGACCCCGCCGACACCCCCCAGGTGGCCGCAACAAACCGAGTCTGTGAAAGAAGGAACCATTATGTGAGTCCACACTCTACACACAGAGAGACCACTCAAAGGTGTACATAAACAGCAAACACTTCCTGGCTTAATTACTAATCAGCTTCCCAACCTGCAGGCATGGAACATCCAGTTCACAAAACTCCACTGCAGTGGAAGCCGATACATGACTAACGTACAGCTCAATATAATAAGGTGTGAGGGACACCACATTTACTGACTGTATAAACGTTAGTCACAAAATCTAACGTACCTCAGGAAGTGTGCTGACGAGCTTGAGACCTCACCCCCTCCTCTTTCATAGACCGTGCATCAAACCCTGGACGTTCTCTGCATCCACTGATGATGAGATGGCTCCCGAGACGATGATCTCACCCGTCTGGTCACAAGGTCGAGTCTCTGGCAAATACACACTGTATACTCCAGTCTTAAATGCCACCATGTTCCAATCCATATAGATGCACCGCAGCTGTGAGTCCTGACGAGCTGCAGGTGATCAGGGTGAGGTCCTGATAACCTCAGCAACACAGCCACTCAGTCCCAAATGCAAGCCACCTGGAAGGAAAACCAAAAGACAGAAACAAAAAGGCAGCCAGGCCCCCCCAGCCATACAACAGTACCCCACCCTCACGGGAAGCCTCCCGGCGACCACACAAACCTGGCCCAGGAGAAACACCCCCCTCCAGGGACCATGGCTGGAAACCGCATCTGCATTCGTCTTCCAACAGAATGGTTGATGTCCTCTCCTCTGGCTGCATCCTTGCCTTTGTTTCAGTCAGTCACTTAGCACAGGTGTGGCCAGGAGTTCTTAAACCTGTGCGGTCAGCCTTTATCCAACCATGTTCGGTCTTTAGTCATAAAACAAAAAAGACAAACACAAACAACCAAAACACCCCCCCTCCCCAGGGGACCGTCCCATCAAACCCCGGGAAGAGGAGAAAAGAAAAACCCCAAACTTAAGCTTACAAATAAAAGCGCTAAAACACCCCCCCCCCCCCCCAAACGACATGTAGGGACCAACACCCCCCAGAGGACTTCCCGCCAGCTCCAGGAGTAATAACCACAGCCGAGGTCCCTCTGGGATCCAACGTCACCCACGGGGACTCCCAGCGCCTCCCAGAGGACCACTCGTCAACCCCAGGAGACGCCTCCCCTCATGACCAACGGACCCAGCCCCGGCCGTCTATGGCTAGATGGACCCACAGCCCTTTCCCCCCCAGAGGACACCACAGTCAAACCCTGAGGGCGGAAACTGGGGAGAAAAACAAGAAGAGAGAAAAAAAAAAACATACAAACAAAACAACCCCAACCCCACCCCCTTGGCGCAGTGGAAACTGGAAGCACGTCCAGTGTCACCAACCGTGACTATACCCCAGAAGCCAACCGGGAGGAGTGGAACAGCGGTTATGGCAAACGGCACAAAACGGCGCCACTCCTCCGACTTCTACACCAGCCACTAGCTGCGGGTATATCCCACTGCCCCAAAGCCGGAGGTGGAACAGGGAATCAAACCCCCCCCCCCCCCCAGGTGCAGAGGTTACCCGGGAAACGCACAGTATAACCAAACTGCACCACTCCAGCAACGCCGACACTACGGCTCACCCGGCTGGAGCCAGAGGAGAAGAGAGGGAAGAAAAAGAAAATACCCCAACCCCCCCCCCCCGGGTGCAGAGGCTACCTGGGAAATGCCCAGCACAACCAAACTGCACCCCTCCAGCAACGCCGACACTACGGCTCACCCGGCTGGAGTCAGAGGAGAAGAGAGGGCATAACAAAAACAAACAAAAAAAAAGAAAAAAAAACCCAAGTACCACCCCATCACCCCCCAGGGGACCGTCCCATCAAACCCTGGGGAGGTGAAACAAAAGAAATAAAAAGAAAGACTAACAGACCAACATACAGTTGTTTGGGTCCTTTTTTTTTTTTTTTTTTTCTTAGACAGGCTGCAGGGTCACAACCCCAGACACAAACAGTGGAAAAACAAATAAATCCCACACAAAAACCAACTCAAAAAACACCCACACGAAATGAACTAACACAAATCAGTGACGTATACCGTTAAGCTCAAACAAATCGAACACACCTGTTCTAACTTAAGAGCTTAACGGTAATGTGACTAAGTCACCAAAAGAGGGAGCCAAAGTGCTAAAAATGAAAAAAACCCCTTTGGTGACAGAAAACAAACGAGCTGCATCTCCGTGTGCAGCTGTGTGCAACACACAACCAAAATGTGCTCAACTAAATAACGCCGGAGCTGATACAACAGACGCAGTAGTTATCTTTATCCGGGGAAACGGGGCTACAACTGTAACACAGGAAGCTCAGCGACCCGTGCCACAGAGCTCCCCCGTGCGTGTGCACCCATTACAGACACACTCTTGCAGCTCCCGTTTAAACCTCTCATACGGTCGGAGCGTGATGCGAAGCCGTCGCCAGTCACACTCCACCACGACCCACGGATAAGGCACAACACAGGAACACAGCTGCAAGAGAGCACAAATCAGTATTCAGCAATGGGTCTCAAACACGCACCATCCGGGCGGAGAGCACCCGCAACTGATCCGGATAACTACTGAACGTCTGCTGCCGCCTTCCCGGCGCGTTACTGTCTCTGCTACCGCTGGGTCCGTGATGTTTGGCCAGAGACTACTGTTATGTGTCAGATGCAGCTCGGAGAACTGACCAGCGTTTGAAGGACCCAGTATGAAATAAGCAGAGCACGGTACAAAGGCTAACTGAATTTAATACATAACAGTGATGTGATACAAAACAACAAAAGAGTGTGCGGTCTGGCGTGGTGGTGATACGGTGCGCTCCCAGCAGCGCTAACGGTCCGGAGCCAGAAGCCGTTCGGACCCAAGGACCCCGCCGACACCCCCCAGGTGGCCGCAACAAACCGAGTCTGTGAAAGAAGGAACCATTATGTGAGTCCACACTCTACACACAGAGAGACCACTCAAAGGTGTACATAAACAGCAAACACTTCCTGGCTTAATTACTAATCAGCTTCCCAACCTGCAGGCATGGAACATCCAGTTCACAAAACTCCACTGCAGTGGAAGCCGATACATGACTAACGTACAGCTCAATATAATAAGGTGTGAGGGACACCACATTTACTGACTGTATAAACGTTAGTCACAAAATCTAACGTACCTCAGGAAGTGTGCTGACGAGCGTGAGACCTCACCCCCTCCTCTTTCACAGACCGTGCATCAAACCCTGGACGTTCTCTGCATCCACTGATGATGAGATGGCTCCCGAGACGACGATCTCACCCGTCTGGTCACAAGGTCGAGTCTCTGGCAAATACACACTGTATACTCCAGTCTTAAATGCCACCATGTTCCAATCCATATAGATGCACCGCAGCTGTGAGTCCTGACGAGCCTCAGGTGATCAGGGTGAGGTCCTGATAACCTCAGCAACACAGCCACTCAGTCCCAAATGCAAGCCACCTGGAAGGAAAACCAAAAGACAGAAACAAAAAGGCAGCCAGGCCCCCCCAGCCATACAACAAATTGTTTTTATGTGAAAGAGAGTTGTAATGAAATGACTGAATATGATTGATGTGATTCTAAAGACATGATTTAGAAAAACGAATTCTCAGAAAAGCTGAAGTGTTAACAGAAAAGAGGAACTTGAGAAATAAGTTACTGGCAAAGGGCTGCAGATGGCTTCCAGTAAGGGAAGGAGAAGGGAGGAGGTTTTGAGTCACCAGCATCCCCATGGTAACCAAGTTCATCTAAATACAACGAGAATCAGCACATATATAAACTGTGAAATACCAGGAAACGGGGTTATTCTTCCAGGGAGAGGTGCTGTTGTCACTTCTCCCCTGCTACGAGGAGATCACAAGACTTGACCATCTTGTGAGCATCAATTGGAATCGTGGAGTGAGAGGATTGGAGCCATAAGAGATCATTTGAGAGAGTTTTTGAACTCCCACTCAGGCCGTCCAGTCACGGAGTAGCAGAGCATTGGAGAATAATCACTGGCCTTAAGTCTGAGTGGGGAAGTTTCTGTTGTGTGGGCCGCCAGAAGAGGAGGTACTGCTGGCCCACCACCAGAGGGCGCCCTGTCTGGAGTGCGGGCTCCAGGCACCAGAGGGCGCAGCCGCCTCACAGGAGCAGCCAGGGTGACAGCTGTCACGCATCACCTGCAACAGCTGTTACCAATCACCTGATCAGCAGGGGTACATCAGCAGGACGACGTCTCCACCTCTTTGCCGAGATATCGCTCTACCTGGAAGGTAACGTTCTCAGCCGACTGTGTGATCTTTTGACAGTAACCTTTTGTGACTTTTGTGCATTGTATAGCAGACTCTTTTTCCAATGAGAGGTGGAGGTAGTTTTCCTGCCGTGTGGATTGCTGGGTGCAAACGCGCCCACATTTAATTGTTTTTTTGTTCCTCGCCAGCAGTACCAGGTCCGACACGCGGAGGCAGTGGCCACCTGGGAGTTCGGGACTTGGCGGCTCCAGTATTCCCGGGGTCCGGTGGCGGAGGAAATCGTGTGGTTCCGGTTCTACTTTGGACAGACGTCTTCTATCTTCGAGCCTGCTCACACGACACCTTTTGTGATTTGGCTTTTTGTCTATTGTTGTAATCTGTTGTGTTTGTTGTGCCCATTCACAACAGTAAAGTGTTGTTATTTGACTTCCTCCATTGTCCGTTCATTTGCGCCCCCTGTTGTGGGTCCGTGTACCTACACTTTCCCAACAGGATATCTCGGCCAACGTCATGGACCCCGAGGGGTGTCAACCGGCCGTTGAACGGCCAATGGAAGAGCAGGGCGCACAGGCGTCTGCAGGAGGAATGATCGGTGAGTTGCAGCGAATCCTCACCGCTTTTACGGCTCGGCTGGATCTGAAGCGCGCCCTCAGGGCGCTGCTGCGGCTCCCCCTCCTGTCGATCCTGTGCGCAATAGTGACGTTCCACAGGTCGTTCAACGACCCCTCCCACCTTCCCCTGAAGCATACATAAGCCCTCCAGAACCTTACGGGGGTTGTGTGGAGACATGCGCGGACTTTCTTATGCAGTGTTCGCTCGTCTTCGCACAACGTCCCGTCATGTACGCGACTGATGCTAGTAAGATAGCTTATGTGATTAATCTGCTTCGCGGCGAGGCACGAGCTTGGGCTACAGCGCTCTGGGAGCAAAATTCACGGCTCCTTCTGACATATGATGGGTTTGTGAGGGAGTTCAGAACAGTGTTCGATCACCCAAATAGAGGAGAGACCGCTTCAGCCGTGCTGCTGTCAATGAGACAGGGGCGCCGGAGCGCAGCTGCTTATGCAGTCGACTTCCGCATCGCGGCTGCAAGGTCCGGCTGGAATAGCACTGCCCTCCGCGCCGCCTTTGTAAACGGACTATCGTTGGTCCTGAAGGAGCACCTGGTGGCCAAGGACGAACCGCGGGATTTAGACGGGCTTATTGATCTCGTTATACGATTAGACAATCGGTTAGAAGAACGCCGTCGGGAACGAGACGAAGGGCGTGGCTGGGCACGCGCCGTCCCTCTCCCTTCCGGTTCCGACCGAGTTCCGCCCTCCCCACGCTCCGTGTGGTGACAGCTCCCCCTGCTGACGAAGCTATGGACACGAGCAGGGCCACATTTAGGGCACCAGATAGACAGAGGAGGCTGGCCCGCGGAGCGTGCTTTGTTTGTGGCTCAGTAGAGCATCAAGTGAGGGACTGCCCCGAGCGGTTAAACACCAACGCCCGCCCCTAAACACTGGGTTACGGGTGGGCCAAAACATTCACGTGGGACATACCCATATTGCCACACGACTCCCGGTGACAATCCTTTATGAGGATTTAACCCTGAAGGCCCCAGCACTGGTGGACACGGGCTCTGAAGGGAATCTGTTAGACAGCAGATGGGCCAGGGAGATAGGGCTCCCTCTGGTGGCGCTTACCTCGCATGTGCAGGTGCGGGCACTAGATGGCTCCCTACTCCCTCTAATCACACATAAGACACCACCAGTAACTCTGGGAGGAGATCGAGTTTTTTGTGACTCCTGCCACCTCCCGTGTGATTCTAGGGTTCCCCTGGATGTTAAAACACAATCCCCGGATCGATTGGCCGTCCGGGGTAGTGGTTCAGTGGAGCGAGACCTGCCATCGGGCATGTTTAGGTTCCTCGGTTCCTCCCGGTTCCCAGGCTAAGGAGGAGGTCAGAGTCCCGCCCAATATAGGGACGGTGCCAGTGGAGTACCATGACCTTGTGGATGTGTTCAGTAAGGATCTGGCGCTCACCCTTCCCCCCCACCGTCCGTACGATTGTGCCATTGATTTGGTTCCAGGCGTTGAGTTCCCGTCCAGCAGGCTGTACAACCTCTCACGACCTGAGCACGAACCAATGGAGACCTACATCCGGGACTCTTTAGCTGCCAGGTTGATCCGGAATTCCACCTCCCCGATGGGTGCAGGTTTCTTTTTTGTGGGTAAAAAAGACGGCGGACTTCGTCCATGCATTGATTATAGGGGGCTGAACGAAAGCACGGTTCGTAATCGATACCCGTTGCCCCTGTTGGATTCAGTGTTCACGCCCCTGCATGGAGCCCAAATATTCACTAAGCTAGATCTTAGAAATGCGTATCACCTGGTTCGGATCCGGAAGGGAGACGAGTGGAAGACGGCATTTAACACCCCCTTAGGTCACTTTGAGTACCTGGTCATGCCGTTCGGCCTCACAAACACCCCCGCGACGTTCCAAGCATTAGTTAATGATGTCTTGCGGGATTTCCTGCACCGATTCGTCTTCGTATATCTAGACGATATACTCATCTTTTCTCCGGATCCTGAGACTCATGTCCGGCATGTACGTCAGGTCCTGCAGCGGTTGTTGGAGAACCGGCTGTTTGTGAAGGGCGAGAAGTGTGAGTTTCACCGCACATCTTTGTCCTTCCTGGGGTTTATCATCTCCCCCAACTCCGTCGCTCCTGATCCGGCCAAGGTGGCGGTGAGAGACTGGCCCCAACCCACTAGCCGTAGGAAGCTGCAACAGTTCCTCGGCTTTGCAAATTTCTACAGGAGGTTCATTAAGGGCTACAGTCAGGTAGTTAGCCCCCTGACAGCCCTGACCTCACCAAAAGTCCCCTTCACCTGGTCGGATCGTTGCGATGCCGCGTTCAAGGAGTTGAAACGGCGCTTCTCGTCTGCACCCGTTCTGGTGCAGCCCGATCCTAGTCGCCAGTTAGTGGTTGAAGTGGACGCCTCGGACTCAGGGATAGGAGCTGTGCTTTCCCAGAGCGGAGAGGCCGATAAGGTCCTTCACCCGTGTGCCTATTTCTCCCGCAGGTTGACCCCGGCCGAACGGAACTATGACGTCGGCAATCGAGAACTCCTTGCGGTGAAAGAGGCTCTTGAAGAGTGGAGACATCTGTTGGAGGGAACGTCCGTGCCATTCACGGTTTTCACTGACCACCGGAACCTGGAGTATATCAGGACCGCCAGGCGGCTGAACCCCAGGCAAGCCCGCTGGTCACTGTTCTTCGGCCGTTTTGACTTCCAGATCACCTACCGTCCCGGGACCAAAAACCAGAGATCGGATGCCTTGTCCCGGGTACATGAAGATGAAGTCAAAGCGGAGTTGTCGGATCCACCGGAACCCATCATCCCGGAGTCCACTATCGTGGCCACCCTCACCTGGGACGTAGAGAGAACCGTCTGGGAGGCCCTGGCACGAAGCCCGGACCCCAGAACTGGGCCGAAGAACAAACTATACGTCCCACCAGAAGCTAGGGCTGCAGTCCTGGACTTCTGTCACGGCTCCAAGCTCTCCTGTCATCCAGGGGTGCGAAGAACCGTGGCAGTTGTCCGGCAGCGCTTCTGGTGGGCATCCCTAGAGGCCGACGTCCGGGATTATATCCAGGCCTGCACCACCTGTGCCAGGGGCAAGGCTGACCATCGCAGGGCATCAGGACTACTCCAGCCGCTGCCTGTGCCTCATCGCCCCTGGTCCCACATTGGCCTGGATTTTGTCACGGGCCTCCCGCCGTCCCAGGGTAACACCACCATCCTCACGATAGTGGACCGATTCTCCAAGGCGGCCCACTTCGTGGCCCTCCCGAAGCTCCCAACAGCACAGGAGACAGCGGACCTCCTGGTCCACCACGTCGTCCGGCTGCATGGGATTCCAACAGACATCGTCTCCGATCGCGGTCCCCAGTTCTCCTCACAAGTCTGGAGGAGCTTCTGCCGGGAACTGGGGGCCACGGTGAGTCTCTCGTCCGGGTACCACCCTCAGACCAACGGGCAAGCAGAACGGGTAAACCAGGAGGTGGAACAGGCCTTGCGCTGCGTGACTGCCGTGCACCCGGCGGCCTGGAGTACCCATTTGGCCTGGATCGAGTATGCCCATAACAGCCAGGTGTCTTCAGCCACCGGCCTCTCCCCTTTTGAGGTGTGTCTGGGGTATCAGCCCCCGTTGTTTCCGGTGGTTGAGGGAGAGGTCGGTGTGCCCTCGGTCCAGGCCCACCTACGGAAGTGCCGTCGGGTGTGGCGTGCCGCCCGTTCTGCTTTGCTAAAGGCCCGGACGAGGGCAAAAGCCCATGCAGACCGTCGGCGGACCCCGGCCCCTGCGTATCGGCCAGGGCAGGAGGTGTGGTTATCCACAAAGGACATTCCCCTCAAAGTGGACTCCCCCAAGCTACAGGACCGTTACATCGGCCCCTTCAAGATCCTTAAGGTCATCAGTCCAGCCGCAGTGAGGCTTCAGCTTCCGGCCTCACTGCGGATCCATCCTGTGTTTCATGTGTCCCGAATTAAACCGCATCACACCTCACCCCTCTGTACTCCGGGTCCGGCGCCGCCTCCTGCCCGGATCATCGATGGCGAGCCGGCTTGGACTGTACGCCGGCTCTTGGATGTCCGTAGGATGGGCCGGGGCTTCCAGTATTTGGTGGACTGGGAGGGGTACGGTCCCGAAGAACGCTCCTGGGTGAAGAGGAGCTTCATCCTGGACCCGGCCCTCCTGGCCGATTTCTACCGCCGCCACCCGGACAAGCCTGGTCGGGCGCCAGGAGGCGCCCGTTGAGGGGGGGGTCCTGTTGTGTGGGCCGCCAGAAGAGGAGGTACTGCTGGCCCACCACCAGAGGGCGTCCTGTCTGGAGTGCGGGCTCCAGGCACCAGAGGGCGCAGCCGCCTCACAGGAGCAGCCAGGGTGACAGCTGTCACGCATCACCTGCAACAGCTGTTACCAATCACCTGATCAGCAGGGGTACATCAGCAGGATGACGTCTCCACCTCTTTGCCGAGATATTGCTCTACCTGGAAGGTAACGTTCTCAGCCGACTGTGTGATCTTTCGACAGTAACCTTTTGTGACTTTTGTGCATTGTATAGCAGACTCTTTTTCCAACGAGAGGTGGAGGTAGTTTTCCTGCCGTGTGGATTGCTGGGTGCAAACGCGCCCACATTTAATTGTTTTTTTGTTCCTCGCCAGCAGTACCAGGTCCGACACGCGGAGGCAGTGGCCACCTGGGAGTTCGGGACTTGGCGGCTCCAGTATTCCCGGGGTCTGGTGGCGGAGGAAATCGTATGGTTCCGGTTCTACTTTGGACAGACGTCTTCTATCTTCGAGCCTGCCCACACGACACCTTTTGTGATTTGGCTTTTTGTCTATTGTTGTAATCTGTTGTGTTTGTTGTGCCCATTCACAACAGTAAAGTGTTGTTATTTGACTTCCTCCATTGTCCGTTCATTTGCGCCCCCTGTTGTGGATCCGTGTACCTACACTTTCCCAACAGTTTCAACGTTTTCTCTCTCAAGGAACATCACATCATACCAGAATGGATTAGATCAACTTTTGGTTGATTGAAGAAGGAATAAACTCTTATGTGGATTAATTTCCTGAAGGATTACAACATCACACAAGGATCGTGGTCAGCTAACGACTAATAGCTGATGAAGAGAAAATTATGTTCATCGAGCTGGGGATTTTAACATCAAAAACCTCCTTCCCTCACTCCTAGAAAAATTGTTAAGAAGTTAATCCAGTCCAGTCAAAGTAAGATCAGACAGTATTATTGAATCAAAAACAAAAATCTCTGCCAATTATTATTTTAATTATACTTGAATTACTGTTGTGAAATTATTGTTGGGAAGGTGTCGTAACACGGACCCACAACAGGGGGCGCAAGTGAACGGACAATGGATAAGAAAAGGAGTAACAATTTAATGTTGCGAAAGTACACAACGGAATACAAACAGAAATAACAGGTGCCAATTGTATACAAGAGGACGGTGGGCAGGCTCGAAGATAGGAGACCTCTGATGAACGAGGAGCCGGGGCCCACACCGCTTCCACCACCAACGGCCTGAAGAACACCGGAGCCGCCAAGTCCTGAATCCCCAGGTGGTCTCTGTCCTCCGTTGTCGGCCCTGGTACTGCTGGCAAAGAAGAAACAGAAGGAGGTGAGTGTGAGTCCTCACACCCAGCAACCTTTACACTCAAAGTCTCTGGGAGGGAAAACCTCCACCTCCAGATACGTTTCTCTCGTGCAGCTCCTGTTGGTCCCTCTTCTGGATCACCACAGGAAGGCGGCTGCACACAGAACAAAGTTTAGACAATCGATAAATCAGCAGAGAAATTACCTTTGTGGTAGATGATTTCTCGGTGAGGAGGTGGAGTTGTGATCCGCTTCTTGTAAGGAGGTTAATGAGAGACAGCTGGTGAGGTTGACAGGTGACAGCTGTCTCTTCCAATAGCTCTGGCGCCCTCTCATGCTTGAAGCCCGCACTCCAAGCAGGGCGCCGACTGGTGGTGGTGGGCCAGCAGTACCTCCTCTTCAGCGGCCCACACAACAATTATCATCATATAACCTATTTTGATTATGTTGTCAGCACTTGCAAAACCTGCAATAAATTTCCAAACATGCAGTTAAAGTGTTAAGGCTCGGACATTGGATTTATTGATGCTTCTTAAGGTGTAAAAGTTAAAGTTTATTGGGTGTACAACATCAAAAAGTGCTCTAAAAGGTTAGTCTGGTTTTTAATGAAAATAACGCATCCTGGGAACTCGCTGTACGAGTCACTAAATTCAAAATCTAGCAACATTCCAAGAGCCCTGATCCATAAGAGGAGAGCTGCTGTTAACGGGCGTGGCCGGTTCGTATCCTGGTTCCAGAGGAGGCTATTCGACCGGGGTGCGAGATCAGCTTCAGCGGGGTGGACGTCCGGATGGAGGCAGTGAGCGGCTAGACGAATCTCCTCGCCACCAGCTTGAACAGCCTTTGTGCAGCCCTGCCGGGTAATACCCGTGGAGTCACGAAGGTCGGACCCCAGAGACGGAGAGCTGGTTTTAGTACACAAACGCACTCATCGGAGGGTGAGCGTGTGCCGTGTATCTAAAGAAAAATAACGGGATCTGACACGTGGCGCCCGAACAGGGACCTGACGAAGTATAGTCGGGTCCGAGGAAGAATCCTGGCCAAAGGAGAATCTTTGCCATTGGATAGGTGGAAAGCCCCTGAGTGGATCACCAAAGGAGACAGTGTTGTGGAGAGTGTCGGCTGATGGCCTGTATAGGTCCAGTAACGGCTTGAAACATATCTGTTTTCCAGAGGTGTGAAAATTTGGAGGCGACCACCAGAAGGACGAAGTAAAGACAACAAGAGCGAGTATCCCAGGGAGCTGGGATCAAGGACGAGAAGCAGACGTGTCACTGCTGGATCGTCTGGACTGGGACGAGAAGCAGACGTGGATAGCCTGCTGGATCATCACGAAACGACGAGAAGGGAAGCAGGCGAGGGAGCCTGCTGGATCGGATCGTCAAGAAAGCAGGTATGAGAGTATACCGTGCAAAATGGTGATCTACAAGAGAGAATAGGATCATCAACCCGTGAGGTTCCTGAGGGAGAAGCGGGAAAAGGAGCAGCTGATTTGGAGTTAACCTCTGGAATTAGCGCTGAATAGCCAAGTAATCTGTCACTCATCCCTGACTCAAGGCGCCAAGAGAGGCTTTGAGAGGCAGACGACTCGAGACGACAAGGACCATAGCTGAAGTCAAGGAGACGACAGTGGTGGGATCGACAATCTCAGCAACCGACAGAATAAAGAGAGGATAATCATTACGAAACAGTAAGGTTAGTGTTAAAAACAAGCAGTGAAAATATGGCTGAAGAAGAGTCAGGACCCGTAGCAACCCCTGAATCCGAACATGACGAGGGAAAAGAAGTGGATTTTCCGCCACACAGAGTAGTATTGTATGGACGAGGATATGATTCTTGGGCAGAAACAGTTCAAAAATATGTCAGAGATCAAAGTGTAGAAACTGATGAAGAAAGTTTCAAAGAAGCTATGGCAGGAACAATACACACATTAGGGATATATTATCCAGGTAAGCATAAGGAGGGGCAGATCCTGGCCATTTTGGAGAGCCCACCAGTCCCAAAGGATAAGACGGGGACCAGAGAGTGGCTTGAGTGGTGGTGCAAACTTCTCGGAGAAGAGTGGAAAAGAGGACAAATCACCACCTTAATAAGTCCTGAGAAAAGTTATGACTCCATAGTAAAAATGACAGCTGGGTTGTTGGGAGTAGAGACGGTCCTGGTAGATGTTAAAGCAAAATCAGCGTCCGTGTATGCTGAGTTTAAGTCCATGGCAGAACGACTAAAAGGGTTAGGAAGAATGCTTAAGGAACAATATCCTATAATGGAAGATAGGAATGGAAGTCAGATCTTCGACAATGAAGACGAGAGCAAGATAGATTTCCAGGCCGAACCCGAACAAAGTAATGAGAATTTACTCGCCCCCATACACCCCACAAGCAAATGGAGTTGTGGAAAAGGCTATTGGACTGGTGAAAAACTGGATTGGAAAAAATGCTAACACGAAGGAATGGAGTACTAAGGCCCTGGAAATTGGACAGGCCCTAAATGACCGCCAACGTGCCGGCAGGCCCACCCCTTCGCAAGAGCTGAACCAACGCCCATTTTTGACACCGGAAGTGGGGCGGAGTCAGACTAAAAGGGACAGAGAACCAGAACCAAAGATCCCATTTAAGGTTGGACAGAAGGTGTGGGTGAGAGCTCGAGATCACCCAACCAACACTGCTGTTAAACCTAAGTATGAGACCACAGATACAGTAGTGAAGATACTGGACAGTAACACAGTAGAGTTGAAGAGGAAGGGAATCCAAGGAGTGGAGCAGCTGAAGCCAACTCCTAACTAGACAAAACCAGGAGCTAAACATGGCCAAAAACACCCAAGATCTTCCACCCTTCGTCAGAATGGCCACTGTCAATGGGGTGGTTGCCTTAAGAAGAACAAGAGATGGCCTCTGGGCAGGCAGAGCCCTGAGGATATTATATCATGCAAAGAAAGGATTTTTATCTAATGAAAAGGAGTTATTACAGTGGAAAAAAGTTGAGAATCACTGTGTGATTTGCCGTGAAGAAGTACAGCTGACGGTCCAATAGTCGGGACCTGGGGTTAGAAAACCCCCAATTCCAAATGGGGCAAAAAATGAATTCAAACAATTACTTCACAAGCCGGTGAAGGTTTTGGATGCGCTTGTATGTGGGTTATGCCGACTAACCCACTTGCCAAGAATGGTCTTTTACACCCAGTGGGACTTACGTGGAGACAATGTAGATATGCAGGTGTGTTCATGCTATTGGAATGGACGTGAGATCGAGTATTGCCTGGTGTGTAAAGCAAGAACTCATATGGGAAGACTACTGCATGGGGTAAAAGCAGACGGATGGCAAGTGAGAAGGTTTTTAGACCCTCTGAGGACCTTTCACACCGATGAAGCCTGCTGGGCTAATCCTGCAGCAACAACTGCGCTTGATCAAGCTGAGGGGAATCAAGGCAGCGGTGACGTGAGTCCAACGGCACCAAGTGTCTATTTGATGTTGGACACAACTAGAGCAGGAGGAAGTGACCAAGCTGCAGGAGGTGGTGAGCGAAAGCCGTCTTTGTTGCATGAAGCTATACATCAAAATTGGTCCCATAGTCCAGAGTATGGGCAAACTTATGACCCTCCAATAGATGCAGTACAAATTCCACTGGTGTGCAGAGTGTATAGAGATCCGGACCGACCCAGATATACAGACATGATGGGAGGACTGACAGATGATCAACAGCAAAAAGCCCAAGAAGAAGGATGGATTGGCCCTTGGGAAATGACAACTTGGGCAAAATTGATAGAAGAAGTTCTAAAAAACCCAGAAATTCTACTGGAAGATGCAGAAGAGGTGCCACAAGAAAAAGGGGGCAGAGAAACCCTCATGCATTATTTTACCACTGGATTAGACGCCTGGGGAAATAAAGCAGCAAAACCAAAGAAGAAGTCAGCCGAGTACCACGTGACACCCGAAGAATGGGTGAGAAAGAGGAGGATACAATCTAGAGGGGGAGTGGCTAGTAGAGCAGACACTCCTAGTAGGCCGGACCAAACACTTAAGGTGCGGCTCACAGTGCTGATGGTGTTGGTTCCCTATGTGGGGGTTTATTCTGTCGGAGCACACGTTGACCTCCTGGAGGAACAGCAGCAGTCGTTAGACCAACCGACTCAAGGTGAGGAAAAATCAAGAAAGTCTCGGAGTCGCTGGATGTTTCCCTCCATTTTCCGCGGGACAAGGAAGAAGTAAAAAGAAGCGGCCGATGGCGGAGTAACAACTCACTCTGAATCATGCTGCGGACCTTCAAATTGGATGAAAATAATGTAAATAGTCTACGCTCCGGGCCGGGAGGACTTACACCATATTTGGAATTACCCTACAAGAAAATATGTTTAAACTGGCCACAAAAGGATTATAAAGAAAAAGGATGGTTGCTGGGAACAGGAGGAGACTTTGTAGATAATAACTCATATAAAAGAACTGCTGACCTTACAGAGCCTGGAATATACACTCCTCTAGAAGCTATCATGGACAAAGTTGGACAACACTGGAATTGCCCTGGGGTCGGATGGAAGTTTTACCCAATTCCCCGGTGTCCAGACTTGTACCCCTGCATCTTGAACGTAGTGTATGTACAGAGAAGGGGCTACAGATTTAAAATAAGGTGGGGACCTAATTATGTTGATCCATTACAAGGAATGTATGTGGATATTTGGCTTGGATCTTTTCAGATTTGGACCAGTAGTCCCTACATGTTTAAAAGACTTCAACAAAAAGAGGCATGTTCAACTTTTTATTTGATTGAGAACCAAACTTTGCCAATATGTATGACAGTACAGTACCTTGACATCGAAAAAGGTGGAAGTGTTCCACCTATTAGAAGTGGATGGTGAACCAGAGTACTAGTGGGGCTTTGGCAACCCCCAAAGGCTATACTGATACGACTGGGCATAAAGTCGGGAAGAGGATTATTTCGGAGATTGACTCCTCTGTATTCTGTGATGGCGCAGTATGTCTACAATGGAGCGGCATATTGGAACGCCTATGAGGATATCTTGCACCTACGTAGAGAATTGAATCCTGCATCTTCACAGTGTTTCTTCACACCCCAAGGACCACCGCCTGAAATGAAGGAGGTGACAGTTGTCACTTGGAAATGGGCGTGGCGAGGACTAGATATTAGACTCCCATGGCCATCTCCCTTGTTAATCACCCTTCTTCAGCAATGAGCATCAAGTGTCTCTGTTGGGAGCACGAGACAAACAATAGCACCTAAGATCATCTATCTTCGAGATGGAAGAACCACGGGAAGACAGCGTGATCACCACGCAACCTCAAAGAATCAACGACAGACCAAGAGAAGGAGAATTTGGTATAGAAATGCCACTACTGCAACAACCTTAAAAGCTGGAGCCGCTGCCACCAGTACCGAGTGAATTCTACTACGAAAATGTTGGAATAAGGCAGCAGCAACAAAGCCGGCCGTGGAAGAAAAAGTGCCTCCAATGTTGGAGTTGGATGGCCAGACTTACAGCATTATTAGTCGGCATTGCTGTACGTCTAGCTATCCTGTACCATTATGGTAGTACGTCCCTGGACCTTAACCCATATCAGGGTCCAGTACGCAACAACTAAAACTTTCCAACAGACATGTTGGGGAGTTGAATCAAGAAACATCTACATGATATAGCATCAGAATTCTACAGAGACATGGGCATAGATGAAGAACCTAACTCAGCAGATGCAAAAGAATAAGTGGCTACAATACTTGAACGACAGTGGAGAATTTCCAACCGTCACTACCAATCACAACCTGACTACCGGAGCAGACATCCTTCAAAACCTACAAGTGAGGGAGCAAGAGATTATCGTGGCAACCATCTTACGGTTAAAACAAAGAGAGCGAAGAGAAGTAGGCTGTACTTGGATAAGACCTGAACCTGGCGAGCCAGCCTGGTATTGCTCATGGGGATGCAGAGTACTACTGGGCTATCGAGCAGGATATTGGGAAAAAGAAGCTGTTTTTCCAGCATTACCAAGACATGATGTTTGCAGAATGATAATGCCTACCTGGAAAAATTGGGGAAATCATAACCTCACCTGTGACAACACCCGCAGCAGAGTGCCAAAAGTGGATACTACATCTACAATAATCCCTCCGTTGAACAACGCTACCGACATGGGAGCAGGGATATCTTATTCCAAACCAACCGCCATCTCACCAGTAGCATTGGTGGGATCCACAAAGATATCACCAACACAGGGAAAAACTAAACCATTCCCTACATCGCCAAAAACACAAGATACCCAGCGAGTATTAGAACCAAAAGTTAAAAGTATTGATAACGTGGTTAAAAATAGATGGAAGGAGATTCATGATTATTGTGTAAAAGAAAAAGTAGCAAAATTAGATAGATGTTATTGGAATCGACCTATTGGATGTAAATCTCAAAATTACATGGTGCTTACACCGGTTATCGATTTGATAGACAGGATTACTTGGAAACAAAAACAAGAGGCAAAACATGATGAATGGCTTAACGACACCTTTCCATGGGTCTGGAGCGTTCCACTGATACATTTTGAGGGGAATTTTCCAAAGGGAAACACGTGGACTGGGCATAGTTTGCAGGGTCCACATAAAGCAAAATTCTATGTGCAAAAACTACCAAAGCCTGATGAGCTAAGGTCAGTACCTCAGGAAGATTTTAGCAAAATCGATCAATGCGTGGTGAATAAAATCTATGGAAGCTTACATGAGACAGAACACCATAATAATTTGGCTGAAGGTTCTGGTAAATCCCCCCGATGTCCCATAGACCAAATTAAGACAGGGAATTGGCTAAGATGGGTATATAACTGTACAAAGTTGTTACAGGTTCCAACCATTAAGGGGACCCTTCAAGCATGGCAGGAAGGAGTTAAGCGTAGTAAGGACGTCACCTGGTGGGGAATGGAGAAATATGAAATTGAAGATTGGGTATTCCCCTGTTTAGATCAAAGTAATAATTATTGGGTTAAATATCAATACATCGCCATGGTCTACTCCAGAGATAGAGCTACTTGGTCTAGTGTACTCTGGAGACCAAACCCTTATGTTACGCCACGGCCCTGGAGAATGATTTGTAATAAACTTAATACTACATGCACGATAAGCCTTGCCCGCCAAAATTGTAGAAAGGTTCCTAGCTGGGAAGAATATTGTGATGCTTACTATGACGGCGAGTATGACACTTATGGCCATCAAACAGTTTGGGAGAAGAATAGTGCAGGCGAATGGATAAGAGCTTTTCCACCCAACGTTGGATGTGCCAAGGCTGTCCTGGGACATGGAATGTCGAAAAGGAAGCAGATCCTAGGCCACATAGTGCCATTTGTTGGAGATGCTTTGATAATGCTTGAAGAAGGATATGCCTTCAAGAAAAGTCTGTGTGAAGGACAAGAAATTGTCGGTTACGAATGGTTGGGACCCAATCGGATTTACAATAATGGTACATGTGAATCGCCTGCAGAACATTGGTTGAGCTGTGGAAAAGGAAGAAGTCGGCATGAATGTTCTTGGTGGGAAAGAACGCAAATAATCGCTGGAGGAATCATCACCACTTTCGCTGCAGAGACCGGAGATGTCATTTAAGAAGGTCTCGAAGTAGTGACTGGTTGGATTGGACATTTGTTTGGATACCTTTGGCCCTATCTGTTAATCATAATAGGACTTATTATTGCTGCAGTAATTGGATATGTTTTGATAAAAGGAAGTTTCACAGCCGCCCTGCGCTTGTGTGGGAGGAGCACACAATGCAGTGATATGGAGCCCCTCCTCCATTAGGGGAGGAGCGATGGAGCCTACAAAGCCCGACGCCGAGACACGCCCTGTTCATTCTGCATTGGGGGAGTGAAGGAAGAAGAAGCATCTACATAACAGCGTACAAACTTAAGGAGATAAGTAAAAAGAATAAGAGAGCACAATGTCCAACAATACTGGCGGCATAAATGACACCATCTTCAAAGTGAGTAGAGTGGAGTTTATTGCACTACTGTTAATATGGCTGCTATACTGCTGTGTCGGCCGTTGGGACTTACGACAACCACTGCGAATAGCAACGCTACTACATGGATGTGTCAGATTGGTGATCATCAATCTGCACTACGGTCAGAGTGACTTAGGGTTGTCTTTATTCATCACTCACGTCCTCGGTCGCTTTACTCTCCAGTTTGACTGTTGGAGAATATGGCAGTACACATCGATTACAGTTTGGATGGTGATAGATATGACAGCAATCTTTTACGCCCCGGCAGTGATAGCTGACATTGTGTGCGAAGCTGTGATGGCCCTGACCCTATTGGCGTACATAGCTACATTAACTGGAGCCGTACAATGCAAGAAACCCTGGCTCTACAAACTTGGACTTATCATAAATTGGGCCTTAGGATGGGGAATATTATCAGCTTTATACTGGCTGTCCATGGTTAGTCAACTACTCCTGCTGTTATGGTTTACGACCTATGATGCTTGCTTCCCGCGTACAGCTCCTTCAGCTACAGCGGGAATGGTAACGTCATCACAGTCCCACTCTCCTACGGTGATCATGAGGCAGCTCTGGCGTACATCTGAATAATCCCGACGAACTCTTTTGCTTGCTTGCAATATAATAGTTAAAAGACTAATGTTTCCTCTTACACTATAGGGGGATATAAGATGTATTCATTGTCAAGCCACCCTGGAACAAGCGCTCTACTTCTGGGAGATAACATCGACTCTGTGGTGCCCGATGTGTTATGGCAACAACTTCCCTGTTCAAGTGGCACGGGGAATAGTGGGACAGAAGGATACTTCTTTTCTGCCCCAGGTACCAACAGCAACATACCTAAAAATTGAAGTCGAGGCAAACATGATTTGGCATTCCCTTTTGGTTGATCAAATACGAGCTGACACTGTAGTGTCTCCAGAGGGATATATGTATTGCCCCGTGTTTACCAAAATGTGGATGTACCCTACGGGAATAAGATTCTCCACAGCTCATCTTGCCGATGGCCGGATCGTGGCCATTGGTCCTTCATTACCACCAGCTCCACGTTCATCTCCACAGCACACTGCGGAGGTTGGAGTGCAGACCGAGGATATGAACTGGTGTTTGGAGGCCCTCACGCAGGTGTTCCTGGATGAACACCTTCAACAGCCCGAGCCTGAGGATATTCACGCTGAAGCTTCACCTCAACCGAAGGATACATCACCACGGCCATCTACACCAGTTACATCGTGTTATACACCCGTCACCCCCACTTCACCATGCGCACCATCGTTCCCTGACGGATTATCATCTAAGGAATATGAGGCAACTCCGTCTCCATTGGGATTACCATCACAATCACCACTACTGGATGAGCAGCCTTCTGATGGCGACAGCAATCTACAGATGGGCGGAGAGGAGTACGTGGTGCTGGATGAGTGTCGTTCAACTCCAGCTCCTCCTGTTCTGTCTCCGATGGTGGATGAGAAAGAAGCGCTCACCCTTCACCCTGTCGACGACGACGAGGATGTTTTTATGGAGGCATAGAGAGATCGGCAGAGCTTCAAGTCATGGAGGGGGTGTCAAGAAAGATGACTTTAAGCTTGCTTTCAGCTTGTTTTCATCTTGGAATATAGTACGTGCCACTGGATTAATATACATGCTGTTGGAATAAACTGGACAGTGTTTGGTACTTTCCCGGAGTAAGTGAGGTCATACCGGACTTTTCCATTGCAGATGGGGAGGCCCGTGGAATGAACTCAGTGGTGAAGACGATGGAATATGTCTAAGATGATTCTAAAATGACAAAGTATGATCAAATGAAGTATTAATGTGATAAAAATTAAGAGTTGATTAGAATAATATTAGAAAAAGTATGTTACAAATAAGTGAAATGAATGATTATATGAGTTGTTTTTCATAAAGAGTGCAGAGTTAGAGAAAAAAGGAAGTGAAGAAGTTGTTTTTCATAAAGAATGCAGAGTAAGGAGAAAAGAGGAAGTTAGATGATGTCGCAAGCAGAGCCAGAAGAGCTGATGATAAACAACTGATCAAATGATTAAGATGTGATAAAATATGAAATGAATAATAAGGAATGAAAATGTTTGTATATGATCATATGAATTGTTTTTATGTGAAAGAGAGTTGTAATGAAATGATTGAATATGATTGATGTGATTCTAAAGACATGATTTAGAAAAACGAATTCTCAGAAAAGCTGAAGTGTTAACAGAAAAGAGGAACTTGAGAAATAAGTTACTGGCAAAGGGCCGCAGATGGCTTCCAGTAAGGGAAGGAGAAGGGAGGAGGTTTTGAGTCACCAGCAACCCCATGGTAACCAAGCTCATCTAAATACAACGAGAATCAGCACATATATAAACTGTGAAACACCAGGAAACGGGGTTATTCTTCCAGGGAGAGGTGCTGTTGTCACTTCTCCCCTGCTACGAGGAGATCACAAGACTTGACCATCTTGTGAGCATCAATTGGAATCGTGGAGTGAGAGGATTGGAGCCATAAGAGATCATTTGAGAGAGTTTTCAACTCCCACTCAGGCCGTCCAGTCACGGAGTAGCAGAGCATTGGAGAATAATCACTGGCCTTAAGTCTGAGTGGGGAACTTTCAACGTTTTCTCTCTCAAGGAACATCACATCATACCAGAATGGATTAGATCAACTTTTGGTTGATTGAAGAAGGAATAAACTCTTATGTGGATTAATTTCCTGAAGGATTACAACATCACACAAGGATCGTGGTCAGCTAACGACTAATGAAGAGAAAATTAAGTTCATCGAGCTGGGGATTTTAACATCAAAAACCTCCTTCCCTCACTCCTGGAAAAATTGTTAAGAAGTTAATCCAGTCCAGTCAAAGTAAGATCAGACAGTATTATTGAATCAAAAACAAAAATCTCTGCCAATTATTATTTTAATTATACTTGAATTACTGTTGTGAAATTATCATCATATAACCTATTTTGATTATGTTGTCGGCACTTGCAAAACCTGCAATAAATTTCCAAACATGCAGTTAAAGTGTTAAGGCTCGGACATTGGATTTATTGATGCTTCTTAAGGTGTAAAAGTTAAAGTTTATTGGGTGTACAACACCAAAAAGTGCTCTAAAAGGTTAGTCTGGTTTTTAATGAAAATAACGCATCCTGGGGACTCGCTGTACGAGTCACTAAATTCAAAATCTAGCAACATTCCAAGAGCCCTGATCCATAAGAGGAGAGCTGCCATTAACGGGCGTGGCCGGTTCGTATCCTGGTTCCAGAGGAGGCTAGTTGACCGGGGTGCGAGATCAGCTTCAGCGGGGTGGACGTCCGGATGGAGGCAGAGAGCGGCTAGACGAATCTCCTCGCCACCAGCTTGAACAGCCTTTGTGCAGCCCTGCCGGGTAATACCCGTGGAGTCACGAAGGTCGGACCCCAGAGACGGAGAGCTGGTTTTAGTACACAAACGCACTCATCGGAGGGTGAGCGTGTGCCGTGTATCTAAAGAAAAATAACGGGATCTGACATTTAGCTCACTTAACTGGCATTTTGTATGTCTCTATGTCTCTTGTCCTCTCCCTGAATAAGTTCTCTTATTTCTGACATCTGCAGCTGATGACGATTTCTTCTCCTACTGCCAGGCTGCTTTGTCCAAGCATCTCACGTCATCTCCATCTCCAAGATTTCACTATCCTCCAAAATAATATCCACGCCAAGATCCTTCAGTGTATTCTGTGCTTCCAGTAATGTTGAGAATGTTTTGGTGCCAGTGTCCAGAAAAATTTTCAAGTTGGCAGGGTATGGTGATTGTGCTTTAATGTTATTCTCTTTAAGTTTCTTGATCACCTCACAAACGTTTTTCCTCTTCTTTTGCACTCCAGTGGAGTAATCCTGGTCAAAGTAAATCGTATGGCCCTCAAATTGGACATTGTGTTGTCTCCAGGCCTGTTGTAACACTGCTTGTTTAACCCGAAAGTCCAAGAAACGTACAATGATAGATCGCGGTGGGGCTGGTCCAACGAACCTCAGTCCAAGGGCTCGATGGGCTCGTTCCACTTTGATTTCACCTTGTTCTTGCAGCTGAAACGAGTTCCTCCAAAAGTTTATCACAAAGTCAATCATTTGTTCCAAGACGTCTGTGCATGTCACAATATCGGTCAACTTGGTCTCCATTCTGGTGAAGGAAGCTTTAAGTTCCTGGAATGATTCAGTATTTTCTCATCAAAGTTTTCGTAACTCCGTTAGCACGTCGTCATTCTTGTTACCTCCAGTGTTAGCCATGTTGTTAGCTTCTCCACTGGTTTTCAGCGAGGTAGCTTCAGGTATCGTTAGTTGTTTAGGCCCGGACTTTCCGTCTTCAAATTTCCTCGATTTAGCATCTTTCTTGGTCATTTTTTGGGTCGACATGTTTGTTAGGTTGTCCTTTTCACGTAGTCTGGTATTCATTTATCATAAATCTTTCTAAAAGCGGCCATTTTTAAAAGGTCTTTCGGAGCTGGACAGTTTACACACTGTCCTCAGAGATGACATAACAGGAAGTCCACAGATACATTATTAATAATAATAATAACACAAATATATATGAATATAATAAATAAAATTCTAATAACAATATATATTAAACTTTCCCAGGAATCAACGCACGCACTAAACAAAATAAACTCTAATGGCATTAATAAAAAGTACACTACCATAATGCACAAAAATCTGACCTGAAAATACAGGAAAAAAGGTGCGACTTAATTATGGGTTTTCCCTCTTTGGGAGAAATTTTTAAGAGGTGCAACTTATACTCTAAAAAATATGGTATTTTGGTATCCAATTTGCTCTGGAGTATAAGTTGAAGGACCTCCCACACTAGTAAAAAAAATAAAAAATAAATAAATAAATAAACAACCCAAAAATAAAGACTTGTACTCCAGAAAACATGGTACATGGGTTTGTTAATTTAAATGTGTTTTGGGGCAACCGACGCAACTATTTCTCATCACATAAAAAGTCAGCAGAAATGAAAGTGAGGTGAGAAAAGAAAAGTCCGTGGGATTGGAGGGACGGCGGCAAGGCAACAATATCTGAGGGCCAAATCGAAGAAAGTGCCGGCGGGGAATTCTGAAATTCCACATGGTCTGAGGACATTCTGATTGTCTCTAGAAGTCAAATCCAGTCTGGTTTCTTATCAACAGAATGTTATAATTACACCAAAAGTGGTAAATATGAAACATTATTGTGGGGCCTGTAATAAATCCTTTTTGTTAAAATAACTACTGTGATACTACGAAAAGTCAGCAGTTGCATGAAAGAAACATGAGCCATCTGAGATTTCTGACATCCACCAAGGACTGACAAGGACTCAAAATAAAAGATATGTGACTCACGTCGTGACCCGGACTTCACCTGGATCCGGATTCCACAACTCAATGCAAGAATGGTCCGACTGATCAAGATCTTGCAAAATAAAAATAATCAAAATGAAAATCACCTCAACATCGGGTAAATAGTGTTCAGCTCATAATATCTTTTTTTTTTAAAAGGCAGTATTTGATTGATGGGCGTCATTACATTACAGCTTGCACTGTAATGTGTTTTTCAAATCAATGGCACATTTTTCCTTTTAGAGGTCAGAGTTAACAGAGCAGAAAATGTTTTCCAAAGAAAAAAATCATGAGTTCTGTGAATGACCCCCCCCCCCATATCTGCTTTTATGTATGATAAAGTCAGCGGTGTTTCATCCTTTGTGACACCAGAATTCACAAGCGTTTCTGTGTCAAAGAGGCCAACACGTCTGCTTATACAATTAGCAAATATAGGACGTATTGTTAAAAATCCAATTATCTCCCCTTGAAGATGTGGGTCAGGCACTGGTGTCCTGCAACAGTGCATCACAAGTCCTGGATAGCAAACATCCAGTCAGACAACCGACAACCGCGTTGAAGACATTGGATTGGAATTATTTTTACTCCTTTTGACATGTCAAGGAAAAGGATTTAATCAAATGTTAACAAGAGTGACTGCAAGAGTTACGGTATTTGTTGTACTGTCGTAATCCCTCCTGCATTATTCACAGTCTTTCATTTCTACTTCCAATTTCATTCCAAAGTAGATATGTTGTATGTAGAAAGTAGTCACAGCGCTTCACTTTTTTCACATTTTGTTATGTTATAGCCTTATTCCAAATGGACAAAATTCTTTTTTCAGTCAAAATTCTACACACAATACCCCATAATGACAATGTGAAAAAAGTTTTTATTTGGTTGGGTTTGTTTTTTTTTGCAAATTTATTAAAAATTTAAAAAACTAAGCAATCACATGTACATAATATTCACAGCCTTTACTGTGAAACTCAAAATTGAGCTCAGGTGCAGCCTGTTTAGACTGATCATCCTCGAGATGTTTCTTAATTGGGTAAATTTAGAGCTCCAGCATTCCTGTGTGGAGAGAGGAGAACATTCCAGAAGGATAACCATCGCTGCAGCAATCCACCAATCAGGCCTGTATGGTAGTGACCAGATGGAAGCCACTCCTTAGTAAAAGGCACATGGCAGCCCACGTGGAGTTTGACAAAAGGCACCTGAAGGACTCTCAGACCATGAGAAACAAAATTCTCTGGTCTGATGAGACAAAGATTGAACTCTTTGGTGTGAATACCAGGCATCATGTTTGGACGAACCAGGCACCATCCCTACAGTGAAGCATGGTGGTGGCAGCATCATGCTGTGGGAATGTTTTTCAGTGGCAGGAACTGAGAGCCTAGTCAGGATTGAGGGAAAGATGAATGCAGCAATGTACAGAGACATCCTGGATGAAAACCTGCTCCAGAGCGCTCTTGACCTCAGACTGGGGCGACAGTTCATCTTTCAGCAGGACAATGACCCTAAACACACAGCCAAGATATCAAAGGAGTGGCTTCAGGACAACTCTGAATGTCCTTGAGTGGCCCAACCAGAGCCCAGACCTGAATCTGATTGAACATCTCTGGAGAGATCTGAAAATGTCTGTGCACCGACGCTCCCCATCCAACCTGATGGAGCTTGAGAGGTGCTGCAAAGAGGAATGGACAAAACTGACCAAAGATACAGTAGTGTTCAGAATAACAGTAGTGCTACGTGACTAAAAAGATTAATCCAGGTTTTGAATATATTTCTTATTGTTACATGGGAAACAAGGTACCAGTAGATTCAATAGATTCTCACATATCCAACAAGTCCAAGCATTCATGATATGCACACTCTTAAGGCTATGAAATTGGGCTATTAGTAAAAAAAAAAAAAAAAAAAGGGTAGAAAAGGGGGTGTTCACAATAATAGTAGTGTGGAATTCAGTCAGTAAGTTCGCCAATTCTGTGGAACAAACAGGTGTGAATCAGGTGTCCCCTATTTAAGGATGAAGCCAGCACCTGTTGAACATGCTTTTCTCCTTGAAAGCCTGAGGAAAATGGGACGTTCAAGACATTGTTCAGAAGAACAGCGTAGTTTGATTAAAAAGTTGATTGGAGAGGGGAAAACTTATACGCAGGTATGAAAAATTATAGGCTGTTCATCTACAATGATCTCCAATGCTTTAAAATGGACAAAAAAACCAGAGACGCATGGAAGAAAACAGAAAACAACCATCAAAATGGATAGAAGAATAACCAGAATGGCAAAGGCTCACCCAATGATCAGCTCCAGGATGATCAAAGACAGTCTGGAGTTACCTGTAAGTGCTGTGACAGTTAGAAGACGCCTGTGTGAAGCTAATTTATTTGCAAGAATCCCCTGCAAAGTCCCTCTGTTAAATGAAAGACGTGCAGAAGAGGTTACAATTTGCCAAAGAACACATCAACTGACCTAAAGAGAAATGGAGGAATATTTTGTGGACTGATGAGAGTAAAATTGTTCTTTTTGGGTCCAAGGGCTGCAGACAGTTTGTGATATGACCCCAAAACTCTGAATTCAAGCCACAGTTCTCAGTGAAGACAGTGAAGCATGGAGGTGCAAGCATCATGATATGGGCATATTTCTCCTACTGTGGTGTTGGGCCTATATATCGCATACCAGGTATCATGGATCAGTTTGGATATGTCAAAATACTTGAAGAGGTCATGTTGCCTTATGCTGAAGAGGACATGCCCTTGAAATGGGTGTTTCAACAAGACAATGACCCCAAGCACACTAGTAAACGAGCAAAATCTTGGTTCCAAACCAACAAAATTAATGCCTCACAGATGTGAAGAAATCATGAAAAACTGTGGTTATACAACTAAATACTAGTTTAGTGATTCACAGGATTGCTAAAAAAAGCAGTTTGAACATAATAGTTTTGAGTTTGTAGCATCAACAGCAGATGCTACTATTATTGTGAACACCCCCTTTTCTACTTTTTTTTATTAATAGCCCAATTTCATAGCCTTAAGAGTGTGCATATCATGAATGCTTGGTCTTGTTGGATTTGTGATTTGTGTTGGATTTAATTTTTTTAGTCACATAGCACTACTATTATTCTGATCGCTACTGTATGTATATGTGACTTCTTAGTTTTTTTTATTTTTTAATAAATTTGCAGCAACAACAGCAAAACATTTCCTCATGTTGTCATTATGGGGTGTTGTGAGCAGAATTTTGAGGGGAAAAATGAATTTACTCCATTTTGGAATAAGGCTGTAACATAACAAAATGTGGAAAAAGTGAAGCGCTGTGAATACTTTCTGGACGCACAAACTCCACTGTTCTCTTCATGTGGGTTAAAAAACCTGCACTTTTGTAAGTCATCAGTTTGTCAGAATCAATTAGAGCATCACTTAGACATAAGACAAAACACCAGTTATTTTCACAAAGAATTAAAGGGGTCATTTTGTGCACAATCACTTTGTAGTTTACCTTTAACACTTAAACACTTGTAGACTTCCACAACGTATGTCACAGAAGTCCATATTTGGATGCCTGTCTACACTGTGAGACTTACCACTGGTCCCTCCTGACTTTTGATCGGCAGACCCACATGCTTGCCTGTAAGTGATACATACTTCTCATCTGAGGCCCCCTTTGTAACTTAGTATAAAATAAAGTCATTCCAGGGGTACTCAATGATGCTCTGAAGGGACCTAGTAACCAAAGACATCATGCAGCCTTATTTCCCACAGCTCAAACAATCCTGTGAGTCACAGTTGGTGTACGAGCTGCTACGACAACTAACGAGGATTAAAAAGTAGAGAAGCTTGAATCTTCGACTGGACTGGGTTGCTTGACACGAGGACGTTTCGCTTCAAATCGCAGAAGCTTCCTCAGCTAAAATTCTTGCTCTGGTAGTCTGACTTCTGTCTTGACTCTTGTAGAGAATTCCCTCTATTCTCACCTCTCATCGGGGTGAATGTGAGGCATAATTGTAAAGCGCTTTGAAGGCCTGATGCAGATGGAAAAGCGCTATATAAATGCAGTCCATTTACAGGCATAACACAAAGTAAAAAGTTGTATCATGATGACTATAAGCTGTGGAAGAATTTTTTTTAAGTGATCCACAGTTGCAGCAGCAGGTGTATATAATTAAAGCAGCCATCTCATTGTGGTGTTTTTTTTTTTGTTGTTGTCACAGAGAGCTGGATGAATGCACAGAACTGCTGCATTTGACTCTGGAACACACGTGAACTGCAGCCTGGTGCACACTGGCCAGTGTCGTGCCAAAGTAGTTATCCCCGTCGGAATTTGAGTGCGCACTCACTCAGTACAGCGTCTTTTTTGGACTGCATTTAAAAAATGTGACATCTTGAATGGATGCTGTGAAATGAAAACCCACACTTTAAAGAGACCAGGTGTGGGAGGGCTGGAGGTTTGGACCAAACCCACGCCTAAACGTGCACCAGCGTTGCGTTAACATGGCACTACATGGACCATGTGTGGTGACACAAGCCACTTGAGGCTGGACGGGGCTCAAATGACAGGTCAGTCGTGGCTCACTAGAGGCTGATACCTGGTACATGCGAGGTACAGAGAAGCAAATAGAGGCGCCTTAGTGGCGGATATGTGACGGCTTAAAACGCTGATCATTCTTCAAATAATCGCTGACACACCCATGCGTGGCTCATTATTCGGTGGGAACGAGGCTTTAGTGATGTCAGCGGTGCAGTTGTGATGTGGACACGGGACTTTGAAGCAGTTAGCACTGCTCGCGGTTAGTGATGTCTGTGTTTACCGGCTGGCTCCTCTTGACGCAAAGAAGCAGCTCTACTCTGAGTCCCTCCCGGACAGTCGACCTTCTCGCCCTGTCCAGGAGTGTAAGCCCAGATACCTGACAGAGGAATCTCATTTCTGCCACTTGTATCTGCAAGCTTATTCCTTTACTCATTACCCAAACTCCATGACCATAGGTGAGGATAGGAGAGTAAACTGACTGGTAATTTGAGAGTCTTGCCTTCTGGCTCAGCTCCTTCATCACCACACCGGTCTGGTACAGCGTCCATAAAACATCAGACACAACCCAAATCTGTCTATTGATCTCTTGCTCCAACGTACCCCGATTCATGAACAACACCCCAAGATACTTGAACTCCTCCATTTGGGGCAGTAACTCTCCCCTGACCCAGAGAGGACAATCCACCATTTTTCAAAAGAGGACCATGGTCTCAGATTTGGAGGTGCTGATTCTTAATCGCTTCACACTTGGCCTGAAACCTGCTCAGTCCATATCGAAGGTCACCACCTTATGAAGCCACCAGAGCCACATCATCTGCAAAAAGTAGCGCTGCAACTCTGAGGTCACCAAACTGGATACCGTAGTGTAGCTGACATTTTAAGTGAGAATACTAGAGAAGAGCTGCTCCTTTTGTTTACACTGTTGAATGATTCAATATATATTTACTATACTATTTTTACCCTCCTTTAGCACTAGGGCTGATTTTATTACAGTAGTGGGGTTTGACAGTTTTACTAAAAATACTAGAGAAGAGCTGCTCCTTTTATTTACACTGTTGAATGGTTCAATATATATTTACTATACTGTATTTACTATACTATACTAACCCTACTTTAGCACTAGTGCTGGTTTTATTACTGTAGCCTAGTTGAAATACTGTGGCAGATCTGCTGGTTTTATTTACAGCTTATTTATTCGGCTGAATATACTGTAAATGCCAATGAAGTGGGCACTGCTGAGTCACAGTAAACTGTGATCAATGTTACCTTCAAAAATTTATCATGCAAACTTTAATGTGCTCACAGAACAAGACGTCCTTCCATTAGTCAAGAGCTATAAAGTCTTTAGTGATGTAGTCTGGCTCGTATTTATGACCAAACCAATGACACTTTGGCAAGAAGAAGAAGAAGAAAAAAAGTAATTGGTGATTTCGGAGAGGACAAAACATTTTCTGTGGCTGGCTCAGCAGCAACTGACGTCCAGAATAAGAAAATAACTTTTATAAATCAAAATGGTACGATGCCCGTCTGCTGTCCAGCGCTGCTGCCAACGTGGCTCCTCTGGTTCCTCTGAACCATAAATTCGTTCAAACAACAAGACTTCTGACCGCTGACAATTCAATTCAATTTCAACTTATAAAGCACAAATCACAACAAAAGCTGCCTCAAGGCGCCTCACACAGAACAGTTCAATATAAATTTAAAATAAATAAATAAAAATTAAAAAATTCAAATACATAATTAAAAACAGAGTAAAAGAATAAAACATTAAAAAAATGCTATTCATAAGAAAGAGAATAAAAATAGGTTTTAAGTCTTGACTTAAAAATGTCCACGGACTCCGACTGTCTCACGGTCACAGGAAGACAGTTACACAGAGTGGGTGCACAATACGAAAAAGCTCTTTGACCCGCTGACTTCTTCACCCTGGGAACACAGAGAAGTCCCGCATCCTGTGACCGCAAAACCCAGGCCGGCACGTAGGGTTTCACCAGATTGGCCAGGTAAGACGGCGCCAGTCCATAAACAACTTTATAAGTCAATAACAAAACCTTAAAATCTGCTCTCACAGAGACAGGGAGCCAGTGCAAAGATGCCAAATGGGTGTGATATGTTCAAACCTGCTTCGTGTCAAAAGTCTGGCAGCAGCTTACAATCCGTCGATGGTTCCGACATTAAGTTGGCTGTGTTGAAATGTGTGATGCAAATAGTCTAAATAATCAATTTCAATTTCAGTTTAATAGATAGATTGCTCATAACCAATTCCATGGTATGGAGCCACCAACAAAAACAAATTCATACTTTGACAAAAGGAAAACACTAGAAATCAAAATTCAATACAAATCCAGAAACCCCTTTCAAATAGGCACCAAATTTACAACTATTTTCCTGTTTGCAGATTGAAACAGTAACACAAACTTATGTTTAGACGGACAATCTCTATAAAAAGCAGGAATATATTTTTCTCTTAGTCTCTTGACCTCATGATGTGTACAAACAAACAAGACATGGACATCAGTAACTCTGCCGTTTGATTTCTAAGCAGGTTTTTGTTTGTCGGCTTTAAAACTTTCTTTAAAAACTGCTGTGTCTGAAAAACACACGAGAGTGTGGTGTTGAACAGAAAATGTGCTGGATGACGCTTCTTAAATCAGTACAAAAAATACTGATGAAACTGCTTTAAACAAAGAAACAAACTAGTGGGAGGGGAATTCTTGGATTGTTGTAGCAATATGCTTTGGAAATAATGAATACTTTCTGAGATGAAAATCAATGTAAATATGTCGCAAACAGTGGGATGTGTAAAGTCGTCTTTTTACTCAAACGTGTAGGTTGATGCAGGAATATTCATCCACAGCAGTCATTTATTGACTTTTTAAATCTGACTGTTATCTAACAAACACCTTTTTTTTTTTTTTGCTGTTTTTAATGTTTGTACAGAAAAAAATGATGAGAAAATCACTGTGTGTTTCTGTTTGTCTTACAAAGATTATTTCAAAAAATATTATAGGATTTTAAGGACATCTGAGCAAGAAACCCTCAATTTTTGATGATGTGACGGCCCAGAAGAATTTTAAAGGACAATTTTGACTTTTAATCGATAGTTTTAAACTACTAACTTGTTGAAGTTCAAACCGAGCGTCAGAATGGGGAAGAAAGGTGGTTTAAGTGACTTTGAATGTGATATGGTTCTGGTGGTCAGACGGTCTGGTCTGAGTATTCAGAAACTGCTGATTTACTGGGATTTTTATACACAAACCGTCTCTAGAGTTTACAAAGAATGATAAAAAAGAGAAGATATCCAGTGAGCGGTAGTTGTGTAGATGAAAATGTCTTGTTGATGTCAGAGGTCAGAGGAGAATGGACAGACTGGTTGAATGGACAGACTGTGTGTATGGACAGACTGCTGGAATGGACAGACTGGTTGAATGGACAGACTGGTGGAATGGACAGACTGGGTATGGACAGACTGGTGGAATGGGCAGACTGGGTGAATGGACAGACTGGGTGTATGGGCAGATGGGTGAATGGACAGACTGGTGGAATGGGCAGACTGGGTGAATGGGCAGACTGGGGTGAATGGACAGACTGGTGGAATGGGCAGACTGGGTGAATGGGCAGACTGGGTGAATGGACAGACTGGGTGTATGGGCAGACTGGGTGAAATGGACAGACTGGTGGAATGGGCAGACTGGGTGAATGGGCAGACTGGGTGAATGGACAGACTGTGGAATGGACAGACTGGTTGAATTGGGCAGACTGTTGAATTGGACGACTGTGTGTATGGACAGACTGGTTAATGGACAGACTGGTTGAATGGGCAGACTGGTTGATGGACAGACGGGTTTGAATGTACAGACTGGGTGTTTGGACAGACTGGTGGAATGGGCCAGACTGGGTGAATGGACAGACTGGGTATGGGCAGACTGGGGTGATAGGACAGACGGTGGAATGGGCAGACTGGGTGAAATGGACAGACTGGTGGAATGGGACAGACTGGTTGAATGGACAGACTGGTTGAATGGGCAGACTGGGTGAATGACAGACTGGGTGTATGGACAGACTGGTGGAATGGACAGACTGGTTGAATGGGCAACTGGTTGAATGTACAGACTGGTGGATATGGACAGACTGGTAGAATGACAGACTGGTTGAAGGGACAGACTGGGTGTATGGACAGACTGGTGGAATGGGCAGTACTGTTTGAATGGGCGACTGTGTGATGCTGTCATGTCAGTATGGACCAACACCTCTGAGGAATATTTTCAACACCTTGTTGAATCTGTGCCGTGAAGAATTAAGGCAGTTCTAAATGCAAAAGTGGGTCCAAAGAAGTATGAGCAAGGTGTGCCTAATAAAGTGGCCAGTGAGTGTATGTCCTGAGTGTGACTTTAAACTGCATCCAGACACTATAATTTGTCATCCAGTTTACAGATTACCCCTTTTGGGGGGTTTGGCAGCAGGAGTGGCACTTGAATTTTTTTTTTTTTTTTTATCTTTTATTTTTTTACAAAGCTTGAAAATGTAGATCTCTTGTTTCTGTGAGTAACTCCGCAGCTGGCTTCCTTCAGAGGGTGGCACATGTTATGAAGGGGTTAGAGGAAGTCCCTTGGAGCCTCATCTCCAGAAAAGATTCATCCACAAGAAACCACCAATGGTTTTGTCTTGGATGATGGGGACTGGGGCAGTGCTGACGGGTCATCCACTGCACGCTAACGTTTAAGTCCAAACTCGAGGCGGCTCAAGCAGGTGGGATCTGAAACATTCTTTCTCTCAGCAAGGATGACCATCTTCCATTACTGGCAAGGGAGCTTGGGAAGCTCCACATTTCACTGACTCAGTGAGCGGATACACCTACTTTTGGTTTGGTCGGCCCAATAGAATCACCTGCCTGAGACAGACAGATGGGTGAGGTCATGAGGTGTGGATGGACCTGCTGTATGGGCATAGGTGGTGAGAGCATGAATCCCTGTACCAGTGTACAGGGATTCATCCACCCAGACACGAGCTTCAACTATTTATGAACGGTTTGTGCTTCTCAGACATGAACATTTTATACACAGTGGCAAGAAAAAGTATGTGAACCATCGGACTATTAAAAGTCAGCATGTCATTACACTAAAAAATATTTTTTTAAAATCTGGTTTCTGTATATAAAAATTTATAAAAAAAAATTATGCCCTTTAAACCCACAGTGAAAAGCAATCTCTACATGTCAAAATGATGGATTGCATAAGTAATGACACCACTTAGTGCTGCACGTAAATCATCGCTTTTTCAGACAGCTTTCTTCAGTTGGACTTTACATTAGTTATTAAGAAATATGAACAGTGTGGTACTGTATGATAAATCTATTTGGAGGAAGCAGTTCTCAAAAACTGACTGACCCTGCAAGAAGGATACGAGTGAGGGAAGCCACCAAGACACCCACACGACTCAGAAGAAGTGGCTAAGATTGGAGACATTATGCACGGTGCAAGTTTTGTAATTTGCACCACGACTCCCAGCTTCATAGTGGAGTAGAGAAGAAGGATTTTCATACAATAAAGCAGATCAAATCTAGGCTTGCATCTTCCACCTGATTTCTAATTAAATGTCAGTTTACTGACATAAATTGACATATTAATTTAAAACTGAAACAGTTGTGTTTTTGTTCAGCTATATTTAATGGATTTCACTCAAGGTTTCAACCCCCCCCCCCCCCCCCCCCCCACACACACACACACTGATTTGTCAGGTATAAAGATATTTGATGCCATCTGAACCAGAGGATGGGGTAAATCTTTTGGGCTGTGACTTGGTCAGACTGCTGTCTCACCCTCTCACCTTGGCTTTGTTGATGGTGCAGTGCAGTGCGTTGTTTTCCTGGTCGTACAGCAAACTGAAGTCCAAAATCCCGAGTGTAGCTGTAAAAAACAGAAGAACACAGAAGGAGGGGGGAGATATGAGAAGACTTGAAGTCATTCTTGATGCCACACAGACATCCTCCCTCCGGAGAGATGAAAGCAAATCTGTCAACGTTTGGAATCAATTCCTTCTGGGTGATATGACTTTTTTCTCGGCTCAGTCATTTAACAGCAATAAAATAAAACATACATTTAAAAGTTATGGCATATCTCATAAGTTCTTCTGAAGCTCAGGCTCTTGGAGTTACGAGCTGAAAACTTTGACAGTAGTAATATCTCACAGACGGGAAGCAAAGCTGTTGTTCGGGGACATGTGATGTGTCTTCACTTGATCCGGACCACTGAGACGCCAACGTGGTCTTTAGTCTTAAAGCCAGACAGCAAACAGCAGAAAGGCCTGCAGTCAGTTCAAGTCTGTCCAAGTTCACGCTCGACTTGAAGTCATAAACAAACAGCATAATTATGTCCAGAGAAGATTTAAGGAGTTCTGTGTCAATGCCAACGATGTAAATTCACTGTGAACAACTTCTAGGTACTGAGCTGAAGTTAATGACAACCGGAATCATGCAATTAAACTTCTTAAACCTTAAATCCACAAAGATGACATCAAGGAGGCGATGATCTGAAGCAGTGCATTCTGGGAAGGTACTGCAAAATACAATTTAAATACTAATAAAAGAGGAGGAAGGAGGCGAAAGAAAAAGGAGTGAGGAGAAGAAGAAAAGAAAGGAGGAGGAGGAGGAGAAGAAAGAGAGAATAAAGATCAATTCCTGACTGGGACTGGGACCATATCAGAATTTTATAGGGTGGATGTAGGGTTGAAATTTCTAAACATTTTATTCATTTAGGAAAAATTATACCCTAACCTAGACCATTACTCCAACACTAACCCATTTATGTTCAAATAATCTGCAAAGTTGCTCGTGGTGCGCCCTCTGCTCCCGTAGCTTGGGAGAGGTACGTGGTAACTTTTGAGTTAAATGAAGGACAGGATCGCAGCCAACATCTTTACTCCATTTGGCTTTACTCAGAAAGAACATCAAAACTTGTCTGCACAGGTGCAAAACACGTCTGTCAAGAAAATCAAATCAAATTTATTAATTTATATAGTGCCAAATCACGACTAGTTGCCTCAAGGTGCTTCACAAACATCATTTAAAAGGCAGAATAAAATGAATTAAGATTAAAAACACAATAAAAAAATTAAAATATAAATAAGGAATAAAAGAAATAAAAGAAGACACACAATCGTAAAAAACTAATGATAAAACAGGGAAAAAAGTGTGTCTTCAATCTGGCCTTAAAAGTCTCCACAGAGTCCGACTGTTGGATCTGCGCAGGCAGATCATTCCACAGAGCTGGGGCACGGTGAGAAAAGGCTCTGTAACCCGCTGACTTTTTATTCACCGTAGGGACACACAATAGGCCTGCACCCTGTGAACGCAGGGCCTGAGCCGGTACGTAGGGCTCAATCAGGCCGGCCAGGTCGGGGGGTGCCAGTCCGTGAACAGGTTTATAGGTCAATAATAATACTTTAAAATCCGATCTCAGAGAGACCGGAAGCCAGTGAAGGGATGCCAGAACCGGCGTAATGTGGTCAAACCTTCTGTTTCGTGTCAGAAATCTGGCAGCAGCAAGACCCCTGATGCTGGACTACGGTAAACCAGAAAATAGAGCATTAAGATCAAAGCATCAAGAGCAAATGATCTGCGAATCATCAAACTCTTAATAAGCTATAAATAGCGTACATAGTATTTATAGTTTTTGTACTATATTAACAACATTTTTAACGGAACAATCATGACAAAAATAATTTATAACATATGACTCATTTTTAACTCTCGGTTTTTACTGTCTATAAAGTCATACTATCAACCATTTTAATCGTTTTTAACTGTATGTGAATTCATCCCTCAAAGGAGTAGACAGTGGAGATTTAATTCAACTTTGCTGTCAGACAATGACTTTATCTCATTTATAGAGAAAGAAATAAGGTTCTTTCTGTCTATCAACAGAACTCCTGAGGTCTCACTCTCTACTGTTTGGGACACTCTCAAGGTATATCAGAGGTCAAATCTCATATACCCCCGCTTGAAGCTAAATTCTCTAAAAGAAGAACTAGTCTGGCCCAACAGCTGAAAGAAATTGACAAACACTATGCTCAAAATAAATGCCCCAATCTGTATAAAAAACGACTGGAACCCAAACCAAGTTTGATTTATTGACCACATACTCAACAGAACAATCACTCCTGAAAAGTAAGTCCACATTCTACATACATGGGGAAAAGTCTGGAAAGTTCTCAAATCAGATAAAGGGCGCTATAGCTAAACAAAATATCCCAAAGATTCAATTAAAATGGCAGTATAACTTTAGATTACTTACAAATAAATGAAGCTTTCAGGGATTTCTATATCAATTTGTATACTTCAGAATCAGAAACCAATTTGTCTTTTGATTTCTCGATCATATTAACATGCCCAAAGTTACACCTAACCTGAGGGAGGCTTAGATCCCAATATCCCAGGCAGAAATCGTGTCAGCCGTTTCAGCAATGCAGTCCGGTAAATGTCCAGGCCCTGATGGCCCTGCAGAATTTTACAAGAAATTCTCCCCATTACTTTCCCCATTCCTACATTCAGTTATTCTAGAATCTCTTAACCAAGGATCCCTCCCAAAATCTTTCTCAGAAGCCTGTATTACCCTCATTGCAAAGAAAGGAAAGGATCCTATTTAATGTTCCTCTTATAGACCAATCTCCCTCATAAATACAGATACCAAAATCTTAGCCAAGGTTCTCGCCCAGAGGTTGGAAAACATCCTTCCTTCTGTTATATCTAAAGACCAGACTGGGTTTGTTAAAGGTAGACAGTCCTTTTTAATATCAGACGTCTTTTTGATATTATCTACTCCCCTTCGACTGAGGTTCCTGAATGTGTTATCTCCCTTGATGCTGAGAAAGCATTTGACCGTGTCGAATGGGACTACCTATTTAATACCCTTAGCAAGTTTGGCTTTGGCCCCAATTTTACTTCATGGGTACAGCTTCTCTACGCACACCCTACTGCAACCATTCGTACCAACTCCAAGATCTCTAAACCATTCAGTTTGCATCGGGGAACCCGTCAGGGCTGTCCACTAAGCCCCTTGCTTTTTGACTTGGCAATTGAACCTCTTGCTATTGCACTACGACTCTTGACACAATATCAGGAATCTGGAGAGGTGATGTGGAGCACAGGGTCTCGCTTTACGCTGACGACCTCTCTTCCTCTCTCATCCAACTGATACATTGCCCTCTGTTTTATCACTGCTTGAGGAATTTGGAAAACACTCTGGTTATAAATTAAATTTAAGTAAGAGTGAAATTTTCCCCATTAATATCCTGGCAGGATCTGGACTATAGTAATTGGCCTTTTCAAATTAAGAACTCTAAATTTTCTTACTTGGGAGTTACAGTTACAAGAATATAAAGATTTATTCAAGAAAATTTTATCTCTCTGCTGAACCAAACCAACCAGGATTTATCTCGATGGTCACCGCTCTCCATATCACTCATAGGCCGCATCAATCTAGTTAAGATGATAACTTTGCCTAAATTTTTGTACCTTTTTCAAACCATTCCCGTTTTCATTCCAGGGTCATTCTTTGTGAAGCTGGACTCCATCATCTCATCTTATTTATGGCAGGGAAAGCGGCCACGCTTAAGTAAGACACACCTTCAAAAAACTAAGGCCGCTGGTGGCCTCGCTCTGCCAAATTTCCGCTTCTATTATTGGGCAGCAAATTTGCGTTGTCTTGCATTCTGGTCATTCTGCTACAATAAACCTGACTGCCCTGACTGGGTGGCGATGGAGTCACGCTGTGGGGAGTCGTCCACCCTGGCCTTTTTGGGATCCCTGCTCCCGCTTCCACCACTCAAATCCACTATAAACCCGGTTGTGAAACATTCATTAAAAATTTGGGCACAATTTCGGAAATGTAATGACCTTTCTAATCTTTCTCTTATAGTCCTATCATGTCTATCCACCTTTTCAAACCCTCATCTCAGGACTCTGTTTTTAAAGAATGGCAGGAAAAGGGCATAGCACGCTTCAAGGACATGTTTTTAATAACACATTAGCATCATTTCAACAACTAAGTGAAACATTTGGCCTTTGTTGTGTGTTGGGGGGTGTGGCTGGATATTTTGGTGTTCTTTTCTTTTCTTTGCTCTTCAGGTGGCATGGAAACTGATTTGTTTGTGGAGAAGGTGCTGGCTGAAGAGTCCTCACCCTCATCAACATCATGTGTAGCACCTGTGACTGGTGCTCACAGATAATTGGATGGCGTTCTGCATTTAAGTCATGTGTGATTCAAGCAGAACTGCCGGGAACTCGACCTTGTGATGTTCGTTTGTGAGACGCTGAGGACCGCGCCTGGGTTTGACACATCGAGCCCGTGAAGCAAGGAAGGGTGAGGACACATGCTGTCAGCACACATCAAAGGTGATTAAGTGTTTGACTAATTGTTGATAGTAACTTGGTGTTTTGTTACACAGTATACTTGAATTGTGATGAGAATTGTGCAGCTTGCTTCTCACTGCTGTGGCGTGCGGATAAGTGATCCTCCACCTGTTGTGAGAAGCTGCTCATTTGCATAAAGTTAAAAAGATACAGACCTGAATGTGTTGCTGATAGCGTGTGTCTTTTGAAAGATATTGTTGTAACTGCTGACTTACCTCACCTCTTCTTTGCTTCACAGAGTCAGTTTGTCGTGTCCACCTGGGGGGTGTCTGACGGTGGTAGTGGGTCCAGGAGCGCCGGGCTTTGATCCTTGCGGGCGCTGGAGAGCGTGCCAACAGTCACTCCACCAGAAGGACGCTATTTTTGTTTTACACTTTTTATGCAGCGGGTGAAATAAATATATTGTTTTTGGAACCGTTTTTCTGGTTATTTGTAGTGCTGGGTTCCGTCTGACGCAGGTCCGCTCCTCAACCCGCGTCGACACATAACAGCCTTTCCCAGTCCAATTTCTTTAGATATCTTCAAATACAGCATTTTATCACTACTCATTTTTCTAGTCTACATATCCCTACAGACACAAATATGGTCGATACTATTCTCTCCTTAAACCCTAATAAAAAACATATTATTTCGCATATCTACAGCAAACTATTGTACTTGAAGCGTGCCTCCTCAGACAAACTCAAAGCTGCCTGGGAGGAGGATCTGGGCTCCTCTATTTCAGAGGACTCCTGGACCAGCTCTCTGTATTCGAGACATCGTTTGATCCAGTTCAAAGTGGTGCACCAAGCTCATATCTCCAAACTGAAACTTTCCTCCATGTATCCTGATGTCAGTCCATACTGTATGAGATGCAAACATGTTGAAGCTTCCCTCATTCATATGTTCTGGTCCTGTTCATGTCTGAACAAATTCTGGAGGGAGATTTTCCAGACTCTGTCTCGTGTGCTGGATACGCATTTGAGCCCTGACCCTCTGATTGCACTCTTTGGTGTTGCAGAAGGACGAGCCAATTTAAATAAGAACAAACACACATCCTATCGTTCACTCTCTTCTAGCCAGACGAGCCGTTCTGCTTAGGTGGAGAGATGCCTCCTCACCCACTCACACTCAGTGGGTGGCTGACATCATGTCCTGTTTAAAACTGGAGAAAATCAGATTCTCGCTTCAACAGAAAGAGGGTAAATTTGAAAAGGTCTGGAGACCATTCCTGAAACTATTCCAGTCTCTTTGACAACACAATCAACTTTGAGTAATGCAGCTTCTTGGCTATTGTTATTTATTATTTCCTTTTTTTGGCAGTGATGGGGGGGTAATATTTATTATTATTATCTATTTACTTATTTATTTGTTGTTCCAATGTTCGTATCGTGGTTACTATGACATTGATTTAATTTGTTGATGTTTTATTCATGTCTACACTGTTTCTCAGTGTCAATTTTTTTTCTTTCTTCCTGTTCTTGGTTTTTCTTTCTTAAAAAATATGAAAATTAATAAAGAGATTTTTGAATTTAACTGTATGTGAATTCTACTATCAGTCCTTTAAACCTGTATATTTTAACCTGTCTTTTAATAATTATTTTAATAAATTTAACCTGTCACATTAGGCAACTGTGAAAAATTTCGAGGATTTTTTATTTTATTTAACCAGGTTAGTCCCATTGAGATCAAGATCTCTTTTGCAAGGGAAACCTGGGCAATGATAAAATTTCCAATCCACCTAACCTGCATGTCTTTAAATGTGGGAGGAAACCCACGCAAACACAGGGAGAACATGTAAACTCCACACAGAAATCCCACAGGTGGGAATCAAACCCAAGACCTTCTTGCTGTGAGGCAACAGTGCTAACCACTAAGCCACTGTCCTGCCATTTTTCTCACTTCACAAAGTGAGTAAAACGCATTTTGTATTTTCCAGAGGATAAGTCGTGGTGTTTTTGTGTGGGTTTTTGTTTTTGTTTTTTTTTTACTAGTTTTGGGGAGCTGTGATTTATACTCTGGGAAAATACATCATATGGAAACACTCATGTGTCAATTCAAATTATGTGTAAATGTTTAGGTAGCCCCAGACGATTTTAAGATTCCAAAGTGGGTTCAAATTCTTCGGTCTGGGGAAGGCAGCAGCAGTAGGTTGTCTTTGTTTTATGTTCCTCCAAATACACAAAGAAAAATTTGAGACTTTGTTGTGTATTTCTTAGCAAGACAACTTCACTTTCTGCGCCAAAAGACGTCACTAATTCAAGCCAGTAATTAAACATGTCTGAACCTTGTGATGAAAATGAATGGAGAAAAAAATAAATAAATAAATAGTGCCACCTACGCTGTACGTCAGACCTCAACAGATAAACCTCTGCACAATTCTTAAGTTTGAGCTTGACCTTTCAGTGCTGCACCTCCACAGTGCAAACAACGGCTCAGTATGTCACCATGCGATGCGGCACAGAATCTTCTTCGGAGTCAGACGTAAAACACAGCATTAGTCATAATAAAAAAAATAATTTAAAAAAATCCATATTTATTCAGATTTTTTTCCAATAGTGATTTATTTCAATCAGTGTTTGTTCTGCACAGCTTTTTTCTGAGGTCACGGCATCATCATCATCAGCAGCAGCACAGTTAGTTTGTAATTAACTGGCTTTTGTTCAAACTCACTCTGCGACATTCAATCACAGCAGAGCTGAACAGTGAAACTATTTATGCACAATTTCATCCTTTTGTGCGCTGACAAAAAGTTTTGAAACATTACAGCAAAGAAGACGTGTGGGCTTCGCTAAGGTTTAAAGGGGAACATAAACGCCCACCGAGTATTTATAGCATGAATAAACACAAAAAATCTGTTCTTTTGATAGTTCAAGAAACACTAAAGTCCATAAAACATCTACAGAAAACTTTGTTTTAGTTGTGGTCTGAGAGGCTTTAACATCGACCGCTGCCGCCATTTATGCAGGTCAGGTGGGTGATGTGATTGTTTGGGGGAAGATGAGCCTCGTTCTGAGATTCCCTGCCAGAGGCACCAACAAAGAGGTTATACATGACGACTAGAGTCCACACTCCCAATGCTGCCCACTAAACACCAACGTCCCTTCATGTACAGCGACATGACGTCTCCTAATCGCGCAAAATATTGATGAAGTTCCCAGATGTTAATGCATTTTCAATGGGGATTCGCGACTCAACACACTCAGAAAAACACTCGCAAAATACGTGTTAAAATGCTGTTGTGACCTGAATATCAAGCCAGTAAAATTAATTAACATTAAATCATGTTAGGAAAGTATTAAACTTACTCTGACACAAACACATTCCCAAATATTAGTGCTGAAAGTTACACGGATCTGCGCTAAGCTGCGCTGCTGAGCTGAACCGAGGTGCTGCTGTTTCCAGCACAGCGCGGCTCCTAAGACCATTATGAAACATTTATTATATATATATATATATAATATATATATATATATATATATATAATATATATATATATATTATATATATATATACACTCAGATAATCCATAATCCATCCCCTCACAGGTGTGCCATACCAAGATGCTGATTAGACACCATGATTAGTGCACAGGTGTGCCTTAGACTGCCCACAATAAAAGGCCACTCTGAAAGCAGCAGTTTTGTTTTATTGGGGGGGATACCAGTCAGTATCTGGTGTGACCACCATTTGCCTCATGCAGTGCAACACATCTCCTTTGCATCATCCGTGAAGAGAACACCTCTCCAACGTGCCAAACGCCAGCGAATGTGAGCATTTGCCCACTCAAGTCAGTTACGACGACGAACTGGAGTCAGGTCGAGACCCCGATGAGGACGACGAGCATGCAGATGAGCTTCCCTGAGACGGTTTCTGACAGTTTGAGCAGAAATTCTTTGGTTATGCAAACCGATTGTTTCAGCAGCTGTCCGAGTGGCTGGTCTCAGACGATCTTGGAGGTGAACATGCTGGATGTGGAGGTCCTGGGCTGGTGTGGTTACACGTGGTCTGCGGTTGTGAGGCTGGTTGGATGTACTGCCAAATTCTCTGAAACGCCTTTGGCGATGGCTTATGGTAGAGAAATGAACATTCAATACACAAGCAACAGCTCTGGTTGACATTCCTGCTGTCAGCATGCCAACTGCACACTCCCTCAAATCTTGCGACATCTGTGGCATTGTGCTGTGTGATAAAACTGCACCTTTCAGAGTGGCCTTTTATTGTGGGCAGTCTAAGGCACACCTGTGCACTAATCATGGTGTCTAATCAGCATCTTGGTATGGCACACCTGTGAGGTGGGATGGATTATCTCAGCAAAGGAGTGCTCACTATCACAGATTTAGACTGGTTTGTGAACAATATTTGAGGGAAATGGTGATATTGTATATGTGGAAAAAGTTTTAGATCTTTGAGTTCATCTCATACAAAATGGGAGCAAAACCAAAAGTGTTGCGTTTATTTTTGTTGAGTATATATATATATATATATGTGTGTGTGTGTGTGTGTGTGGCATGGGCAGGAAACATACACCTATTTATCAACCAAATGTCACAGACAAATTGACAAGAATAACCAAAACCACTTACTTATCTTCTTCTTTGTCTTTCGGCTGTTCCCGTTAGGGGTCGCCACAGCAGATCAATCGTTTCCATCTCACCCTGTCCTCTGTATCTTCCTCTGTCACACCAACCACCTGCATGTCCTCTCTCAGCACATCCATGAACCTCCTCTTTGGTCTCCCTCTTCTCCTCCTGCCTGGTGGCTCCATCCTCGCATCCTTCTCCCTATATACCCTGGGTCCCTCCTCTGCACATGTCCAAACCATCTCAATCTCGCCTCTCTGACTTTGTCTCCAAATCGTCCCACCTGAGCTGTCCCTCTGATATTTTCATTCCTAATCTTGTCCATTCTTGTCACTCCCAAGAGAATCTCAACATCTTCAGCTCTGCCACCTCCAACTCTGCCTCCTGTCTTTTTGTTAGTGCCACTGTCTCTAAACCATACAACATAGCTGGTCTCACTACTGTTTTGTAAACTTTCCCCTTCACTCTTGCTGATATTCTTCGGTCACAAATCTCCTGCACTCCTGCCACCTTTCTCCACCCACTCCACCCTGCCTGCACTCTCTTCTTCACCTCTCTACCACACTCTCCATTACTTTGAACAGTTGACCCCAAATATTTAAACTCATCTACTTTCACCACTTCTACTCCTTGTAACTGCACTATTCCACTGGGCTCCCTCTCATTCACACACATGTACTCAGTCTTACTTCTACTGACTTTCATTCCCCTTCTCTCCAAAGCATATCTCCACTTCTCCAGACTAGACTCAACTTGCTCTCTACACTCACTACAGATCACGTCATCTGCAAACATCATAGTCCATGGGGACTCCTGTCTGATCTCATCTGTCAACCTGTCCATCACCACTGCAAACAAGAAAAGACTCAGAGCTGATCCTTGGTGTAATCCTACCTCCACCTTGAATGAGTCTGTCATTCCGACTGCGCAACTCACCGCTGTCACACTATTCTTGTACATGTCCTGCACTACCCTAACATACTTCTCTGCCACTCCAGACTTCCTCATACAATGCCACAACTCTTCTTTTGGCACCCTATCATAAGCTTTTTCTAAGTCCACAAACACACAATGTAACTCTTTCTGTCCTTCTCTGTACTTTTCCAACAGTATTCTCAGAGCAAACATTGCATCTGTAGTGCTCTTTCTCGGCGTGAAACCATATTGCTGCTCACAGATCTTCACCTGTTTTCTAAGCCTAGATTCTACTACTCTTTCCCATAACTTCATGCTGTGGCTGATCAGCTTTATGCCTCTGTAGTTACTTCAGCTCTGCACATCACCCTTGTTCTTGAAAATAGGAACCAGCACACTTCGTCTCCACTCCTCAGGCATCCTCTCACTTTCCAAGATTTTATTAAACAATCTGGTTAGAAACTCTACTGCCATCTCTCCTAGACATTTCCATGCCTCCTTTGGAATGTCATCTGGACCAACTACCTTTCCACTCTTCATCCTTTTCATAGCAGCCCTCACTTCTTCCTTGCTAATCTCTTTTCTTCCTGATTTACTCTCACCACATCATCCAGCCTTTTCTCTCGCTCATTTTCTTTATTCATCAACTCTTCAAAATATTCCCTCCACCTTCTCAGCACACACTCCTCACTTGTCAGCACATTACCATGTGCATCTTTTACCACCCTAACCTGCTGCACATCCTTTCCAGCTCTGTCCCTTTGTCTGGCCAATCGGTACAAGTCCTTTTCTCCTTCCTTACTATTCAACTTCTTGTACAGCTTGCAATATGCCTTTTCCTTTGCTTTTGCTACTCTCTTCTCGCCTTACGCCGCATCTCCTTGTACTCCTGTCTACTTTCTTCATCTCTCTGACTATCCCAAAACTCTTTTGCCAACCTCTTTCTCATTATGCTTTCCTGGACCTCTTCATTCCAGTCTCCTTGTCTTCCTTCCACTGTCCGTCATACCCAGTACTGCCCTAGCTGTCTCCCTCACCACATCTGCAGTACTTTTCCAGTTGTCCAAAATTGCTTCCCCTCCAACTAGTGCTTCTCTTACCTGCTCGCTAAATTTCACACAACAGTCTTCCTCCTTCAGCTTCCACCATCTGATCCTTTGTTGAGCTCTCACTCTCTTCTTCTTCTTTACCTCTAAAGTCATCCTACAAACAACCATCCTATGGTGTCTAGTGACACTCTCTCCCGCTACCACCTTACAGTCTGTGATTTCTTTAGCTTGCATCTCCTATAAAGAATGTACTCCACCTGTGTGCACCTTCTTCCACTCTTATATGTTACCCTGTGCTCCTCCCTTTTCTTAAAGTAGGTATTCACCACAGCCATTTCCATCCTTTTTGCAAAATCAACTACCATCTGTCCTTCCCCTTCCTATCCTTGATACCATATCTACCATTACTTCCTCATCACCTCTGTTCCCTTCACCAACATGCCCATGAAGTCTGCTCCTATCACCCTCTTTCATGCTTGGGCACACTCTCCACCACCTCATCTAACACACTCCAGAAATCTTCTTTCTCCTTCATCTCACATCCTACCTGTGGGGCATATGCACTGATGATATTCATCATCACCCCTTCAATTTCCAACTTCACACTCATCACTCCAGACACTCGCTTAACCTCCAACACACTTTTAACATACTCTTCCTTTAAAATGACCCCAACACCATTTCTCTTCCTGTCCTCACCATGGTACAACAACTTGTACCCACCGCCGATGCGCCTGCTCTTACTTCCCTTCCACTTGGTCTCTTGCACACACATATGTCTACCTTTCTCCTCTCCATCATATCAGCCAGCTCTCTCCCTTTACCAGTCATACTACCAACATTCAAAGTCCCCACTCTCATTTCCACCCTTCTAGTCTTCTTCTCCCCTGTTCGTGGCAACGTTTTCCTCCTCTTCTTCGTCGTCTTCACCCAGCAGTAGCCCAATTTCCACCGGCAGCCTGTTGGGCAATAGCACCGGTGGCGGACGTTGTTAACCTGGGCCGCGACCGATCCGGTATGGGAATTCGATTCTGAGTCTGCATAGTTAGGTTGGCTTGTTTACCCGGATGCCCTTCCTGACGCAACCCTCCTCATTTATCCGGCTTGGGACCGGCACTCAGAATGTACTGGCTGCACACCCCTGTGGCTGAGTTAACCAAAACCACTTACTTATGAAAGCAAATATTGTATCCCTTGTTCCTCCGTTTGTGGCTTTGCCAACATGTGCAGCTTTCCGGCGTATTCCACCTGTTTCTTGACCGACTAATAGAACTTCAATGAGTGAGCTCAGTAAACTGCTCTCATCCCAGCAGAGGACGACGCCAACCGGAAGTGACCTCCACTGACTATTTACATGTCAATTAAGTGGTAAATTTGATTCAAATAATCTACACTGCACTCAAACATTCTACAAGTGTATAAATTACACTTCATTTTTAACAAGGAATGCACAAACAAATTCTCAAAAAGCATTTCTGTTCCCCTTTAAAGCACAAACCAGTTTGTTTGTACATTCACGTTGACATTCATTCTGCCACAGATATGCTCAATTTAAAGGCTCATAAGTCTGCTCTGGTTACGAGATTTACCATCGATGCTGTTTGCATGAACACCCAAAGTGAAATTGCAGCTATCACAGGTTTGTTTCCCAGGTTGGCTGGACTGCACCTCAGGACACATTGACATCTAGAAGGAGCGGCGTTCACATCCAAAGGTTTCTCTACGGGAGGCTTGGCAGGTTTCCAGGCTCTTCTGAATCAAGGAGACCCCAAGGCCCACGCAGAACATGTGAGAGGAATTCTCTATCCCATCTGGCCTTGAGATCCCCAGTAGTTGGAGGACTACAGCAGTTGAGATGAACATGGACTATCACAGTATGATAAATCTATGTGAGACCGTTGCCATCTGGTCACCAATAAGCAGCGGAAAATTGATTTGGACAGCAAACATCATTAAATTTTTTTTTTTTTTTAACTGAAGGCAGTAAAATTGTTCTCTGGGGTAAAATACGAATACACCAGGCCGTTAGCTTCAATAAAGTCCTAATTTATCAGGAGATGCTTCAACATTTGCCTGCCATAACCGTAACGTATGCATGAACCATCAATCTTACAACAGTCTCATATTCTGTTTTGAGGGAGGACTTTCACCTTGTAAAAAGTGGTTTAAAAACAGCTGTGTCCCAATTTATCTAAACAAGCTTCAACATGAGGGGCCTGATTAGCTCAGCCTCATTTTGTTAAGACATACAGATTGACAGGCAGATGCCCTGCAACCAAATCCAGTTTGGATCATGGTGTAATGAAGAAAACATTTATGCAACTACAATAGAGGAAGCAACTTTATCCATTGTACCGGTTGAATACAAAGTCTCCTGAAGACCCGGTGGTGGGTCATGAACATCATTACGTCTGAAACGGATACTGGATCGATAACTGGTTCACATCCAAAGGATCAGATTCAGTCAGTTTGTACAGAAGTCCAGACTGAGTCTCCTGAACACCAAAGATGGAATCTCCTCCACCGCAAGCACACTACACCGCCGTACGCCATTATTTATGTGTATGATTGATGAAGTCATGCAAACATCCAACTTGGCAGCTGAAAACTAATCAACATTTGTGTGAGAAATGTTCCAAAAACTTTCTGGTTCCTTCTTCTTGAATGTGTGAAGTAGGCGGAGCTTCATAAATACATACAGTAGTTCAGAGTAACCATTTTCTAGTTTAAACATTAAACACAGCAGCTACACATCGGCTTCATTGGCCATGCTGAAGGCCAGAACACGACTGACCCTGAGGCGGTGAGCAGAAGGCGCGAGGCGTCTATTTTCGGTGCAGCATGTAAACTCTGGTTTCCACTACAGTATCAACAACTCTCTGTGTGCCTCATTTGAATAAATCTCCCACATGTTTGCACCTCTGCACTTTTGAGTAATGTGCTGGCAGGAAAATACTAAACAGACGGCAGTGTTTCCCCAAGGATGGTCATGTTCGCCAACCGGACGGGCGATTGAAATCAAACCACCGGCCCCTGAAAAGGTGCATTTAGAGACATGAATAAAAATGAAGTTTGGAGGCAATAAAGCCGAAAGGAAATGTCAGATCAAATAAATGAGAAAATAAAATTTTTTTAACTGATACAAAGTTGTTGGGTTTTTTTTTTTTTTTTTACATTTTTATTACATCTTTATAATATTGCAAGTTTAGTTTTATTCCCCAATAAGTCTTGTCAGAGAGAAAGAATAATTTATACATTGATTGAAGGGGTTCAGGGAGCATGAGTTGGTGCAGTATATCACCACATCCATGGCACCATAGAACTACCTGGGTCCTGGATGCCAACCACCCAGGCAGACAACCAGTCTGTCCCCACCTGTCAAAAGTAACCATCCATCTGCTGCAGCCAGGTGAAACCTGGGCGTGTCCTTGGAGTTTCACAGCTGCAAAGAGTCTTCAAATCTGATTGCATGTTGGATCATATACAGAGAAACACGCCGCGTGGCCAAAAATGCACAGCGGATAGTCCAGCAGAACAAACAAACATGAGACTGGGCTGAGATAGAATTTTTCTTAACTTGCATCACGACAGCTTTAATCGATAGACTTTTCTCAAACAGCTTCAAGTATTAGCATTTTAAAAGTGTGCCGGAGTGAAATGAACCCAAAGGGACTCAGGAAAAACTTGGAAAATGTGTTTTTCACTTAACGCTTCCAGTCAAGTTTGTTTTGGAAAATGGATGCCAGCATGGTAACACATATGCTAATTTCATATTTTGAGCTAAAACATCAAACGTCCAGGATGGTCCTTTAAGATGCGTGAAGCCTGAGGGCAAACTGATAAAGGGGGCATTTAATTAGAAACTAAAAATGGGTTTTCTGCGTGGAGTGGTGTTAATATTTCATGTTGTTTGTGTTTATGCGGTTATTCAGGTTTGGCGGTGTTAATTTGATGGGTAAATCTGTGCAGAAGCTTGTTCTAACAGTTTTGCACTGCAGATGCTTGAGCCATCTGTATCACTGTGGGGTAAAACCCAGCGAGATGCAACAGTGCCATGAACTCTGGAACATCATAAAGCAGTTATTATTCATACCGTGGAGGCACACTGCGGTCTTACTGTGGAGCCTCAGAAAAAGGCAAAAGGTCTAATTCAGCTTCAAGTGCCTGCTTAAAGCCATTAACCACAATAATTACCCAATTTCCTGTAATGAAGCATTAATAGTCCATTTCCCAGCAAAGAAAGGCAAGAAGACACAGAGTTATACAGAAACAAATTGAATTAACATTTCTATGAATACTGAAAGAATTCCTTCGAGGAAGCCGCCAGTGAACCTCGACAACTCTGAGAGCAGGAAGAGATGTTCAAACTGTAAAACATTGAGTGAGGCCTTCAAAGACTCAGAATTCTGTTGTTGAAAACAGGAGTAAAATCATGCGAGTGTTTTCCTTTGAATGAAGAATGAGAAGTGTGGAGGTTGTTAGATGATTACAGTGTGATTATGTCTTGCAGAAAACACCTCGTTCCTGCTGTGCCTAATGATGTGCTGATGGAACTCGCTGCCAGTTATCGTAGCTGTTGCTGGAGGCAAAGCTTTGAAGCTGACGTATCAAATGTTTCATTGCAAAGACGAACCAAGACTTTAGAGGGACTTCCAGCGAGGGAACAGGTACTGCCCAGGCCGTTCATTAACTAATCCATCAACTACTTTGGAGTGTCTGTTGTGGTGTCATTAGATTCAAGGTCTGGTCAGGTCTTGGAGTGTGCACTGGTGCTGCATGTTTCCCCATCCACCCCACCATGGAACTGCCTTGGATCATGGATGTCAGCCACCCAAGCAGACAACTGGTCCATCCCCACATCTCGAAAGCAACCTTCTATTGTCCACAGCCAAGTGAACTGGGGCATCCTCTTGACGCAGCCTTCTATCATCACTGGGGTCCTCAACACTGAGGCACCTGTGTGTTGGATTGAGCCCAGAGAAACATGACACATGGTCAAAATGTCAGCTGGTGTTCCCTCATGGTGCAAGTGACACTACTCATCTCAGTCTCCCTCAGTATGTTCATTTACAAAGTCATTCCAGCAGTACCCAAGGATCCCCTAAAAAAAAATCTAGACAAAGACATCTAGACTTCACTGTAGGTCACTAGTTGGTGTCCAAGTCGCACGACCATACAATAAGAGACGAAGCACCAGAATCCTAAAGACTGGGACAATGCAAAATATTTGCATCACCAAACTGCTCTGTCCAGTTACCTCGTGACTCCATAAGCACTTCCCAGGCATCTCTTGAATGTCCTAATCCATAATCAAACGTCACTGTCGAAATAAGTGAATGTCTCTACAAGTTCAAGACTTTCACCACGTACATATACACTTCAGATGGGTTGGATCTTAGTCCTGACATACGATAATCACAACTCACACTTCTTCTCAATTACTCCAATCAGGGTATCCATTGATTCCACAAGGTCAAGCTGCTGGTGACCTGGTGACAACCCTAGTAGGGTTGCTGGTGACAACCCTACTGAGAACCTGCTCCATACAAGTAATGAACAGTGTAGGAGCCAGATTTATCCATTTCTGCGTCCACTCTGCACAGCACTCACAGTATCTCTGTATAGGCCAGCTAGGATGCTGTGACATCCAGCAAATTCATAGGGATTCCACAGACTCTCAGGATTCCCAGACACCAGCCCACTTTCAGTGACTTCACAAAGAGCTAAGATATGGTCAGTCGCTGTCTTCTTAGGTGTGACGTGTGACTGTTCCATTTGCTGAACAGTAAATAAATGGGACTGAATCCTGTTATGAATAATCCTTCTAAGCACCTTCCCTGGCATAGACAGCAGTGCAATACCCCTATAGTTACTGCAATCCATGCAGGCATGGATTTCATTTCCAGACTGGGACAGGACATCCTCAGAACACACACAGAAGGAGTGTAGCCACACAGGATACCAATACACTAATAAATCTTTGCATAGAAAAATAGCTATTTGCTGCTGTATTAATGTTTAAAATGTCATTGATACAACATTCAACGAACATTACGAAAATCACAAAAGTGAAACTATAGCAGCTATTTGTGGATGTCCTTTTCAAGGACTGGAAAGTGAAAAAAGAAAAAATCACAGCACTTTTCTGAGCAATGCTGAGGAATGTTTGATGTAGATTTACTCAGAAATAAACTCCTCTTTTTTGACCCAGCTGACATGTCACAGCTCAACAACCAAACAGAAGAAAGAGCCAAGCCAAGAAGGAAACCGTGACACTCATGTCAGGATTTATGCACAGGAAAGAGAAAATCTCTTAATTTATTCATTCACACATTTGTGCTTGATGTACTTGATGTCCCTGTGCAGCATGTTGTATATGTCAGAGGGCTTTTTATAGTATTGCTCTCCGCAGTGCAATAACACCAACAGAGGTGAACCGGGAGAACCAGCTCTCAAGAACAGGGACCATTTCTGAGTGATGACCGCTGCTGACATGGTCAAAACAACCCCACACCAGCTCTATTACCTCCCTCCAGGCTAAAGTACAGGAACAAATCCCAGTGCACAGCGGGAGCTTAATGCTGCAGCTTTGCTGGGCTGACACGCTCTCACAGAATGCACACATCAATGATCTTAATGTTTTGCTTTCTTCTAGAAATGGCACTCAGCAAACACAGACCCGTTCCTAGGTCATGCAGCAAACCCTGGCTCATTCCTATGTTATGCAGCAAACACTGGCTTATTCCTATGTTATGCAGCAAACACTGGCTCATTCCTATATTTATGCAGTAAACTCTGGCTCATTCCTATGTTATGTGGCAAACACTGGCTCATTTCTACCTTTATGCAGCAAACACTGGCTCATTCCTACGTTATGCGGCAAACACTGGCTCATTCCTACCTTTATGCAGCAAGCACTGGCTCATTCCTATGTTATGCAGCAAACACTGGCTCATTCCTACCTTTATGCAGCAAACACTAGCTCATTCCTACCTTTATGCAGCAAACACTGGCTCATTCCTATGTTATGCAGCAAACACTGGCTCATTCCTACATTTATGCAGCAAACACTGGCTCATTTCTATGTTATGCAGCAAACACTGGCTCATTCCTATGTTATGCAGCAAACAGTGGCTCATTCCTACATTTATGAAGTAAACACAGGCTCATTCCTGCCTTATTCACCAAACACTTGTTATGTGTCGACGCGGGTTGAGGAGCAGACCTGTGTCTGACGGAACCCAGCGCTAAAATAACCAGAAAGCGGTTCCAATAACAAAACAATTTATTTTTCCACCCTTTGGTGCATAACAAAGTGTACAAACAAAAGCTGCGTCAGTCTGGCGGAGTGAAGGATGGCACGCTCTCCAGCGCCCAAAAGGATCGAAGCCCGGCGCTTCTGGACCCACGTTCACCGCCAAACACCCCCCAGGTGGACACGACAAACCGACTCTCTGCGAAGGATAGAAAAGGTGAGGTAAGTCAGCAGCTACAACTAATATCCTTCAAAAGGCACACACTATCAGCAACACATTCAGGTCTGTATTTAAGCTTTATGTAAATGAGCAGCTTCTCACAACAGGTGGAGGATCATCAGTCCGCATGCCACGGCAGTGAGAAGCGAGCTGCACAATTCTCATCAAAGTTCAAATATACTGCGTAACAAAATACCAAGTTACTATTAACAATTAGTCAAACAATTAATCACCTCTGATGTGTGCTGACAGCATGTGTCCCTCACCCTTCCTCCTTCACAGGCACGATGTGTCAAACCCAGGCGCGGTCCTCAGCGTCTCACAAAACATCACAAGGTCGAGTTCCTGGCAATTCTGCTTGAATCACACATGACTTAAATGCAGAACGCCATTTCATTATCTGCTTCAGCTGAAAGTCTTTAAGGTTGCACGTGAGCACCATCCACAGGTGCTGCACATGATGTTGAGGGTGAAGGACTCTTCTGCCAGCACCTTCTCCAAAGACAATAAATCAGTTTGCATACCACCTGGAGAGCAAAGAAAAGAAAAGAACACCAAAAGTCCAGCCACACCCCCCCAACACACAACAGTACCCCCCCTTTAACGGGAAGCCTCCCGGCGACCAAACAGACCGGGTCCGAGAACAGCACCTCCCTCCGGGGTCCACGTCAGGAAGCAACAGCGTAACGCTCCCAAGGTTCACCACAGACAGCAGGACAGGGCACCGCAGCTGGAAGGTCGGCTGGCATCACAAAAACCCCAAAACAGTCCCAAATACAACCCAACATACAAGAAAAACATAAAACCCACCCAAAACCTCCCCAGGGGACCGTCCCATCCAACCCCGGGAAGAAAAGAAAAACTCCCAAATGCAAAAACCCAACACAGCCCCACAAACACAATACAAACATAAATGCATAAAAGAAAAATAACAAACAACCCCCCCAGAACGACTTGCAGAGCCCAACACCCCCCAGAAGGCCTTTACCACCGGTTCCAGGAGGAATAGCCAAAACCGGAATCCACAAAGGTCCCCAGGTACACATGGAGCAAACGGCGCCCCCCAGAGGACCGTACCATCAAACCCCAGGAGGCACCCTCCCACAACCCAGGAACCCCAGACCCGGCCACACTTGGCTAGTCGGCCCCACAAGCTAATTCCGCCCCAGAGGACCGTCCCATCAACCCTGGAGGTGGAACCCGGAAGGAAACAAAAACATCAAAGACCAACCCCGGAGGACTACCTTAAACAACCCCGGGGGCAAATAAAACAACCGATAAGCCCTGTTACCTTCCCCGGCACCCCGAAAGACCCCAGGTCCCTCCCAGAGCCCCTCGGCGGCTCAATCTTGGCGAATGGCACAAAACAGCAAACCGGGGAAGGGAACAGGAAAAACTAACCCGGCCCCAACCCCAAGGCGCAGCGGAAAACCGGAAATACGTCCGGTGTCTCAACCCGACCATACCCCAGCCTATCGGGAGGGGGGGAACTACCGAAATGGCGAACGGCAACAGATCGGCCCACCCCTCCGACTGAGGCATGTTCCCGCTGCACCACACCCCGGCAACACCAATGACAAACGGTACAAAGGCCCACCGAGGCTGGAGTGAAACCGAGCCCTAACTAAACCAGAAAAAACGCCCCTAACAACCCCCCCTAGGTGCAGAGGTCTTCTGAGAACGCTCAGCGTGACCAACCTGCACCACCCCACCGCCCACAAGACGAACGGTCTTGGGGCGAGTGAGGTTGGGGTTAGGGAAGTAGGGAAACAATAAAAACAACAAAACAAAACGACCCCAGAACCCAACAAAAAACCTAAAGACACATAAAAAAAAACAACGATCAAGTGAGTCCAGACGGGCTTCTAACCGCCTATCATTCACTCCACCAGACACGCCTCCGACTCCCCAAACAATTATAACCCCTTTCAAAGAAACAAAACATTAGTCCATACAAGTTTTTTTTTTTGTTGTTTTTTTTTTTGTGTGTATTATTTCGCCTGTCCCAACACCTGGAGATACGTCACCATTATTTTTCTTGAAGCTTATATGTCGGGGCAATACAGCGCCATCAGCTCGTCCGAGCTGCATGGGCTCATCTGCAAGAGGAGCCAGAGGTCCCGTCGGAGGAGCCTCAGTGGGCGAAGAAGAGGCGGCCCAGATCTGTGTCGGGGAAAACCCAGAGACAAAAAAAAACGTTCTGATGGCCGCCCTCTCTCGCGTCCACGCTCCTTCATCCAATCATCTAGACGAATCACCAATGATATTAGCTCATCTAAATCGTTTGGCTCGTCACGGACTGCCAGCTCGTCTTTTAATGACTCATTTAACCCATCTACAAACACTCCTCGTAAAGCTGCGGCGTTCCAACCTGACTGAGCAGAAAAAATTCGGAAATCCACGGAATACTCCGCCGCACTCCGCCTCCCCTGCCTGAGATTCAGCAACCGTTGGGCAATGGTATTCATTTTCACCGGATGGTCAAAAACCAGTCGGAACTCCCGGGAGAAATCCTTAAAGGATCCTAACAATGGCGTGTTATTACTCCACAATGCTGTGACCCGAGCTAAGGCGTCACCTCGGAGCAAATTTGTCACATATGAACACGGCTACCATCAGAAGAAGGAAGCCGGTCGCTGAGCAAAAACCAGAGAACATTGCATCAAAAAGAAGCACAGGCTTCAACGTCTCCCGCATAAGGCTCCGGATGACAAATAATCGGTTCGGACGCCGAATCTCTGGTGACGGAGTTATCTGCACCGGTATCGATGGTGCCGCAGCTGGAGCAGCAGGAAGTGGAACGGCTTGCGCTGCAAGTTCCGTAACACGGGCGTCTGTTTAATTTGGTTTGCGAGATGCTGTAATTGCTCCCATATTTTCTCCAAGTGTTCTTGAACTCTTTTGGCGAATGGAACTGCCTCTACCGCTGGGTCCATTATGGAACGGCCAGGAACTACTGTTATGTGTCGACGCGGGTTGAGGAGCGGACCTGCGTCTGACGGAACCCAGCGCTAAAATAACCAGAAAGCGGTTCCAATAACAAAACAATTTATTTTTCCACCCTTTGGTGCATAACAAAGTGTACAAACAAAAGCTGCGTCAGTCTGGCGGAGTGAAGGATGGCACACTCCAGCGCCCAAAAGGATCGAAGCCCGGCACTTCTGGACCCACGTTCACCGCCAAACACAGACACGACACCGACTCTCTGCGAAGGATAGAAAAGGTGAGGTAAGTCAGCAGCTACAACTAATATCCTTCAAAAGGCACACACTATCAGCAACACATTCAGGTCTGTATTTAAGCTTTATGTAAATGAGCAGCTTCTCACAACAGGTGGAGGATCATCAGTCCGCATGCCACGGCAGTGAGAAGCGAGCTGCACAATTCTCATCAAAGTTCAAATATACTGCGTAACAAAATACCAAGTTACTATTAACAATTAGTCAAACAATTAATCACCTCTGATGTGTGCTGACAGCATGTGTCCCTCACCCTTCCTCCTTCACAGGCACGATGTGTCAAACCCAGGTGCGGTCCTCAGCGTCTCACAAACGAACATCACAAGGTCGAGTTCCCGGCAATTCTGCTTGAATCACACATGACTTAAATGCAGAACGCCATCTCATTATCTGCTTCAGCTGAAAGTCTTTAAGGTTGCACGTGAGCACCATCCACAGGTGCTGCACATCATGTTGATGAGGGTGAAGGACTCTTCTGCCAGCACCTTCTCCACAGACAATAAATCAGATTGCATACCACCTGGAGAGCAAAGAAAAAAAAGAACACCAAAACGTCCAGCCACACCCCCCAACACACAACAACACTGGCTCGTTCATACGTTATGAAGCAAACACTGGCTCATTCCTATCTTTATGAAGCAAACACTGGCTCATTCCTACCTTTATGCAGCAAACACAGCTCATTCCTACCTTTATGCAGCAAACACTGGCTCATTCCTATGTTATGCAGCAAACACTGGCTCATTCCTACCTTTATGCAGCAACCATTGGCTCATTCCTACATTTGTGCAGCAAACACTGGCTCATTTCTATGTTATGCAGCAAACACTGGCTCATTTCTACCTTTATGCAGCAAACACTGGCTCATTCCTACCTTTCTGCAGCAAACACTGGCTCATTCCTATGTTATGCAGCAAACACTGGCTCATTCCTACATTTATGCAGTAAACACAGGCTCATTCCTACCTTATTCACCAAACACTGGCTCGTTCCTACGTAATGAAGCAAACACTAGCTCATTCCTACCTTTATGCAGCAAACACTGGCTCATGCCTATGTTATGCAGCAAACACTGGCTCATTCCTACCTTTATGCATCAAACACTGGCTCATTCCTATGTTATGCAGCAAACACTGGCTCATTCCTACATTTATGCAGTAAACCCAGGCTCATTCCTACCTTATTCACCAAACACTGGCTCGTTCCTACGTTATGAAGCAAACACTGTCTCATTTCTACATCACGCAGCAAACACTGACACATTTCTACATTATGCAGCAAACACTGACTCATTTCTACATCATGCAGCAAACACTGACTCATTCCTACATCATGCAACATGCACAGGCTCTTTCCTACATTATGCAACATGCACAGGCTCTTTCCTACGTTATACAATATGCACAGGCTCTTTCCTATGTTATACAACATGCACAGGCACTTTCCTACATTATAGTACAACATACACAGGCTCTTTTCTATAATACGCAACATGCACGGGCTCTTTTCTACCTTATACAGTGTGCACGGGCTCTTTCTTATATTGCAATATGCACGGGCTCTTTTCTACCTTATACAGTGTGCACGGGCTCTTTCCTACATTATGCAATATGCACGGCTCTTTCCTACATTATGGAATGTTCACAAGCTCGTTCCTACATTATGTAGCATGCACAGCTTTCGTGAAATCACCTTTTTTGGCCCACTCAGGTGGAATAAAAGTGCAATTAGGGCTCCATTAACAGAAAATAATTCCAAGTATAACTGTATAAAGCGAGCATTAAGTGAAACGTCTGTCCTCAAAGCAAGAAGCTGAAAATGAAATCTAAATGAAAGCTGAAATCTTGGAGATTTTTCACATTTCATTAAAATTATGAAACCAAAACAAAATGATAATACATCAATTGATTTTGTGATAGAAGAAAAACAGCAATTAAGCACAAAGATACATTTTCTTCTTCTTCTGCTTGGTGTAACTGTTGAGACCTGGCCCCAAATCACTATATTAAATACATTTATTAAAAAAAAAATCTTCAGAATATTCAGTTCAGCTGTGATCACCAGCAAAATGTCCTCAGTTCTACCTCATAATGACACAGCTGAATAAAAGCACTGAGGTTTATTTAAAGTGGAACAAACCTTTCACAATAAAATCACCATGAAAATAAAAAATAAGACTTGTTTAAAATGGACTGAAACTTTCAGAGCCAAATCTTTCAGAATAAAACTGTCATGGTTTGTTTAAATGGCCAAAATGTTTCAGAACAAATGCACCACAGTTTGTTTAAAATGGACTGTACTTTTCAAAATAAAAGCACCACTGTTTGGTTAAAATGGGCCGAACCATAAGAATAAAAGCACCTCCCTTTGGTTAAAATGAACCAATGTACTTTCTGTACATTGTAAAGAAGCTTGAATCTTCGACTGGACTGGGTTGCTTGACGCAAGGACGTTTCACTTCAAATCGCAAAAGCTTCCTCAGCTAAATTCTTGCTTTGGTGGTCTGACTTCTGTCTTGACTCTTGTAGAGAAGAATAATCAGAAGTCACAAAAGCTGGAGTTTTAAACCTAACCAGACCCTCCTACCGAGAGGCAGACTGCTATAGGCTAGTGACTAAACAATAGCTCTAATTAGCACCTATTGTGCTCTAGTTAGCACTCTCCTAATGACAGGGCAGCTGTCCCTCCTAATGATGGGACGGACCCTCTCCTGATGGCTCCCTTGACGACTCTGCTGATGACGTGAATGACTCATTACCATGAACAAAAGACTGAAACTGCTTTGACCTGAGTACCCCACTGTAAACAGGGGATAAAGCGTGTCACAGACCCCCACCCCAGTTAAGGCTGGGTTTCAAACGTTTCACAAAGAATGCCTCCTTGACCCCTCTCTCAAACCATTTCTTCTCTCTGGCTAATATTTTAACTTCCTTGTCCTCAAACGTGTGGTTAGTGTCTTTAAGGTGGAGATGAACTGCAGACTGAGGTCCACTGGCGCCCTCTGCGGTGCTGGTATAGCCTTTTGTGTAAAGGTTGCTTAGTCTCACCTAGACTAAGGTGTTAACCTACCGGTTAACACCTTGAGACAGAAATTAGTTCACCCTAAGGACAGGATCCCTAGTTACAAACAGAGCAATGTAGTGTATTATATCAGATGTCAGGAAAACTGTAATGAACTACATAGGTGAGACTAAGCATCCTTTAAACAAGAGGCTATACCAGCACCGCAGAGAGGTCGCCAGTGGACCTCAGTCTGCAGTTCAACTCCACCTGAAAGACACTAACCACACGTTTGAGGACAAGGAAGTTAAAATCTTAGCCAGAGAGAAGAAATGGTTTGAGAGAGGTATCAAGGAAGCATTCTTTGTAAAACAGTTGAAACCCAGCATTAACCGGGGGGCGGGTCTCAGACACGATTTGTCCCCTGTTTACAATGGGGTACTCAGGACAAAGCAGTTTCAGTCTTTTGTTCATGGTAATGAGTCATTCACGTCATCAGGAGAGTCGTCAAGGGAGCCATCAGGGGAGGCTTCCATCCCATCATTAGGAGAGTGCTAACTAGAGCACAATAGGTGCTAATTAGAGCTGTTGTTTAGTCACTGGCCTATAGCAGTCGGCCTCTCGGTAGGAGGGGTCTGGTTAGGTTAAAAACTCCAGCTTTTGTTGGCTTCTGGTTTATCTTCTCTACAAGAGTCAAGACAGAAGTCAGACTACCAGAGCAAGAATTTTAGCTGAGGAAGCTTCTGTGATTTGAAGCGAAACGTCAAGCAAACCCACTCCAGTCGAAGAATCAAGCTTCTCTACTAGTCTCACCTAGTAGTGTTCGTTACAGCTTTCCTGACATCTGATAGAATACTTTACATTGCTCTGTTTGTAACTAGGATCCTGTCCTTAGGGTGAACTAATTTCTGTCTCAAGGTGTTAACCGGTTTAAAGTAAACTGGGATTTTGTGCTGTCTGAAGATCCTCTGTAGTTTTTCCCCTACTCCTGCTAAATAAGGGAGAGACACTCCTCTTCTTTTTGTCTCCGTCTCCTGTCTATCTGGTCTCTTTGTTCTCTGGGACTTCTGCACTTTGTCCAGGGACAATCGTGGGTACCCACATACTGTGAGGGCTTTGTATTCTCCACTTGCTCCATGTACAGATTGGTCACAATGGGGGATACCAGAGACCCCATCGCACAACCATGAATCTGCCTGTAGTAATTCCCCCTAAACACGAAATACGTGGTGTTAAGACAGATCTCCAAGAGTTGGCAGATGTGTTCTGGTGTGAGTTTGGTCCTTTCAAGTAGAGACACATCCTCCAGCAGTCTTTGTCTCACAGCTGAGACGGCCTCAGCGGTGGGGATGCAGGTGAACAACAAAGTCACATCAAATGACACGATTGTTTCATCTGCCTCCAGCTGCAGGTCCTTGATCTTGTTCACAAAATCTTGTGTGTTCGCCACACGGTGGTCTGAGTTACCCACTAGAGGAGCCAAAATCCACTTGAGGTGCTTGGCCAAATTGTACGTGATGGAATCTGTGCTACATACAATAGGCCTGAGTGGCACGTCCTGTTTGTGGATTTTGGGCAGTCCATAGATGCATGGAGTGGTGTCTCCAGGGTACAGTCTGTAGTATGTCTGCCTGTCGATGAGTCCCTCTTTCTGTACATTATGTTTGAGATCATATATGCTCTCCACTTCTTCATTAGACCTAGAATTTTAATAGTTCGTACATGTTTAATTTCTTGCGTCCATTTGGTGGACCCCCTTGCGTACCTTTGCGTGTTTCCACATACTCCTGCGTGGGGCAGCATAAAGTTGGTACACTGCATTATCCACCTCTACGGAGTGCCGGTCTGAAAGGGGCTTATGTGAGACAAGAGTGATTTATTGGTGTCCTGAAATACAAGCAAACATTTTGTGACCTCTACTGGGGAAGACAGGAGTAAAAATCATGGGTGAGGTTTTTTGGGGGGGGGGGGGGGGGGTCAATTCATGTTCTGAAAGTGTGAGTAGATCATGCGCGCTATAGACTGTCATCTAAGGACCCAATTACACAAAGGTTAATTTTGTGTTTGTGCAGTGCTGAAATGAACAATTAGCCTTTAGCTGTGTTTCCGCTTCTCGTCGTCAGAACTCTGGAGGGGACAGCGGGTTCTCTGCCACACGATGTTTGTTGTGCTGTTTACACAGACATGATTTTATAACTGTGGAAGAAAAAAAAATTTTGACCTTGGCGCTCACGACACTTGAAGCGTTAAAAAAAAAAAAACTCTTCTACATTTAGACAGCAGGTTATTTTCTACCTGCAGAGGAAATAATTAGATTTTGGAGCTCCTGATGGCTCACATTTACATATTGATGAAAGACAGAGGAAAAAAGTTCAAACATGATGTCAGTGTGGCTGTAATAGAGTTCACATAATTTGTAAAACGTCATTTTTCATGTGTCTCACAGCGCTTCATGCTATTCCATTCCTTTCCCGTAGGTGTCACTAGCAAGTAGATAACTGGAGCTAACTTGGAAGTAAATAAACAGCAACCAAATATAAAAACATCAGGTGGCCAGATAATCTGATTAATTAAAAGAAATTTAAATCAGTAAATTATAAAAAAAAGGCATATAAATCAGGGGCCTGTTACTAGCTAGCTCCTACAGACAGCTCTTGTTAATGCTAACTTTGTTAGCTAACTGAAAACTATTAAGCCTCAGTTACACTTATTTATCAACAAGGTTTGATAATGAAATATTAGGAATTGTTGCCATTTTAAATATCAGTAGATATATTGTCATCGTAAATTTTGTTCTCTCTGATATCCCCCCAAACACACACACACACACACACACACACACACACACACACACACACACACACACACACACACACACACACACACACAAATAAAAAATCTGTATCATTGTAATTAAAAATAGTTTTCTGTAAAAGCGGTGCTAGTAACATTCCACAAATGATTCTACCTTGTTTAATCAATCCAGTAACCACAATAATGGATATGGCAGTTACCATGCTGTTTAAATGCTGTATTTAGTGACAATATGCACACAGAATCAGAATAGCCTTTATTTGCCAAGTATCTACAAGAATACAAGGAATTTGACTCCGGTTTTAGCTGCACTCTCTCTGGACGGGATGTAAAAATACACTCTAAACGCTGAATAACTCAGCGGCAGTTTAATAGGAGCACCTGCGTGTTGGCTTGTGATGACAGCAAGCTTCAAATATTTTCCAAATGATCATTACAGTGAAATTAAACTATTCAAATGACCAAGTCATTTGAAATTTAAATATAAAATGAGCTGACATTTTTACACGTGCTAAAACAATTTAATCTTCAACTTGCAAGGTAAGCAGAAAATCCACCATAGAAACTCAAATTAACCAGCGTAGCAGCCACGGTTATTAAAATGTTCACCTTTCATTCAGCCAATAAATGAGGCATAATTGTAAAGCTCTTGAAGGCCTGATGCAGATGGAAAAGCGCTATAAATGCAGTCCATTTACAGGCATAACACAAAGTAAAAAGTTGTATCATGATGACTATAAGCTGTGGAAGAATTTTTTTTAAGTGATCCACAGTTGCAGCAGCAGGTGTATATAATTAAAGCAGCCATCTCATTGTGGTGTTTTTTTTTTGTTGTTGTCACAGAGAGCTGGATGAATGCACAGAACTGCTGCATTTGACTCTGGAACACACGTGAACTGCAGCCTGGTGCACACTGGCCAGTGTCGTGCCAAAGTAGTTATCCCCGTCGGAATTTGAGTGCGCACTCACTCAGTACAGCGTCTTTTTTTGGACTGCATTTAAAAAATGTGACATCTTGAATGGATGCTGTGAAATGAAAACCCACACTTTAAAGAGACCAGGTGTGGGAGGGCTGGAGGTTTGGACCAAACCCACGCCTAAACGTGCACCAGCGTTGCGTTAACATGGCACTACATGGACCATGTGTGGTGACACAAGCCACTTGAGGCTGGACGGGGCTCAAATGACAGGTCAGTCGTGGCTCACTAGAGGCTGATACCTGGTACATGCGAGGTACAGAGAAGCAAATAGAGGCGCCTTAGTGGCGGATATGTGACGGCTTAAAACGCTGATCATTCTTCAAATAATCGCTGACACACCCATGCGTGGCTCATTATTCGGTGGGAACGAGGCTTTAGTGATGTCAGCGGTGCAGTTGTGATGTGGACACGGGACTTTGAAGCAGTTAGCACTGCTCGCGGTTAGTGATGTCTGTGTTTACCGGCTGGCTCCTCTTGACGCAAAGAAGCAGCTCTACTCTGAGTCCCTCCCGGACAGTCGACCTTCTCGCCCTGTCCAGGAGTGTAAGCCCAGATACCTGACAGAGGAATCTCATTTCTGCCACTTGTATCTGCAAGCTTATTCCTTTACTCATTACCCAAACTCCATGACCATAGGTGAGGATAGGAGAGTAAACTGACTGGTAATTTGAGAGTCTTGCCTTCTGGCTCAGCTCCTTCATCACCACACCGGTCTGGTACAGCGTCCATAAAACATCAGACACAACCCAAATCTGTCTATTGATCTCTTGCTCCAACGTACCCCGATTCATGAACAACACCCCAAGATACTTGAACTCCTCCATTTGGGGCAGTAACTCTCCCCTGACCCAGAGGGACAATCCACCATTTTTCAAAAGAGGACCATGGTCTCAGATTTGGAGGTGCTGATTCTTAATCGCTTCACACTTGGCCTGAAACCTGCTCAGTCCATATCGAAGGTCACCACCTTATGAAGCCACCAGAGCCACATCATCTGCAAAAAGTAGCGCTGCAACTCTGAGGTCACCAAACTGGATACCGTAGTGTAGCTGACATTTTAAGTGAGAATACTAGAGAAGAGCTGCTCCTTTTGTTTACACTGTTGAATGATTCAATATATTTACTATACTATTTTTACCCTCCTTTAGCACTAGGGCTGATTTTATTACAGTAGTGGGGTTTGACAGTTTTACTAAAAATACTAGAGAAGAGCTGCTCCTTTTTTCACTGTTGAATGGTTCAATATATTTACTATACTGTATTTACTATACTATACTAACCCTACTTTAGCACTAGTGCTGGTTTTATTACTGTAGCCTAGTTGAAATACTGTGGCAGATCTGCTGGTTTTATTTACAGCTTATTTATTCGGCTGAATATACTGTAAATGCCAATGAAGTGGGCACTGCTGAGTCACAGTAAACTGTGATCAATGTTACCTTCAAAAATTTATCATGCAAACTTTAATGTGCTCACAGAACAAGACGTCCTTCCATTAGTCAAGAGCTATAAAGTCTTTAGTGATGTAGTCTGGCTCGTATTTATGACCAAACCAATGACACTTTGGCAAGAAGAAGAAGAAGAAAAAAGTAATTGGTGATTTCGGAGAGGACAAAACATTTTCTGTGGCTGGCTCAGCAGCAACTGACGTCCAGAATAGAAAATAACTTTTATAAATCAAAATGGTACGATGCCCAGTCTGCTGTCCAGCGCTGCTGCCAACGTGGCTCCTCTGGTTCCTCTGAACCATAAATTCGTTCAAACAACAAGACTTCTGACCGCTGACAATTCAATTCAATTTCAACTTATAAAGCAACAAATCACAACAAAAGCTGCCTCAAGGCGCCTCACACAGAACAGTTCAATATAAAATTTAAAATAAATAAATAAAATTAAAAAATTCAAATACATAATTAAAAACAGAAGTAAAAGAATAAAACATTAAAAAAATGCTATTCATAAGAAAGAGAATAAAAATAGGTTTTAAGTCTTGACTTAAAAATGTCCACGGACTCCGACTGTCTCACGGTCACAGGAAGACAGTTACACAGAGTGGGTGCACAATACGAAAAAGCTCTTTGACCCGCTGACTTCTTCACCCTGGGAACACAGAGAAGTCCCGCATCCTGTGACCGCAAAACCCAGGCCGGCACGTAGGGTTTCACCAGATTGGCCAGGTAAGACGGCGCCAGTCCATAAACAACTTTATAAGTCAATAACAAAACCTTAAAATCTGCTCTCACAGAGACAGGGAGCCAGTGCAAAGATGCCAAAATGGGTGTGATATGTTCAAACCTGCTTCGTGTCAAAAGTCTGGCAGCAGCTTACAATCCGTCGATGGTCCGACATTAAGTTGGCTGTGTTGAAATGTGTGATGCAAATAGTCTAAATAAATCAATTTCAATTTCAGTTTAATAGATAGATTGCTCATAACCAATTCCATGGTATGGAGCACAAACAAAAACAAATTCATACTTTGACAAAAGGAAAACACTAGAAATCAAAATTCAATACAAATCCAGAACCCCTTTCAAATAGGCACCAAATTTACAAATAATTTTCCTGTTTGCAGATTGAAACAGTAACACAAACTTATGTTTAGACGGACACTCTCTATAAAAGCAGGAATATATTTTTCTCTTAGTCTCTTGACCTCATGATGTGTACAAACAAACAAGACATGGACATCAGTAACTCTGCCGTTTGATTTCTAAGCAGGTTTTGTTTGTCGGCTTTAAAACTTTCTTTAAAAACTGCTGTGTCTGAAAAACACACGAGAGTGTTGGTGTTGAACAGAAAATGTGCTGGATGACGACTTCTTAAATCAGTACAAAAAATACTGATGAAAACTGCTTTAAACAAAGAAACAAAACTAGTGGGAGGGGAATTCTTGGATTGTTTGTAGCAATATGCTTTGGAAATAATGAATACTTTCTGAGATGAAAATAAATGTAAATATGTCGCAAACAGTGGGATGTGTAAAGTCGTCTTTTTACTCAAACGTGTAGGTTGATGCAGGAATATTCATCCACAGCAGTCATTTATTGACTTTTTAAATCTGACTGTTATCTAACAAACACCTTTTTTTTTTTGCTGTTTTTAATGTTTGTACAGAAAAAATGATGAGAAAATCACTGTGTGTTTCTGTTTGTCTTACAAAGATTATTCAAAAAATATTATAGGATTTTAAGACATCTGAGCAAGAAACCCTCAATTTTTGATGATGTGACGGCCCAGAAGAATTTTAAAGGAAAATTTTGACTTTTAATCGATAGTTTAAACTACTAACTTGTTGAAGTTCAAACCGAGCGTCAGAATGGGGAAGAAAGGTGGTTTAAGTGACTTTGAATGTGATATGGTTCTTGGTGTCAGACGGTCTGGTCTGAGTATTTCAGAAACTGCTGATTTACTGGGATTTTTATACACAACCGTCTCTAGAGTTTACAAAGAATGATAAAAAAAGAGAAGATATCCAGTGAGCGGTAGTTGTGTAGATGAAAATGTCTTGTTGATGTCAGAGGTCAGAGGAGAATGGACAGACTGGTTGAATGGACAGACTGTGTGTATGGACAGACTGCTGGAATGGACAGACTGGTTGAATGGACAGACTGGTTGAATGGACAGACTGGGTGTATGGACAGACTGGTGGAATGGGCAGACTGGGTGAATGGACAGACTGGGTGTATGGGCAGACTGGGTGAATGGACAGACTGGTGGAATGGGCAGACTGGGTGAATGGGCAGACTGGGTGAATGGACAGACTGGTGGAATGGGCAGACTGGGTGAATGGGCAGACTGGGTGAATGGACAGACTGGGTGTATGGGCAGACTGGGTGAATGGACAGACTGGTGGAATGGGCAGACTGGGTGAATGGGCAGACTGGGTGAATGGACAGACTGGTGGAATGGACAGACTGGTTGAATGGGCAGACTGGTTGAATGGACAGACTGTGTGTATGGACAGACTGGTTGAATGGACAGACTGGTTGAATGGGCAGACTGGTTGAATGGACAGACTGGTTGAATGGACAGACTGGGTGTTTGGACAGACTGGTGGAATGGGCAGACTGGGTGAATGGACAGACTGGGTGTATGGGCAGACTGGGTGAATGGACAGACTGGTGGAATGGGCAGACTGGGTGAATGGACAGACTGGTGGAATGGACAGACTGGTTGAATGGACAGACTGGTTGAATGGGCAGACTGGTTGAATGGACAGACTGGGTGTATGGACAAGACTGTGGAATGGACAGACTGGTTGAATGGGCAGACTGGTTGAATGGACAGACTGGTGGAATGGACAGACTGGTAGAATGGACAGACTGGTTGAATGGACAGACTGGGTGTATGGACAGACTGGTGGAATGGGCAGACTGTTTGAATGGGCGACTGTGTGATGCTGTCATGTCAGTATGGACCAACACCTCTGAGGAATATTTTCAACACCTTGTTGAATCTGTGCCGTGAAGAATTAAGCAGTTCTAAATGCAAAAGTGGGGTCCAAAGAAGTATAGCAAGGTGGGCCTAATAAAGTGGCCAGTGAGTGTATGTCCTGGAGTGTGACTTTAAACTGCATCCAGACACTATAATTTTGTCATCCAGGTTTACAGATTACCCCTTTTGGGGGGTTGGCAGCAGGAGTGGCACTTGAATTTTTTTTTTTTTTTTATCTTTTATTTTTTTACAAGCTTGAAAATGTAGATCTCTTGTTTCTGTGAGTAACTCCGCAGCTGGCTTCCTTCAGAGGGTGGCACATGTTATGAAGGGGTTAGAGGAAGTCCCTTGGAGCCTCATCTCCAGAAAAGATTCATCCACAAGAAACCACCAATGGTTTTGTCTTGGATGATGGGACTGGGGCAGTGCTGACGGGTCATCCACTGCACGCTAACGTTTAAGTCCAAACTCGAGGCGGCTCAAGCAGGTGGGATCTGAAACATTCTTTCTCTCAGCAAGGATGACCATCTTCCATTACTGGCAAGGGAGCTTGGGAAGCTCCACATTTCACTGACTCAGTGAGCGGGATACACCTACTTTTGGTTTGGTCGGCCCAATAGAATCACCTGCCTGAGACAGACAGATGGGTGAGGTCATGAGGTGGTGGATGGACCTGCTGTATGGGCATAGGTGGTGAGAGCATGAATCCCTGTAACAGTGTACAGGGATTCATCCACCCAGACACAGCTTCACTATTTATGAACGGTTTGTGCTTCTCAGACATGAACATTTTATACACAGTGGCAAGAAAAAGTATGTGAACCATCGGACTATTAAAAGTCAGCATGTCATTACACTAAAAAAATTTTTTAAAAATCTGGTTTCTGTATATAAAAATTTATAAAAAAAAATTATGCCCTTTAAACCCACAGTGAAAAGCAATCTCTACATGTCAAAATGATGGATTGCATAAGTAATGACACCACTTAGTGCTGCACGTAAATCATCGCTTTTTCAGACAGCTTTCTTCAGTTGGACTTTACATTAGTTATTAAGAAATATGAACAGTGTGGTACTGTATGATAAATCTATTTGGAGGAAGCAGTTCTCAAAAACTGACTGACCCTGCAAGAAGGATACGAGTGAGGGAAGCACCAAGACACCCACACGACTCAGAAGAAGTGGCTAAGATTGGAGACATTATGCACGGTGCAAGTTTTGTAATTTGCACCACGACTCCCAGCTTCATAGTGGAGTAGAGAAGAGAAGGATTTTCATACAATAAAGCAGATCAAATCTAGGCTTGCATCTTCCACCTGATTTCTAATTAAATGTCAGTTTACTGACATAAATTGACATATTAATTTAAAACTGAAACAGTTGTGTTTTTGTTCAGCTATATTTAATGGATTTCACTCAAGGTTTCAACCCCCCCCCCCCCCCCCCCCCCCCCCCACCCCCCCCCCCCACACACACACACACACTGATTTGTCAGGTATAAAGATATTTGATGCCATCTGAACCAGAGATGATGGAGGTAAATCTTTTGGGCTGTGACTTGGTCAGACTGCTGTCTCACCCTCTCACCTTGGCTTTGTTGATGGTGCAGTGCAGTGCGTTGTTTTCCTGGTCGTACAGCAAACTGAAGTCCAAAATCCCGAGTGTAGCTGTAAAAAACAGAAGAACACAGAAGGAGGGGGGAGATATGAGAAGACTTGAAGTCATTCTTGATGCCACACAGACATCCTCCCTCCGGAGAGATGAAAGCAAATCTGTCAACGTTTGGAATCAATTCCTTCTGGGTGATATGACTTTTTTCTCGGCTCAGTCATTTAACAGCAATAAAATAAAACATACATTTAAAAGTTATGGCATATCTCATAAGTTCTTCTGAAGCTCAGGCTCTTGGAGTTACGAGCTGAAAACTTTGACAGTAGTAATATCTCACAGACGGGAAGCAAAGCTGTTGTTCGGGGACATGTGATGTGTCTTCACTTGATCCGGACCACTGAGACGCCAACGTGGTCTTTAGTCTTAAAGCCAGACAGCAAACAGCAGAAAGGCCTGCAGTCAGTTCAAGTCTGTCCAAGTTCACGCTCGACTTGAAGTCATAAACAAACAGCATAATTATGTCCAGAGAAGATTTAAGGAGTTCTGTGTCAATGCCAACGATGTAAATTCACTGTGAACAACTTCTAGGTACTGAGCTGAAGTTAATGACAACCGGAATCATGCAATTAAACTTCTTAAACCTTAAAATCCACAAAGATGACATCAAGGAGGCGATGATCTGAAGCAGTGCATTCTGGGAAGGTACTGCAAAATACAATTTAAATACTAATAATAAAGAGGAGGAGGAGGAGGCGAAAGAAAAAGGAGTGAGGAGAAGAAGAAAAAGAAAGGAGGAGGAGGAGGAGAAGAAGAAGAGAGAATAAAGATCAATTCCTGACTGGGACTGGGACCATATCAGAATTTTATAGGGTGGATGTAGGGTTGAAATTTCTAAACATTTTATTCATTTAGGAAAAATTATACCCTAACCTAGACCATTACTCCAACACTAACCCATTTATGTTCAAATAATCTGCAAAGTTGCTCGTGGTGCGCCCTCTGCTCCCGTAGCTTGGGAGAGGTACGTGGTAACTTTTGAGTTAAATGAAGGACAGGATCGCAGCCAACATCTTTACTCCATTTGGCTTTACTCAGAAAGAACATCAAAACTTGTCTGCACAGGTGCAAAACACGTCTGTCAAGAAAATCAAATCAAATTTATTAATTTATATAGTGCCAAATCACGACTAGTTGCCTCAAGGTGCTTCACAAACATCATTTAAAAGGCAGAATAAAATGAATTAGATTAAAAACACAATAAAAAAATTAAAATATAAATAAGGAATAAAAGAATAAAAGAAGACACACAATCGTAAAAAATACTAATGATAAACAGGGAAAAAAGTGTGTCTTCAATCTGGCCTTAAAAGTCTCCACAGAGTCCGACTGTTGGATCTGCGCAGGCAGATCATTCCACAGAGCTGGGGCACGGTGAGAAAAGGCTCTGTAACCCGCTGACTTTTTATTCACCGTAGGGACACACAATAGGCCTGCACCCTGTGAACGCAGGGCCTGAGCCGGTACGTAGGGCTCAATCAGGCCGGCCAGGTCGGGGGGTGCCAGTCCGTGAACAGGTTTATAGGTCAATAATAATACTTTAAAATCCGATCTCAGAGAGACCGGAAGCCAGTGAAGGGATGCCAGAACCGGCGTAATGTGGTCAAACCTTCTGTTTCGTGTCAGAAATCTGGCAGCAGCAAGACCCCTGATGCTGGACTACGGTAAACCAGAAAATAGAGCATTAAGATCAAAGCATCAAGAGCAAATGATCTGCGAATCATCAAACTCTTAATAAGCTATAAATAGCGTACATAGTATTTATAGTTTTTGTACTATATTAACAACATTTTTAACGGAACAATCATGACAAAAATAATAATTATAACATATGACTCATTTTTAACTCTCGGTTTTTACTGTCTATAAAGTCATACTATCAACCATTTTAATCGTTTTTAACTGTATGTGAATTCATCCCTCAAAGGAGTAGACAGTGGAGATTTAATTCAACTTTGCTGTCAGACAATGACTTTATCTCATTTATAGAGAAAGAAATAAGGTTCTTTCTGTCTATCAACAGAACTCCTGAGGTCTCACTCTCTACTGTTTGGGACACTCTCAAGGTCTATATCAGAGGTCAAATTATCTCATATACTTCCCGCTTGAAGCTAAATTCTCTAAAAGATAGAACTAGTCTGGTCCAACAGCTGAAAGAAATTGACAAACACTATGCTCAAAATAAATGCCCCAATCTGTATAAACACTGGAAAAAACGACTGGAACTCCAAACCAAGTTTGATTTATTGACCACATACTCAACAGAACAATCACTCCTGAAAAGTAAGTCCACATTCTACATACATGGGGAAAAGTCTGGAAAGTTACTCTCAAATCAGATAAAGGGCGCTATAGCTAAACAAAATATCCCAAAGATTCAATTACAAAATGGCAGTATAACTTTAGATTACTTACAAATAAATGAAGCTTTCAGGGATTTCTATATCAATTTGTATACTTCAGAATCAGAAACCAATTTGTCTTTTGATTTTCTCGATCATATTAACATGCCCAAAGTTACACCTAACCTGAGGGAGGCGTTAGAGTTCCCAATATCCCAGGTAGAAATCGTGTCAGCCGTTTCTGCAATGCAGTCCGGTAAATGTCCAGGCCCTGATGGATTCCCTGCAGAATTTTACAAGAAATTCTCCCCATTACTTTCACCATTCCTACATTCAGTTATTCTAGAATCTCTTAACCAAGGATCCCTCCCAAAATCTTTCTCAGAAGCCTGTATTACCCTCATTGCAAAGAAAGGAAAGGATCCTATTTAATGTTCCTCTTATAGACCAATCTCCCTCATAAATACAGATACCAAAATCTTAGCCAAGGTTCTCGCCCAGAGGTTGGAAAACATCCTTCCTTCTGTTATATCTAAAGACCAGACTGGGTTTGTTAAAGGTAGACAGTCCTTTTTAATATCAGACGTCTTTTTGATATTATCTACTCCCCTTCAACTGAGGTTTCTGAATGTGTTATCTCCCTTGATGCTGAGAAAGCATTTGACCGTGTCGAATGGGACTACCTATTTAATACCCTTAGCAAGTTTGGCTTTGGCCCCAATTTTACTTCATGGGTACAGCTTCTCTACGCACACCCTACTGCAACCATTCGTACCAACTCCAAGATCTCTAAACCATTCAGTTTGCATCGGGGAACCGTCAGGGCTGTCCACTAAGCCCCTTGCTTTTGACTTGGCAATTGAACCTCTTGCTATTGCACTACAGACTCTTGACACAATATCAGGAATCTGGAGAGGTGATGTGGAGCACAGGGTCTCGCTTTACGCTGACGACCTCCTGCTCTTCCTCTCTCATCCAACTGATACATTGCCCTCTGTTTTATCACTGCTTGAGGAATTTGGAAAACTCTCTGGTTATAAATTAAATTTAAGTAAGAGTGAAATTTTCCCCATTAATATCCTGGCCAGGATCTGGACTATAGTAATTGGCCTTTTCAAATTAAGAACTCTAAATTTTCTTACTTGGGAGTTACAGTTACAAGAAGATATAAAGATTTATTTCAAGAAATTTTATCTCTCTGCTGAACCAAACCAACCAGGATTTATCTCGATGGTCACCGCTCTCCATATCACTCATAGGCCGCATCAATCTAGTTAAGATGATAACTTTGCCTAAATTTTTGTACCTTTTTCAAACCATTCCCGTTTTCATTCCAGGGTCATTCTTTGTGTGTCGCTGGACTCCATCATCTCATCTTATTTATGGCAGGGAAAGCGGCCACGCTTAAGTAAGACACACCTTCAAAAAACTAAGGCCGCTGGTGGCCTCGCTCTGCCAAATTTCCGCTTCTATTATTGGGCAGCAAATTTGCGTTGTCTTGCATTCTGGTCATTCTGCTACAATAAACCTGACTGCCCTGACTGGGTGGCGATGGAGTCACGCTGTGGGGAGTCATCCACCCTGGCCTTTTTGGGATCCCTGCTCCCGCTTCCACCACTCAAATCCACTATAAACCCGGTTGTGAAACATTCATTAAAAATTTGGGCACAATTTCGGAAATGTAATGACCTTTCTAATCTTTCTCTTTATAGTCCTATCATGTCTATCCACCTTTTCAAACCCTCATCTCAGGACTCTGTTTTTAAAGAATGGCAGGAAAAGGGCATAGCACGCTTCAAGGACATGTTTTTTAATAACACATTAGCATCATTTCAACAACTAAGTGAAACATTTGGCCTTTGTTGTGTGTTGGGGGGTGTGGCTGGATATTTTGGTGTTCTTTTCTTTTCTTTGCTCTTCAGGTGGCATGGAAACTGATTTGTTTGTGGAGAAGGTGCTGGCTGAAGAGTCCTCACCCTCATCAACATCATGTGTAGCACCTGTGACTGGTGCTCACAGATAATTGGATGGCGTTCTGCATTTAAGTCATGTGTGATTCAAGCAGAACTGCCGGGAACTCGACCTTGTGATGTTCGTTTGTGAGACGCTGAGGACCGCGCCTGGGTTTGACACATCGAGCCCGTGAAGCAAGGAAGGGTGAGGACACATGCTGTCAGCACACATCAAAGGTGATTAAGTGTTTGACTAATTGTTGATAGTAACTTGGTGTTTTGTTACACAGTATACTTGAATTGTGATGAGAATTGTGCAGCTTGCTTCTCACTGCTGTGGCGTGCGGATAAGTGATCCTCCACCTGTTGTGAGAAGCTGCTCATTTGCATAAAGTTAAAAAAGATACAGACCTGAATGTGTTGCTGATAGCGTGTGTCTTTTGAAAGATATTGTTGTAACTGCTGACTTACCTCACCTCTTCTTTGCTTCACAGAGTCAGTTTGTCGTGTCCACCTGGGGGGTGTCTGACGGTGGTAGTGGGTCCAGGAGCGCCGGGCTTTGATCCTTGCGGGCGCTGGAGAGCGTGCCAACAGTCACTCCACCAGAAGGACGCTATTTTTGTTTTACACTTTTTATGCAGCGGGTGAAATAAATATATTGTTTTTGGAACCGTTTTTCTGGTTATTTGTAGTGCTGGGTTCCGTCTGACGCAGGTCCGCTCCTCAACCCGCGTCGACACATAACAGCCTTTCCCAGTCCAATTTCTTTAGATATCTTCAAATACAGCATTTTATCACTACTCATTTTTCTAGTCTACATATCCCTACAGACACAAATATGGTCGATACTATTCTCTCCTTAAACCCTAATAAAAAACATATTATTTCGCATATCTACAGCAAACTATTGTACTTGAAGCGTGCCTCCTCAGACAAACTCAAAGCTGCCTGGGAGGAGGATCTGGGCTCCTCTATTTCAGAGGACTCCTGGACCAGCTCTCTGTATTCGAGACATCGTTTGATCCAGTTCAAAGTGGTGCACCAAGCTCATATCTCCAAACTGAAACTTTCCTCCATGTATCCTGATGTCAGTCCATACTGTATGAGATGCAAACATGTTGAAGCTTCCCTCATTCATATGTTCTGGTCCTGTTCATGTCTGAACAAATTCTGGAGGGAGATTTTCCAGACTCTGTCTCGTGTGCTGGATACGCATTTGAGCCCTGACCCTCTGATTGCACTCTTTGGTGTTGCAGAAGGACGAGCCAATTTAAATAAGAACAAACAACACATCCTATCGTTCACCTCTCTTCTAGCCAGACGAGCCGTTCTGCTTAGGTGGAGAGATGCCTCCTCACCCACTCACACTCAGTGGGTGGCTGACATCATGTCCTGTTTAAAACTGGAGAAAATCAGATTCTCGCTTCAACAGAAAGAGGGTAAATTTGAAAAGGTCTGGAGACCATTCCTGAAACTATTCCAGTCTCTTTGACAACACAATCAACTTTGAGTAATGCAGCTTCTTGGCTATTGTTATTTATTATTTCCTTTTTTTGGCAGTGATGGGGGGGTAATATTATTATTATTATATCTATTTACTTATTTATATTTGTTGTTCCAATGTTCGTATCGTGGTTACTATGACATTGATTTAATTTGTTGATGTTTTATTCATGTCTACACTGTTTCTCAGTGTCAATTTTTTTTTCTTTCTTCCTGTTCTTGGTTTTTCTTTCTTAAAAAATATGAAAATTAATAAAGAGATTTTTGAATTTAACTGTATGTGAATTCTACTATCAGTCCTTTAAACCTGTATATTTTAACCTGTCTTTTAATAATTATTTTAATAAATTTAACCTGTCACATTAGGCAACTGTGAAAAATTTCGAGGATTTTTTATTTTATTTAACCAGGTTAGTCCCATTGAGATCAAGATCTCTTTTGCAAGGGAAACCTGGGCAATGATAAAATTTCCAATCCACCTAACCTGCATGTCTTTAAATGTGGGAGGAAACCCACGCAAACACAGGGAGAACATGTAAACTCCACACAGAAATCCCACAGGTGGGAATCAAACCCAAGACCTTCTTGCTGTGAGGCAACAGTGCTAACCACTAAGCCACTGTCCTGCCATTTTTCTCACTTCACAAAGTGAGTAAAACGCATTTTGTATTTTCCAGAGGATAAGTCGTGGGTGTTTTTGTGTGGGTTTTTGTTTTGTTTTTTTTTACTAGTTTGGGGAGCTGTGATTTATACTCTGGGAAAATACATCATATGGAAACACTCATGTGTCAATTCAAATTATGTGTAAATGTTTAGGTAGCCCCAGACGATTTTAAGATTCCAAAGTGGGTTCAAATTCTTCGGTCTGGGGAAGGCAGCAGCAGTAGGTTGTCTTTGTTTTATGTTCCTCCAAATACACAAAGAAAAATTTGAGACTTTGTTGTGTATTTCTTAGCAAGACAACTTCACTTTCTGCGCCAAAAGACGTCACTAATTCAAGCCAGTAATTAAACATGTCTGAACCTTGTGATGAAAATGAATGGAGAAAAAAATAAATAAATAAAATAGTGCCACCTACGCTGTACGTCAGACCTCAACAGATAAACCTCTGCACAATTCTTAAGTTTGAGCTTGACCTTTCAGTGCTGCACCTCCACAGTGCAAACAACGGCTCAGTATGTCACCATGCGATGCGGCACAGAATCTTCTTCGGAGTCAGACGTAAAACACAGCATTAGTCATAATAAAAAAAATAATTTAAAAAAATCCATATTTATTCAGATTTTTTTCCAATAGTGATTTATTTCAATCAGTGTTTGTTCTGCACAGCTTTTTTCTGAGGTCACGGCATCATCATCATCAGCAGCAGCACAGTTAGTTTGTAATTAACTGGCTTTTGTTCAAACTCACTCTGCGACATTCAATCACAGCAGAGCTGAACAGTGAAACTATTTATGCACAATTTCATCCTTTTGTGCGCTGACAAAAAGTTTTGAAACATTACAGCAAAGAAGACGTGTGGGCTTCGCTAAGGTTTAAAGGGGAACATAAACGCCCACCGAGTATTTATAGCATGAATAAACACAAAAAATCTGTTCTTTTGATAGTTCAAGAAACACTAAAGTCCATAAAACATCTACAGAAAACTTTGTTTTAGTTGTGGTCTGAGAGGCTTTAACATCGACCGGCTGCCGCCATTTATGCAGGTCAGGTGGGTGATGTGATTGTTTGGGGGGAAGATGAGCCTCGTTCTGAGATTCCCTGCCAGAGGCACCAACAAAGAGGTTATACATGACGACTAGAGTCCACACTCCCAATGCTGCCCACTAAACACCAACGTCCCTTCATGTACAGCGACATGACGTCTCCTAATCGCGCAAAATATTGATGAAGTTCCCAGATGTTAATGCATTTTCAATGGGGATTCGCGACTCAACACACTCAGAAAAACACTCGCAAAATACGTGTTAAAATGCTGTTGTGACCTGAATATCAAGCCAGTAAAATTAATTAACATTAAATCATGTTAGGAAAGTATTAAACTTACTCTGACACAAACACATTCCCAAATATTAGTGCTGAAAGTTACACGGATCTGCGCTAAGGTGCGCTGCTGAGCTGAACCGAGGTGCTGCTGTTTCCAGCACAGCGCGGCTCCTAAAACCATTATGAAACATTTATATATATATATATATATATATATATATATATATATATATATATATATATATATATATATATATATATATATATACACTCAGATAATCCATAATCCATCCCTCCTCACAGGTGTGCCATACCAAGATGCTGATTAGACACCATGATTAGTGCACAGGTGTGCCTTAGACTGCCCACAATAAAAGGCCACTCTGAAAGCAGCAGTTTTGTTTTATTGGGGGGGATACCAGTCAGTATCTGGTGTGACCACCATTTGCCTCATGCAGTGCAACACATCTCCTTTGCATCATCCGTGAAGAGAACACCTCTCCAACGTGCCAAACGCCAGCGAATGTGAGCATTTGCCCACTCAAGTCAGTTACGACGACGAACTGGAGTCAGGTCGAGACCCCGATGAGGACGACGAGCATGCAGATGAGCTTCCCTGAGACGGTTTCTGACAGTTTGAGCAGAAATTCTTTGGTTATGCAAACCGATTGTTTCAGCAGCTGTCCGAGTGGCTGGTCTCAGACGATCTTGGAGGTGAACATGCTGGATGTGGAGGTCCTGGGCTGGTGTGGTTACACGTGGTCTGCGGTTGTGAGGCTGGTTGGATGTACTGCCAAATTCTCTGAAACGCCTTTGGCGATGGCTTATGGTAGAGAAATGAACATTCAATACACAAGCAACAGCTCTGGTTGACATTCCTGCTGTCAGCATGCCAACTGCACACTCCCTCAAATCTTGCGACATCTGTGGCATTGTGCTGTGTGATAAAACTGCACCTTTCAGAGTGGCCTTTTATTGTGGGCAGTCTAAGGCACACCTGTGCACTAATCATGGTGTCTAATCAGCATCTTGGTATGGCACACCTGTGAGGTGGGATGGATTATCTCAGCAAAGGAGAAGTGCTCACTATCACAGATTTAGACTGGTTTGTGAACAATATTTGAGGGAAATGGTGATATTGTGTATGTGGAAAAAGTTTTAGATCTTTGAGTTCATCTCATACAAAATGGGAGCAAAACCAAAAGTGTTGCGTTTATATTTTTGTTGAGTATATATATATATATATATATATATATATGTGTGTGTGTGTGTGTGGCATGGGCAGGAAACATACACCTATTTATCAACCAAATGTCACAGACAAATTGACAAGAATAACCAAAACCACTTACTTATCTTCTTCTTTGTCTTTCGGCTGTTCCCGTTAGGGGTCGCCACAGCAGATCAATCGTTTCCATCTCACCCTGTCCTCTGTATCTTCCTCTGTCACACCAACCACCTGCATGTCCTCTCTCAGCACATCCATGAACCTCCTCTTTGGTCTCCCTCTTCTCCTCCTGCCTGGTGGCTCCATCCTCGGCATCCTTCTCCCTATATACCCTGGGTCCCTCCTCTGCACATGTCCAAACCATCTCAATCTCGCCTCTCTGACTTTGTCTCCAAATCGTCCCACCTGAGCTGTCCCTCTGATATTTTCATTCCTAATCTTGTCCATTCTTGTCACTCCCAAAGAGAATCTCAACATCTTCAGCTCTGCCACCTCCAACTCTGCCTCCTGTCTTTTTGTTAGTGCCACTGTCTCTAAACCATACAACATAGCTGGTCTCACTACTGTTTTGTAAACTTTCCCCTTCACTCTTGCTGATATTCTTCGGTCACAAATCACTCCTGCCACCTTTCTCCACCCACTCCACCCTGCCTGCACTCTCTTCTTCACCTCTCTACCACACTCTCCATTACTTTGAACAGTTGACCCCAAATATTTAAACTCATCTACTTTCACCACTTCTACTCCTTGTAACTGCACTATTCCACTGGGCTCCCTCTCATTCACACACATGTACTCAGTCTTACTTCTACTGACTTTCATTCCCCTTCTCTCCAAAGCATATCTCCACTTCTCCAGACTAGACTCAACTTGCTCTCTACACTCACTACAGATCACGTCATCTGCAAACATCATAGTCCATGGGGACTCCTGTCTGATCTCATCTGTCAACCTGTCCATCACCACTGCAAACAAGAAAAGACTCAGAGCTGATCCTTGGTGTAATCCTACCTCCACCTTGAATGAGTCTGTCATTCCGACTGCGCAACTCACCGCTGTCACACTATTCTTGTACATGTCCTGCACTACCCTAACATACTTCTCTGCCACTCCAGACTTCCTCATACAATGCCACAACTCTTCTTTTGGCACCCTATCATAAGCTTTTTCTAAGTCCACAAACACACAATGTAACTCTTTCTGTCCTTCTCTGTACTTTTCCAACAGTATTCTCAGAGCAAACATTGCATCTGTAGTGCTCTTTCTCGGCGTGAAACCATATTGCTGCTCACAGATCTTCACCTGTTTTCTAAGCCTAGATTCTACTACTCTTTCCCATAACTTCATGCTGTGGCTGATCAGCTTTATGCCTCTGTAGTTACTTCAGCTCTGCACATCACCCTTGTTCTTGAAAATAGGAACCAGCACACTTCGTCTCCACTCCTCAGGCATCCTCTCACTTTCCAAGATTTTATTAAACAATCTGGTTAGAAACTCTACTGCCATCTCTCCTAGACATTTCCATGCCTCCTTTGGAATGTCATCTGGACCAACTACCTTTCCACTCTTCATCCTTTTCATAGCAGCCCTCACTTCTTCCTTGCTAATCTCTTTTACTTCCTGATTTACTCTCACCACATCATCCAGCCTTTTCTCTCGCTCATTTTCTTTATTCATCAACTCTTCAAAATATTCCCTCCACCTTCTCAGCACACACTCCTCACTTGTCAGCACATTACCATGTGCATCTTTTACCACCCTAACCTGCTGCACATCCTTTCCAGCTCTGTCCCTTTGTCTGGCCAATCGGTACAAGTCCTTTTCTCCTTCCTTACTATTCAACTTCTTGTACAGCTTGCAATATGCCTTTTCCTTTGCTTTTGCTACTTCTCTTCTCGCCTTACGCCGCATCTCCTTGTACTCCTGTCTACTTTCTTCATCTCTCTGACTATCCCAAAACTCTTTTGCCAACCTCTTTCTCATTATGCTTTCCTGGACCTCTTCATTCCACACCAAGTCTCCTTGTCTTCCTTCCACTGTCCAGATGTCATACCCAGTACTGCCCTAGCTGTCTCCCTCACCACATCTGCAGTACTTTTCCAGTTGTCCAAAATTGCTTCCCCTCCAACTAGTGCTTCTCTTACCTGCTCGCTAAATTTCACACAACAGTCTTCCTCCTTCAGCTTCCACCATCTGATCCTTTGTTGAGCTCTCACTCTCTTCTTCTTCTTTACCTCTAAAGTCATCCTACAAACAACCATCCTATGGTGTCTAGTGACACTCTCTCCCGCTACCACCTTACAGTCTGTGATTTCTTTTAGCTTGCATCTCCTATAAAGAATGTACTCCACCTGTGTGCACCTTCTTCCACTCTTATATGTTACCCTGTGCTCCTCCCTTTTCTTAAAGTAGGTATTCACCACAGCCATTTCCATCCTTTTTGCAAAATCAACTACCATCTGTCCTTCCCCATTCCTATCCTTGATACCATATCTACCCATTACTTCCTCATCACCTCTGTTCCCTTCACCAACATGCCCACTGAAGTCTGCTCCTATCACCACTCTTTCATGCTTGGGCACACTCTCCACCACCTCATCTAACACACTCCAGAAATCTTCTTTCTCCTTCATCTCACATCCTACCTGTGGGGCATATGCACTGATGATATTCATCATCACCCCTTCAATTTCCAACTTCACACTCATCACCCTGTCAGACACTCGCTTAACCTCCAACACACTTTTAACATACTCTTCCTTTAAAATGACCCCAACACCATTTCTCTTCCTGTCCTCACCATGGTACAACAACTTGTACCCACCGCCGATGCGCCTGCTCTTACTTCCCTTCCACTTGGTCTCTTGCACACACAATATGTCTACCTTTCTCCTCTCCATCATATCAGCCAGCTCTCTCCCTTTACCAGTCATACTACCAACATTCAAAGTCCCCACTCTCATTTCCACCCTTCTAGTTTTCTTCTTCTCCCGCTGTTCGTGGCAACGTTTTCCTCCTCTTCTTCGTCGTCTTCACCCAGCAGTAGCCCAATTTCCACCGGCAGCCTGTTGGGCAATAGCACCGGTGGCGGACGTTGTTAACCTGGGCCGCGACCGATCCGGTATGGGAATTCGATTCTGAGTCTGCATAGTTAGGTTGGCTTGTTTTACGCCGGATGCCCTTCCTGACGCAACCCTCCTCATTTATCCGGGCTTGGGACCGGCACTCAGAATGTACTGGCTGCACACCCCATGTGGCTGAGTTAACCAAAACCACTTACTTATGAAAGCAAATATTGTATCCCTTGTTCCTCCGTTTGTGGCTTTGCCAACATGTGCAGCTTTCCGGCGTATTCCACCTGTTTCTTGACCAGACTAATAGAACTTCAATGAGTGAGCTCAGTAAACTGCTCTCATCCACAGCAGAGGACGACGCCAACCGGAAGTGACCTCCACTGACTATTTACATGTCAATTAAGTGGTAAATTTGATTCAAATATTATCTACACTGCACTCAAACATTCTACAAGTGTATAAATTACACTTCATTTTTAACAAGGAATGCACAAACAAATTCTCAAAAAGCATTTCTGTTCCCCTTTAAAGCACAAACCAGTTTGTTTGTACATTCACGTTGACATTCATTCTGCCACAGATATGCTCAATTTAAAGGCTCATAAGTCTGCTCTGGTTACGAGATTTACCATCGATGCTGTTTGCATGAACACCCAAAGTGAAATTGCAGCTATCACAGGTTTGTTTCCCAGGTTGGCTGGACTGCACCTCAGGAACACATTGACATCTAGAAGGAGCGGCGTTCACATCCAAAGGTTTCTGCTCTACGGGAGGCTTGGCAGGTTTCCAGGCTCTTCTGAATCAAAGGAGACCCCAAGGCCCACGCAGAACATGTGAGAGGAATTCTCTATCCCATCTGGCCTTGAGATCCCCAGGAGTAGTTGGAGGACTACAGCAGTTGAGATGAACATCTGGACTATCACAGTATGATAAATCTATGTGAGACCGTTGCCATCTGGTCACCAATAAGCAGCGGAAAATTGATTTGGACAGCAAACATCATTAAATTTTTTTTTTTTTTTTAACTGAAGGCAGTAAAATTGTTCTCTGGGGTAAAATACGAATAACACAAGGCCGTTAGCTTCAATAAAGTCCTAATTTATCAGGAGATGCTTCAACATTTGCCTGCCATAACCGTAACCGTATGCATGAACCATCAATCTTACAACAGTCTCATATTCTGTTTTGAGGGAGGACTTTCAACCTTGTAAAAAGTGTGTTTAAAAACAGCTGTGTCCCAATTTATCTAAACAAGCTTCAACATGAGGGGCCTGATTAGCTCAGCCTCACTTTTGTTGTAAGACATACAGATTGACAGGCAGATGCCCTGCAACCAAATCCAGTTTGGATCATGGTGTAATGAAGAAAACATTTATGCAACTACAATAGAGGAAGCAACTTTATCCATTGTACCGGTTGAATACAAAGTCTCCTGAAGACCCGGTGGTGGGTCATGAACATCATTACGTCTGAAACGGATACTGGATCGATAACTGGTTCACATCCAAAGGATCAGATTCAGTCAGTTTGTACAGAAGTCCAGACTGAGTCTCCTGAACACCAAAGATGGAATCTCCTCCACCGCAAGCACACTACACCGCCGTACGCCATTATTTATGTGTATGATTGATGAAGTCATGCAAACATCCAACTTGGCAGCTGAAAACTAATCAACATTTGTGTGAGAAATGTTCCAAAAGCTTTCTGGTTCCTTCTTCTTGAATGTGTGAAGTAGGCGGAGCTTCATAAATACATACAGTAGTTCAGAGTAACCATTTTCTAGTTTAAACATTAAACACAGCAGCTACACATCGGCTTCATTGGCCATGCTGAAGGCCAGAACACGACTGACCCTGAGGCGGTGAGCAGAAGGCGCGAGGCGTCTATTTTCGGTGCAGCATGTAAACTCTGGTTTCCACTACAGTATCAACAACTCTCTGTGTGCCTCATTTGAATAAATCTCCCACATGTTTGCACCTCTGCACTTTTGAGTAATGTGCTGGCAGGAAAATACTAAACAGACGGCAGTGTTTCCCCAAGGATGGTCATGTTCGCCAACCGGACGGGCGATTGAAATCAAACCACCGGCCCCTGAAAAGGTGCATTTAGAGACATGAATAAAAATGAAGTTTGGAGGCAATAAAGCCGAAAGGAAATGTCAGATCAAATAAATGAGAAAATAAAATTTTTTTAACTGATACAAAGTTGTTGGGTTTTTTTTTTTTTTACATTTTTATTACATCTTTATAATATTGCAAGTTTAGTTTTATTCCCCAATAAGTCTTGTCAGAGAGAAAGAATAATTTATACATTGATTGAAGGGGTTCAGGGAGCATGAGTTGGTGCAGTATATCACCACATCCATGGCACCATAGAACTACCTGGGTCCTGGATGCCAACCACCCAGGCAGACAACCAGTCTGTCCCCACCTGTCAAAAGTAACCATCCATCTGCTGCAGCCAGGTGAAACCTGGGCGTGTCCTTGGAGTTTCACAGCTGCAAAGAGTCTTCAAATCTGATTGCATGTTGGATCATATACAGAGAAACACGCCGCGTGGCCAAAAATGCACAGCGGATAGTCCAGCAGAACAAACAAACATGAGACTGGGCTGAGATAGAATTTTTCTTAACTTGCATCACGACAGCTTTAATCGATAGACTTTTCTCAAACAGCTTCAAGTATTAGCATTTTAAAAGTGTGCCGGAGTGAAATGAACCCAAAGGGACTCAGGAAAAACTTGGAAAATGTGTTTTTCACTTAACGCTTCCAGTCAAGTTTGTTTTGGAAAATGGATGCCAGCATGGTAACACATATGCTAATTTCATATTTTGAGCTAAAACATCAAACGTCCAGGATGGTCCTTTAAGATGCGTGAAGCCTGAGGGCAAACTGATAAAGGGGGCATTTAATGAGAAACTAAAAATGGGTTTTCTGCGTGGAGTGGTGTTAATATTTCATGTTGTTTGTGTTTATGCGGTTATTCAGGTTTGGCGGTGTTAATTTGATGGGTAAATCTGTGCAGAAGCTTGTTCTAACAGTTTTGCACTGCAGATGCTTGAGCCATCTGTATCACTGTGGGGTAAAACCCAGCGAGATGCAACAGTGCCATGAACTCTGGAACATCATAAAGCAGTTATTATTCATACCGTGGAGGCACACTGCGGTCTTACTGTGGAGCCTCAGAAAAAGGCAAAAGGTCTAATTCAGCTTCAAGTGCCTGCTTAAAGCCATTAACCACAATAATTACCCAATTTCCTGTAATGAAGCATTAATAGTCCATTTCCCAGCAAAGAAAGGCAAGAAGACACAGAGTTATACAGAAACAAATTGAATTAACATTTCTATGAATACTGAAAGAATTCCTTCGAGGAAGCCGCCAGTGAACCTCGACAACTCTGAGAGCAGGAAGAGATGTTCAAACTGTAAAACATTGAGTGAGGCCTTCAAAGACTCAGAATTCTGTTGTTGAAAACAGGAGTAAAATCATGCGAGTGTTTTCCTTTGAATGAAGAATGAGAAGTGTGGAGAGGTTGTTAGATGATTACAGTGTGATTATGTCTTGCAGAAAACACCTCGTTCCTGCTGTGCCTAATGATGTGCTGATGGAACTCGCTGCCAGTTATCGTAGCTGTTGCTGGAGGCAAAGCTTTGAAGCTGACGTATCAAATGTTTCATTGCAAAGACGAACCAAGACTTTAGAGGGACTTCCAGCGAGGGAACAGGTACTGCCCAGGCCGTTCATTAACTAATCCATCAACTACTTTGGAGTGTCTGTTGTGGTGTCATTAGATTCAAGGTCTGGTCAGGTCTTGGAGTGTGCACTGGTGCTGCATGTTTCCCCATCCACCCCACCATGGAACTGCCTTGGATCATGGATGTCAGCCACCCAAGCAGACAACTGGTCCATCCCCACATCTCGAAAGCAACCTTCTATTGTCCACAGCCAAATGAACTGGGGCATCCTCTTGACGCAGCCTTCTATCATCACTGGGGTCCTCAACACTGAGGCACCTGTGTGTTGGATTGAGCCCAGAGAAACATGACACATGGTCAAAATGTCAGCTGGTGTTCCCTCATGGTGCAAGTGACACTACTCATCTCAGTCTCCCTCAGTATGTTCATTTACAAAGTCATTCCAGCAGTACCCAAGGATCCCCTAAAAAAAAAATCTAGACAAAGACATCTAGACTTCACTGTAGGTCACTAGTTGGTGTCCAAGTCGCACGACCATACAATAAGAGACGAAGCACCAGAATCCTAAAGACTGGGACAATGCAAAAATATTTGCATCACCAAACTGCTCTGTCCAGTTACCTCGTGACTCCATAAGCACTTCCCAGGCATCTCTTGAATGTCCTAATCCATAATCAAACGTCACTGTCGAAATAAGTGAATGTCTCTACAAGTTCAAGACTTTCACCACGTACATATACACTTCAGATGGGTTGGATCTTAGTCCTGACATACGATAATCACAACTCACACTTCTTCTCAATTACTCCAATCAGGGTATCCATTGATTCCACAAGGTCAAGCTGCTGGTGACCTGGTGACAACCCTAGTAGGGTTGCTGGTGACAACCCTACTGAGAACCTGCTCCATACAAGTAATGAACAGTGTAGGAGCCAGATTTATCCATTTCTGCGTCCACTCTGCACAGCACTCACAGTATCTCTGTATAGGCCAGCTAGGATGCTGTGACATCCAGCAAATTCATAGGGATTCCACAGACTCTCAGGATTCCCAGACACCAGCCCACTTTCAGTGACTTCACAAAGAGCTAAGATATGGTCAGTCGCTGTCTTCTTAGGTGTGACGTGTGACTGTTCCATTTGCTGAACAGTAAATAAATGGGACTGAATCCTGTTATGAATAATCCTTCTAAGCACCTTCCCTGGCATAGACAGCAGTGCAATACCCCTATAGTTACTGCAATCCATGCAGGCATGGATTTCATTTCCAGACTGGGACAGGACATCCTCAGAACACACACAGAAGGAGTGTAGCCACACAGGATACCAATACACTAATAAATCTTTGCATAGAAAAATAGCTATTTGCTGCTGTATTAATGTTTAAAATGTCATTGATACAACATTCAACGAACATTACGAAAATCACAAAAGTGAAACTATAGCAGCTATTTGTGGATGTCCTTTTCAAGGACTGGAAAGTGAAAAAAGAAAAAATCACAGCACTTTTCTGAGCAATGCTGAGGAATGTTTGATGTAGATTTACTCAGAAATAAACTCCTCTTTTTTGACCCAGCTGACATGTCACAGCTCAACAACCAAACAGAAGAAAGAGCCAAGCCAAGAAGGAAACCGTGACACTCATGTCAGGATTTATGCACAGGAAAAGAGAAAATCTCTTAATTTATTCATTCACACATTTGTGCTTGATGTACTTGATGTCCCTGTGCAGCATGTTGTATATGTCAGAGGGCTTTTTATAGTATTGCTCTCCGCAGTGCAATAACACCAACAGAGGTGAACCGGGAGAACCAGCTCTCAAGAACAGGGACCATTTCTGAGTGATGACCGCTGCTGACATGGTCAAAACAACCCGCCACACCAGCTCTATTACCTCCCTCCAGGCTAAAGTACAGGAACAAATCCCAGTGCACAGCGGGAGCTTAATGCTGCAGCTTTGCTGGGCTGACACGCTCTCACAGAATGCACACATCAATGATCTTAATGTTTTGCTTTCTTCTAGAAATGGCACTCAGCAAACACAGACCCGTTCCTAGGTCATGCAGCAAACCCTGGCTCATTCCTATGTTATGCAGCAAACACTGGCTTATTCCTATGTTATGCAGCAAACACTGGCTCATTCCTATATTTATGCAGTAAACTCTGGCTCATTCCTATGTTATGTGGCAAACACTGGCTCATTTCTACCTTTATGCAGCAAACACTGGCTCATTCCTACGTTATGCGGCAAACACTGGCTCATTCCTACCTTTATGCAGCAAGCACTGGCTCATTCCTATGTTATGCAGCAAACACTGGCTCATTCCTACCTTTATGCAGCAAACACTAGCTCATTCCTACCTTTATGCAGCAAACACTGGCTCATTCCTATGTTATGCAGCAAACACTGGCTCATTCCTACATTTATGCAGCAAACACTGGCTCATTTCTATGTTATGCAGCAAACACTGGCTCATTCCTATGTTATGCAGCAAACAGTGGCTCATTCCTACATTTATGAAGTAAACACAGGCTCATTCCTGCCTTATTCACCAAACACTTGTTATGTGTCGACGCGGGTTGAGGAGCAGACCTGTGTCTGACGGAACCCAGCGCTAAAATAACCAGAAAGCGGTTCCAATAACAAAACAATTTATTTTTCCACCCTTTGGTGCATAACAAAGTGTACAAACAAAAGCTGCGTCAGTCTGGCGGAGTGAAGGATGGCACGCTCTCCAGCGCCCAAAAGGATCGAAGCCCGGCGCTTCTGGACCCACGTTCACCGCCAAACACCCCCCAGGTGGACACGACAAACCGACTCTCTGCGAAGGATAGAAAAGGTGAGGTAAGTCAGCAGCTACAACTAATATCCTTCAAAAGGCACACACTATCAGCAACACATTCAGGTCTGTATTTAAGCTTTATGTAAATGAGCAGCTTCTCACAACAGGTGGAGGATCATCAGTCCGCATGCCACGGCAGTGAGAAGCGAGCTGCACAATTCTCATCAAAGTTCAAATATACTGCGTAACAAAATACCAAGTTACTATTAACAATTAGTCAAACAATTAATCACCTCTGATGTGTGCTGACAGCATGTGTCCCTCACCCTTCCTCCTTCACAGGCACGATGTGTCAAACCCAGGCGCGGTCCTCAGCGTCTCACAAACGAACATCACAAGGTCGAGTTCCTGGCAATTCTGCTTGAATCACACATGACTTAAATGCAGAACGCCATTTCATTATCTGCTTCAGCTGAAAGTCTTTAAGGTTGCACGTGAGCACCATCCACAGGTGCTGCACATCATGTTGATGAGGGTGAAGGACTCTTCTGCCAGCACCTTCTCCACAGACAATAAATCAGTTTGCATACCACCTGGAGAGCAAAGAAAAGAAAAGAACACCAAAATGTCCAGCCACACCCCCCCAACACACAACAGTACCCCCCCTTTAACGGGAAGCCTCCCGGCGACCAAACAGACCGGGTCCGAGAACAGCACCTCCCTCCGGGGTCCACGTCAGGAAGCAGACAGCGTAACGCTCCCAAGGTTCACCACAGACAGCAGGACAGGGCACCGCAGCTGGAAGGTCGGCTGGCATCAACAAAAACCCCAAAACAGTCCCAAATACAACCCAACATACAAGAAAAACATAAAACCCACCCAAAACCTCCCCAGGGGACCGTCCCATCCAACCCCGGGAAGAAAAGAAAAACTCCCAAATGCAAAAACCCAACACAGCCCCACAAACACAATACAAACATAAATGCATAAAAGAAAAATAACAAACAACCCCCCCAGAACGACTTGCAGAGCCCAACACCCCCCAGAAGGCCTTTACCGCCGGTTCCAGGAGGAATAGCCAAAACCGGAATCCCACAAAGGTCCCCAGGTACACATGGAGCAAACGGCGCCCCCCAGAGGACCGTACCATCAAACCCCAGGAGGCACCCTCCCCACAACCCAGGAACCCCAGACCCGGCCACACTTGGCTAGTCGGCCCCACAAGCTAATTCCGCCCCAGAGGACCGTCCCATCAACCCTGGAGGTGGAACCCGGAAGGAAACAAAAACATCAAAGACCAACCCCCGGAGGACTACCTTAAACAACCCCGGGGGCAAATAAAACAACCGATAAGCCCTGTTACCTTCCCCGGCACCCCGAAAGACCCCAGGTCCCTCCCAGAGCCCCTCGGCGGCTCAATCTTGGCGAATGGCACAAAACAGCAAACCGGGGAAGGGAACAGGAAAAACTAACCCGGCCCCAACCCCAAGGCGCAGCGGAAAACCGGAAATACGTCCGGTGTCTCAACCCGACCATACCCCAGCCTATCGGGAGGGGTGGAACTACCGAAATGGCGAACGGCAACAGATCGGCCCACCCCTCCGACTGAGGCATGTTCCCGCTGCACCACACCCCGGCAACACCAATGACAAACGGTACAAAGGCCCACCGAGGCTGGAGTGAAACCGAGCCCTAACTAAACCAGAAAAAACGCCCCTAACAACCCCCCCTAGGTGCAGAGGTCTTCTGAGAACGCTCAGCGTGACCAACCTGCACCACCCCACCGCCCACAAGACGAACGGTCTTGGGGCGAGTGAGGTTGGGGTTAGGGAAGTAGGGAAACAATAAAAACAACAAAACAAAACGACCCCAGAACCCAACAAAAAATACCTAAAGACACATAAAAAAAAACAACGATCAAGTGAGTCCAGACGGGCTTCTAACCGCCTATCATTCACTCCACCAGACACGCCTCCGACTCCCCAAACAAATTATAACCCCTTTCAAAGAAACAAAACATTAGTCCATACAAGTTTTTTTTTTTTGTTGTTTTTTTTTTTGTGTGTGTATTATTTCGCCTGTCCCTCAACACCTGGAGATACGTCACCATTATTTTTCTTGACGCTTATATGTCGGGGCAATACAGCGCCCTCAGCTCGTCCGAGCTGCATGGGCTCATCTGCAAGAGGAGCCAGAGGTCCCGTCGGAGGAGCCTCAGTGGGCGAAGAAGAGGCGGCCCAGATCTGTGTCGGGGAAAACCCAGAGACAAAAAAAAACGTTCTGATGGCCACCCTCTCTCGCGTCCACGCTCCTTCATCCAATCATCTAGACGAATCACCAACGATATTAGCTCATCTAAATCGTTTGGCTCGTCACGGACTGCCAGCTCGTCTTTTAATGACTCATTTAACCCATCTACAAACACTCCTCGTAAAGCTGCGGCGTTCCAACCTGACTGAGCAGAAAAAGTTCGGAAATCCACGGAATACTCCGCCGCACTCCGCCTCCCCTGCCTGAGATTCAGCAACCGTTGGGCAATGGTATTCATTTTCACCGGATGGTCAAAAACCAGTCGGAACTCCCGGGAGAAATCCTTAAAGGATCCTAACAATGGCGTGTTATTACTCCACAATGCTGTGACCCGAGCTAAGGCGTCACCTCGGAGCAAATTTGTCACATATGAAACACGGCTACCATCAGACGAGAAGGAAGCCGGTCGCTGAGCAAAAACCAGAGAACATTGCATCAAAAATGAAGCACAGGCTTCAACGTCTCCCGCATAAGGCTCCGGATGACAAATAATCGGTTCGGACGCCGAATCTCTGGGTGACGGAGTTATCTGCACCGGTATCGATGGTGCCGCAGCTGGAGCAGCAGGAAGTGGAACGGCTTGCGCTGCAAGTTCCGTAACACGGGCGTCTGTTTAATTTGGTTTGCGAGATGCTGTAATTGCTCCCATATTTTCTCCAAGTGTTCTTGAACTCTTTTGGCGAATGGAACTGCCTCTGCCGCTGGGTCCATTATGGAACGGCCAGGAACTACTGTTATGTGTCGACGCGGGTTGAGGAGCGGACCTGCGTCTGACGGAACCCAGCGCTAAAATAACCAGAAAGCGGTTCCAATAACAAAACAATTTATTTTTCCACCCTTTGGTGCATAACAAAGTGTACAAACAAAAGCTGCGTCAGTCTGGCGGAGTGAAGGATGGCACACTCTCCAGCGCCCAAAAGGATCGAAGCCCGGCACTTCTGGACCCACGTTCACCGCCAAACACCCCCCAGGTGGACACGACAAACCGACTCTCTGTGAAGGATAGAAAAGGTGAGGTAAGTCAGCAGCTACAACTAATATCCTTCAAAAGGCACACACTATCAGCAACACATTCAGGTCTGTATTTAAGCTTTATGTAAATGAGCAGCTTCTCACAACAGGTGGAGGATCATCAGTCCGCATGCCACGGCAGTGAGAAGCGAGCTGCACAATTCTCATCAAAGTTCAAATATACTGCGTAACAAAATACCAAGTTACTATTAACAATTAGTCAAACAATTAATCACCTCTGATGTGTGCTGACAGCATGTGTCCCTCACCCTTCCTCCTTCACAGGCACGATGTGTCAAACCCAGGTGCGGTCCTCAGCGTCTCACAAACGAACATCACAAGGTCGAGTTCCCGGCAATTCTGCTTGAATCACACATGACTTAAATGCAGAACGCCATCTCATTATCTGCTTCAGCTGAAAGTCTTTAAGGTTGCACGTGAGCACCATCCACAGGTGCTGCACATCATGTTGATGAGGGTGAAGGACTCTTCTGCCAGCACCTTCTCCACAGACAATAAATCAGATTGCATACCACCTGGAGAGCAAAGAAAAGAAAAGAACACCAAAACGTCCAGCCACACCCCCCAACACACAACAACACTGGCTCGTTCATACGTTATGAAGCAAACACTGGCTCATTCCTATCTTTATGAAGCAAACACTGGCTCATTCCTACCTTTATGCAGCAAACACTAGCTCATTCCTACCTTTATGCAGCAAACACTGGCTCATTCCTATGTTATGCAGCAAACACTGGCTCATTCCTACCTTTATGCAGCAACCATTGGCTCATTCCTACATTTGTGCAGCAAACACTGGCTCATTTCTATGTTATGCAGCAAACACTGGCTCATTTCTACCTTTATGCAGCAAACACTGGCTCATTCCTACCTTTCTGCAGCAAACACTGGCTCATTCCTATGTTATGCAGCAAACACTGGCTCATTCCTACATTTATGCAGTAAACACAGGCTCATTCCTACCTTATTCACCAAACACTGGCTCGTTCCTACGTAATGAAGCAAACACTAGCTCATTCCTACCTTTATGCAGCAAACACTGGCTCATGCCTATGTTATGCAGCAAACACTGGCTCATTCCTACCTTTATGCATCAAACACTGGCTCATTCCTATGTTATGCAGCAAACACTGGCTCATTCCTACATTTATGCAGTAAACCCAGGCTCATTCCTACCTTATTCACCAAACACTGGCTCGTTCCTACGTTATGAAGCAAACACTGTCTCATTTCTACATCACGCAGCAAACACTGACACATTTCTACATTATGCAGCAAACACTGACTCATTTCTACATCATGCAGCAAACACTGACTCATTCCTACATCATGCAACATGCACAGGCTCTTTCCTACATTATGCAACATGCACAGGCTCTTTCCTACATTATACAATATGCACAGGCTCTTTCCTATGTTATACAACATGCACAGGCACTTTCCTACATTATAGTACAACATACACAGGCTCTTTTCTATAATACGCAACATGCACGGGCTCTTTTCTACCTTATACAGTGTGCACGGGCTCTTTCTTATATTATGCAATATGCAAGGGCTCTTTTCTACCTTATACAGTGTGCACGGGCTCTTTCCTACATTATGCAATATGCACGGGCTCTTTCCTACATTATGGAATGTTCACAAGCTCGTTCCTACATTATGTAGCGTGCACAGCTTTCGTGAAATCACCTTTTTTGGCCCACTCAGGTGGAATAAAAGTGCAATTAGGGCTCCATTAACAGAAAATAATTCCAAGTATAACTGTATAAAGCGAGCATTAAGTGAAACGTCTGTCCTCAAAGCAAGAAGCTGAAAATGAAATCTAAATGAAAGCTGAAATCTTGGAGATTTTTCACATTTCATTAAAATTATGAAACCAAAACAAAATGATAATACATCAATTGATTTTGTGATAGAAGAAAAACAGCAATTAAGCACAAAGATACATTTTCTTCTTCTTCTGCTTGGTGTAACTGTTGAGACCTGGCCCCAAATCACTATATTAAATACATTTATTAAAAAAAAAATCTTCAGAATATTCAGTTCAGCTGTGATCACCAGCAAAATGTCCTCAGTTCTACCTCATAATGACACAGCTGAATAAAAGCACTGAGGTTTATTTAAAGTGGAACAAACCTTTCACAATAAAATCACCATGAAAAATAAAAAATAAGACTTGTTTAAAATGGACTGAAACTTTCAGAGCCAAATCTTTCAGAATAAAACTGTCATGGTTTGTTTAAAATGGCCAAAATGTTTCAGAACAAATGCACCACAGTTTGTTTAAAATGGACTGTACTTTTCAAAATAAAAGCACCACTGTTTGGTTAAAATGGGCCGAACCATAAGAATAAAAGCACCTCCCTTTGGTTAAAATGAACCAATGTACTTTCTGTACATTGTAAAGAAGCTTGAATCTTCGACTGGACTGGGTTGCTTGACGCAAGGACGTTTCACTTCAAATCGCAAAAGCTTCCTCAGCTAAAATTCTTGCTTTGGTGGTCTGACTTCTGTCTTGACTCTTGTAGAGAAGAATAATCAGAAGTCACAAAAGCTGGAGTTTTAAACCTAACCAGACCCCTCCTACCGAGAGGCAGACTGCTATAGGCTAGTGACTAAACAATAGCTCTAATTAGCACCTATTGTGCTCTAGTTAGCACTCTCCTAATGACAGGGCAGCTGTCCCTCCTAATGATGGGACGGACCCTCTCCTGATGGCTCCCTTGACGACTCTGCTGATGACGTGAATGACTCATTACCATGAACAAAAGACTGAAACTGCTTTGACCTGAGTACCCCACTGTAAACAGGGGATAAAGCGTGTCACAGACCCCCACCCCAGTTAAGGCTGGGTTTCAAACGTTTCACAAAGAATGCCTCCTTGACCCCTCTCTCAAACCATTTCTTCTCTCTGGCTAATATTTTAACTTCCTTGTCCTCAAACGTGTGGTTAGTGTCTTTAAGGTGGAGATGAACTGCAGACTGAGGTCCACTGGCACCCTCTCTGCGGTGCTGGTATAGCCTTTTGTGTAAAGGTTGCTTAGTCTCACCTAGACTAAGGTGTTAACCTACCGGTTAACACCTTGAGACAGAAATTAGTTCACCCTAAGGACAGGATCCCTAGTTACAAACAGAGCAATGTAGTGTATTATATCAGATGTCAGGAAAACTGTAATGAACACTACATAGGTGAGACTAAGCATCCTTTAAACAAGAGGCTATACCAGCACCGCAGAGAGGTCGCCAGTGGACCTCAGTCTGCAGTTCAACTCCACCTGAAAGACACTAACCACACGTTTGAGGACAAGGAAGTTAAAATCTTAGCCAGAGAGAAGAAATGGTTTGAGAGAGGTATCAAGGAAGCATTCTTTGTAAAACAGTTGAAACCCAGCATTAACCGGGGGGCGGGTCTCAGACACGATTTGTCCCCTGTTTACAATGGGGTACTCAGGACAAAGCAGTTTCAGTCTTTTGTTCATGGTAATGAGTCATTCACGTCATCAGGAGAGTCGTCAAGGGAGCCATCAGGGGAGGCTTCCATCCCATCATTAGGAGAGTGCTAACTAGAGCACAATAGGTGCTAATTAGAGCTGTTGTTTAGTCACTGGCCTATAGCAGTCGGCCTCTCGGTAGGAGGGGTCTGGTTAGGTTAAAAACTCCAGCTTTTGTTGGCTTCTGGTTTATTCTTCTCTACAAGAGTCAAGACAGAAGTCAGACTACCAGAGCAAGAATTTTAGCTGAGGAAGCTTCTGTGATTTGAAGCGAAACGTCAAGCAAACCCACTCCAGTCGAAGAATCAAGCTTCTCTACTAGTCTCACCTATGTAGTGTTCGTTACAGCTTTCCTGACATCTGATAGAATACTTTACATTGCTCTGTTTGTAACTAGGGATCCTGTCCTTAGGGTGAACTAATTTCTGTCTCAAGGTGTTAACCGGTTTAAAGTAAACTGGGATTTTGTGCTGTCTGAAGATCCTCTGTAGTTTTTCCCCTACTCCTGCTAAATAAGGGAGAGACACTCCTCTTCTTTTTGTCTCCGTCTCCTGTCTATCTGGTCTCTTTGTTCTCTGGGACTTCTGCACTTTGTCCAGGGACAATCGTGGGTACCCACATACTGTGAGGGCTTTGTATTCTCCACTTGCTCCATGTACAGATTGGTCACAATGGGGGATACCAGAGACCCCATCGCACAACCATGAATCTGCCTGTAGTAATTCCCCTAAACACGAAATACGTGGTGTTAAGACAGATCTCCAAGAGTTGGCAGATGTGTTCTGGTGTGAGTTTGGTCCTTTCAAGTAGAGACACATCCTCCAGCAGTCTTTGTCTCACAGCTGAGACGGCCTCAGCGGTGGGGATGCAGGTGAACAACAAAGTCACATCAAATGACACGATTGTTTCATCTGCCTCCAGCTGCAGGTCCTTGATCTTGTTCACAAAATCTTGTGTGTTCGCCACACGGTGGTCTGAGTTACCCACTAGAGGAGCCAAAATCCACTTGAGGTGCTTGGCCAAATTGTACGTGATGGAATCTGTGCTACATACAATAGGCCTGAGTGGCACGTCCTGTTTGTGGATTTTGGGCAGTCCATAGATGCATGGAGTGGTGTCTCCAGGGTACAGTCTGTAGTATGTCTGCCTGTCGATGAGTGCCTGTCGATGAGTCCCTCTTTCTGTACATTATGTTTGAGATCATATATGCTCTCCACTTCTTCATTAGACCTAGAATTTTAATAGTTCGTAACATGTTTAATTTCTTGCGTCCATTTGGTGGACCCCCTTGCGTACCTTTGCGTATTTCCACATACTCCTGCGTGGGGCAGCATAAAGTTGGTACACTGCATTATCCACCTCTACGGAGTGCCGGTCTGAAAGGGGCTTATGTGAGACAAGAGTGATTTATTGGTGTCCTGAAATACAAGCAAACATTTTGTGACCTCTACTGGGGAAGACAGGAGTAAAAATCATGGGTGAGGTTTTTTTGGGGGGAGGGGGGGGGGTCAATTCATGTTCTGAAAGTGTGAGTAGATCGTGCGCGCTATAGACTGTCATCTAAGGACCCAATTACACAAAGGTTAATTTTGTGTTTGTGCAGTGCTGAAATGAACAATTAGCCTTTAGCTGTGTTTCCGCTTCTCGTCGTCAGAACTCTGGAGGGGACAGCGGGTTCTCTGCCACACGATGTTTGTTGTGCTGTTTACACAGACATGATTTTATAACTGTGGAAGAAAAAGAAAAATTTTGACCTTGGCGCTCACGACACTTGAAGCGTTAAAAAAAAAAAAAAACTCTTCTACATTTAGACAGCAGGTTATTTTCTACCTGCAGAGGAAATAATTAGATTTTGGAGCTCCTGATGGCTCACATTTACATATTGATGAAAGAGACAGAGGAAAAAAAGTTCAAACATGATGTCAGTGTGGCTGTAATAGAGTTCACATAATTTGTAAAACGTCATTTTTCATGTGTCTCACAGCGCTTCATGCTATTCCATTCCTTTCCCGTAGGTGTCACTAGCAAGTAGATAACTGGAGCTAACTTGGAAGTAAATAAACAGCAACCAAATATAAAAACATCAGGTGGCCAGATAATCTGATTAATTAAAAGAAATTTAAATCAGTAAATTGATAAAAAAAAAGGCATATAAATCAGGGGCCTGTTACTAGCTAGCTCCTACAGACAGCTCTTGTTAATGCTAACTTTGTTAGCTAACTGAAAACTATTAAGCCTCAGTTACACTTATTTATCAACAAGGTTTGATAATGAAATATTAGGAATTGTTGCCATTTTAAATATCAGTAGATATATTGTCATCGTAAATTTTGTTCTCTCTGATATCCCCCCAAACACACACACACACACACACACACACACACACACACACACACACACACACACACACACACACACACACACACACACACAAATAAAAAATCTGTATCATTGTAATTAAAAATAGTTTTCTGTAAAAGCGGTGCTAGTAACATTCCACAAATGATTCTACCTTGTTTAATCAATCCAGTAACCACAACAATGGATATGGCAGTTACCATGCTGTTTAAATGCTGTATTTAGTGACAATATGCACACAGAATCAGAATAGCCTTTATTTGCCAAGTATCTACAAGAATACAAGGAATTTGACTCCGGTTTTAGCTGCACTCTCTCTGGACGGGATGTAAAAATACACTCTAAACGCTGAATAACTCAGCGGCAGTTTAATAGGAGCACCTGCGTGTTGGCTTGTGATGACAGCAAGCTTCAAATATTTTCCAAATGATCATTACAGTGAAACATTAAACTATTCAAATTGACCAAGTCATTTGAAATTTAAATATAAAATGAGCTGACATTTTTACACGTGCTAAAACAATTTAATCTTCAACTTGCAAGGTAAGCAGAAAATCCACCATAGAAACTCAAATTAACCAGCGTAGCAGCCACGGTTATTAAAATGTTCACCTTTCATTCATGCCAATAAAGATGTAGCAAAGGGTTTTACTTCCAAAATAACTATGTAAGCAAAAAAGGAATTATAAAGAGGCAGAATGTGCCACAACTTTCAAATGCATTGGTGCATTTGGCAAAGAAGAAGCACCACATTTAAAAATACATTGCAGCTCAAACTTAACTTGTTTATGAGGAAAAACATGCAGCTGCTAATGTGATGCCAATAACAAATCTCAAATTAATTTCTATGTTATAAAAGCCAAGTGGCCTCTCTCTATCTCTGTGTGTGTGTGTGTGTGTGTGTGTGTGTGTGTGTGTGTGTGTGTGTGTGTGTGTGTGTGTGTGTGTGTGTGTGTGTGGTGTGTGTGTGTGTGTGTGTGTGTGTGTGTGTGTGTGTGTGTGTGGCTTCGATCACACAGAAACCGGAGAGAGCTGAGATTTGCCATTTGGCTTGCTTATATATTTTGGGTGAAGGATGAATGCAGGACAAATATTTTTGGAGAAATTAGCTATTTTATCTAACCAGTAAACAATGACGTTGTGCTGCAATGCACCATGTGGGTTTGGGGTTTTAAATTTGTCATTGTGGTTTGTGTTAGTTTAACAGTGTTGATAGTGTTACTGACTTGTTGTGTGTTTTTGTAGTTCAATTGGTATAGTCAGCTTAGTTAAGTCTCATGTTGCCGGTACCATGAGTGAAATGTGGAGTGTGTTTGATGTGTTCCACCATGTCTAAGTCTAGCCTCGTCCAATGAGGGCAGGAAAGCAGCAGTTATCAGAAGCTTTTGAGCACTTAAGGAGAAGCATGACTTGTTTCTGTAAAGGAAGCCCAGCTTCACCTTTAATTTGGTGATCAGGTTTTTGAGATGAAATTTAAAAGAGAGCTCCATATCAATAGATAATCACAAATACTTGTAACTGCTGACTAGCTCGAGAATATTACCTCCGGCAGTTTTTATTGAAGCCATGTTCTCCAGGGAAACAGGTGATTTAGAGAAAAACATTATTTTGGATTTTCTGCATTCAAGACTAGTTTGAATTTCTCCAGATGGTTCTGCACCACATCAAAAAGCAGACTACAAAAATGCAAATGCCTGTGTAGCTAAACAGCAATATATTATGGTGTCATCTGCATAAAGGTGATAGAAGGCATTTGAAGGTCAGTAGTATAAAGTGTGAACAAAAGAGGTCCCAAAACTGAGCCTTGAGGAACACCTTTTGTTACCTCAAGGAAGGTGGAATTAACACCAAGAATCTGAACACATTGCGTCCTGCTTGCCAAATAGCCTGCAAACCAAGAGTCCGCATGTGTAGAGACACTATGTTTGCAAGAATTTCTAACAAGAGACCGTGATCGACAGTGTCAAAAGGCTCCAAAAGATCAAGAAATAATGCAACACAAAACTTTTTAGAATCCAGTGATGCAAATAAATCAAATTAAAACTTTTAGAAAAGCAGTAATAGTGCGATATTGCTTCCTAAAACCAGACTGGAAAGGGTTTAAAATGTTTTTTGATTCTAGGAAGTCATTCAGTTGATCACAGACTAACTTTTCGATTAGTTTTGCCAAAATGCATAATTTTGAAATAGGTCTGTAATTGTTCACATTTGGAGTACAGAAGCTTGAATCTTCGACTGGACTGGGTTGCTTGACGCGAGGACGTTTTGCTTCAAATCGCAGAAACTTCCTCAGCTAAAATTCTAGCTCTGGTAGTCTGAGTTCTGTCTTGACTCTTGTAGAGAAGAATAAACAGAAGCCACAAATGCTGGAGTTTTAAACCTAACCAGACCCCTCCTACCGAGAGGCAGACTGCTAAGGCTAGTGAATAATCTATAGCTCTAATTAGCACCTATTGTGCTCTAGTTAGCACCCTCCTAATGACAGGGCAGCTGTCCCTCCTAATGATGGAACGGATGCCTCTCCTGATGGCTCCCTTGACGACTCTCCTGATGACATGAATGACTCATTACCATTGTGTAATGATTATTACACAAATCCTAGAAACATGGTGTCTAACCAGATCCTTACTGTGGATGGCATTACCCTGACCTCTAGTAATACTGTGAGAAATCTTGGAGTCATTTTTGATCAGGATATGTCATGCAAAGCGCATATTAAACAAATATGTAGGACTGCTTTTTTGCATTTACGCAATATCTCTAAAATCAGAAAGGTCTTGTCTCAGAGTGATGCTGAAAAACTAATTCATGCATTTATTTCCTCTAGGCTGGACTATTGTAATTCATTATTATCAGGTTGTCCTAAAAGTTCCCTAAAAAGCCTTCAGTTAATTCAAAATGCTGCAGCTAGAGTACTGACGGGGACTAGAAGGAGAGAGCATATCTCACCCATATTGGCCTCTCTTCATTGGCTTCCTGTTAATTCTAGAATAGAATTTAAAATTCTTCTTCTTACTTATAAGGTTTTGAATAATCAGGTCCCATCTTATCTTAGGGACCTCGTAGTACCATATCACCCCAATAGAGCGCTTCGCTCTCAGACTGCAGGCTTACTTGTAGTTCCTAGGGTTTGTAAGAGTAGAATGGGAGGCAGAGCCTTCAGCTTTCAGGCTCCTCTCCTGTGGAACCAGCTCCCAATTCAGATCAGGGAGACAGACACCCTCTCTACTTTTAAGATTAGGCTTAAACTTTCCTTTTTGCTAAAGCTTATAGTTAGGGCTGGATCAGGTGACCCTGAACCATCCCTTAGTTATGCTGCTATAGACGTAGACTGCTGGGGGGTTCCCATGATGCACTGAGTGTTTCTTTCTCTTTTTGCTCTGTATGCACCACTCTGCATTTAATCATTAGTGATTGATCTCTGCTCTCTTCCACAGCATGTCTTTTTCCTGGTTCTCTCCCTCAGCCCCAACCAGTCCCAGCAGAAGACTGCCCCTCCCTGAGCCTGGTTCTGCTGGAGGTTTCTTCCTGTTAAAAGGGAGTTTTTCCTTCCCACTGTAGCCAAGTGCTTGGTCACAGGGGGTCGTTTTGACCGTTGGGGTTTTACATAATTATTGTATGGCCTTGCCTTACAATATAAAGCGCCTTGGGGCAACTGTTTGTTGTGATTTGGCGCTATATTAAAAAATTGATTGATTGATTGATTGATTACCATGAACAAAAGACTGAAACTGCTTTGACCTGAGTACCCCATTGTAAACCACCATATGGAAATCACCTGGACAACTGAGAGCCTACACAAAAACATTCACATTTGGAGGTTCACCTCCTTTGAGCAGGGGCATGACAAAAGCAGATTTGCAGACTTTAGGGAGTTTGTTCATGCTTAGGCTCAAATTAAAGGTAGTAGTTAGAGGCTCAGCAATCAGGTCTGCAGACAGCTTTAGAAAAAATGGTTCCAAACCATCAGGTCCAGCCGACCTTTTGGAATCCAGCATCTTCAACACTCTACAGACCTCAGAGACAAACACAGGTTTGAATTGAAGTGGACAGTCAATAGTAAGACATCTTACTCCAGTAGGTTCACTATTTAGAGCAGTTTTTTAGGGACAATGTTGAAGGAATCGAACAAATGCCCTGCTATAAAGAAATGTTCATTAAAGTAATCTGACATGGCACGTTTATCAGTCAAATTTGTAGAATCTTTGACCAGGAAACTGGGTGGCTTACTAGGAGACGGTGCACCAGAAGCAGATCTCACAACCTTCCAGAACTTTTTGTGGTCTTTTAAATTTTCAGTGATTTTGGATAAATAAAATTCAGATTTAGCCTTCTTAATCAGGAAGGTGCATTTGTTGCGGAGCTGACAAAAACTTATCCAATCATTCAATTTAAAGTTTCTAATTCACCTAACCTGCATGTCTTTGCAAGTGAAAGGAAGCCGGAACAACCGGACAGAACCCATGTCACCATGGGGAAAACATGCCAACTTCACACAGGAAGGACAAGGTGGGAAGCGAGCCCACAACCTTCTTGCTGTGAGGCAACAGTGCTAACCACTAATCCATGGCGCTACCACTATTCAGACATTATAGTGTAATATCTCATGTACAAGTTGTAGTAGATAATAATGCACAAAGACTACATGAAAATAAATTTCCTGGCGTAATTCTGGATCACAACTCATTATTAACTCTGTACCATTCACTGGTGTTACCATATCTGTTATACTGTTCAAAGAGGAGTATTGTTTTCCCTCAGGCTTAAGAAGTGAACACAGGTTCTCAATAGGGTTTAAGTCAGGTGAGGAACGGGCCACATCATTATTCTCTCATCGTAGAGGGCAAGCAGTGGAGTTGGACTTGGACACATGTACTGGAATATTTTCATGCATAAAAATCATGACCTTCTTCAATGATACAGACTTTTTCTTGTACCACTGCTTGATGAAAGAAGCTTCTTAAATACTGGCAGTAGGTTTGGGAGTTGATTTTAAGTCCATATTCAACGAGAAAAGGTCCAACACACTAATCCTTAATAATAGCTGTCCGTATCAGTACCAAAGTGGTGCTGTGTGTCCAATCTGGTCCATCAAGCGTCACTCTCATTTTATGTGTCCATATAAACATTGAAAAATTTGTCTTCATGTGTTTCTGGGCCCAATCTTGACTTTGAAACTTGTGAGTCTTGTTGAGTGGTGGTCGTGTTTCAGGCTTCCTTACCTTGGCCATATCTCTGAGCACTGAACACCTTGTATCTCTGGACACTACGGGTAGGTTGCAGTTCTGGAATATGGTGCCACTGGAGGATAACAGGTTCCTGGTAGTGTCACATTTAATTAATCTCAAGTCTTTTGTAGGTAATTTGCATCTTTTAATCTCCACACGTTTCTCGCGACCCTGTTGACCACAACAACGAAGTGGTTTCAGTTACGGCAGCTGTAACTCTAAATCTTGCAGCTATTGTTGTGGCAGTCACCATAATTGATGTTCTGTGACTCAGTGTGTGTCGCTAGTGTGTTTGATTTTCCGGCAGAAGAATTTTTGTTTTTGTTTTTTTTTAACTCCCTTCATATCAACCACCATTTCTTGTTTCAGTTATTCTTTGGGTTCAGATATCTCTGTAAGATTTAGGCTATAAGGTTAAGGTTAGGATTAGGGTGAGGGTTAGGATGTCACGTCACCGCCGTAATAATCTACCAACACATAGTTACAGTTACCGTAACAATATCCACAGCAACAAAAACAAAACAAAATGTTTGATTGAGTCCTGCATTGCTTTGAAAGGGATTTGAGTTTTTTCACTTTTTAGTGTCTGTTACATCTCATTTTCTTTTTTGGCACATTTTGCCTGAGGTAAAGATGCTGCCTAATAATTATGCATTCCTTGACCTAGTATTAATCACTTTAGGCCACACCCTCCCTCGTTACACAAATACATATTACCTGAGAATGTTTAAAGCCAACAAGTGTTCAGGTTTATATAGACCGCAGTTGGACAATATGCATGGAAGCTTGATAAGGTCAAAATACCCACTGGCCTACAAGTTGTGCAGGGAGTTTTGTGTGAAGGAGCTTCATGCGATAGTTTGTGAATTTTCAAAAATATGGTACCATATGTACACAGTCACATACCAAAATCAGTTTTATTATCGTTCAGCTGCCCCCATTTGCTCTGGGTACTGCAGGGGACCCAGTAGAGAGCCATATTTGGATTTGGCATAAGATTTACAGTGGGTTTTCTTGTAATCAGTGTGTGTGTGTATGAAAGGCCAGTGACTTTCTGGGCTCCTGACAGACCCTTACATCTTTCATCCAGTGCTGCACTGATGTTTCTGGGTTCTGAGTCATAGGGAAAGCAAAAGAATTGTCAAAGAAGGTAACTGAACAGTATAAAACAGGAACAGGATATAAAAAGATATCCAACAGACTGAAAATGCCAATCAGCAGTGTTCAATCTCTAATTAAGAAGTGGAAAATGTGGGATACTTGGAACCAAACCACAGTTAGGTAGACCAACAAAAATTTCAGCAAAAACTGTCAGGAAAATTGCTTGGGATGCAAAGAAGAAGTCACAAATAACTTTAGCTGAAATACAGAACTCTTAAAAAAAAGTGTTGTGGCTGTTTGTCCAGTCATCAGAAGAAAGCCATTACTATGCAAATGCAACAAAGTATCCTGCTTACAATACGCCACACAGCACAGAGAACAAAGTCATTTGGAGTGATGAGGCCAAAATTGAACTTTTTGGCCACAGTCATAAACATTACATTTGGAGAGGAATCAACAAGGCAAATGATGAAAGGTACATCTGTTATGTGTCGACGCGGGTTGAGGAGCAGACCTGCGTCTGACGGAACCCAGCGCCAAAACAACCAGAAAGCGGTTCCAATAACAAAATTTATTATTTTCCACCCTTTGGTGCATAACAAAGTGTACAAACAAAAACTGCGTTGGTCTGGCGGAGTGAAGGACGGCACGCTCTCCAGCGCCCAAAAGGATCGAAGCCCGGCGCTTCTGGACCCACGTTCACCACCAAAACACCCCCCAGGTGGACACGACAAACCGACTCTGCGAAGGATAGAAAAGGTGAAGTAAGTCAGCAGCTACAACTAATATCCTTCAAAAGGCACACACTATCAGCAACACATTCAGGTCCGAATTCAAGCTTTATGTAAATGAGCAGCTTCTCACAACAGGTGGAGGATCATCAGTCCGCATGCCACGGCAGTGAGAAGCGAGCTGCACAACTCTCATCAAAGTTCAAATATACTGCGTAACAAAATACCAAGTTACTGTTAACAATTATTCAGATAATCAATCACCTCTGATGTGTGCTGACAGCATGTGTCCCTCACCCTTCCTCCTTCACAGGCACGATGTGTCAAACCCAGGCGCGGTCCTCAGCGTCTCACAAATGAACATCACAAGGTCGAGTTCCCGGCAATTCTGCTTGAATCACACATGACTTAAATGCAGAACGCCATCTCATTATCTGCTTCAGCTGAAAGTCTTTAAGGTTGCACGTGAGCACCATCCACAGCTGCTGCACATCATGTTGATGAGGGTGAAGGACTCTTCTGCCAGCACCTTCTCCACAGACAATAAATCAGTTTGCATACCACCTGGAGAGCAAAGAAAAGAAAAGAACACCAAAACGTCCAGCCACACCCCCCCCAACACACAACAACATCATTCCTACTGTGAAACACGGAGGTGGATTGCTAATGTTTTGGGGATGTGTGAGCTACAAAGGCACAGGAAACTTGGTCAAAATTGATGGCAGGACGGATGCAGCAAATCAGAAAATACTGGAGGAAAGTTTGCACTCATCAGCCTGGAAGGTGCGCATGGGACGTACTTGGATGTACCAACATGACAACGATCCAAACACCTTTTTAAATATATTTACTGTGAAAAATGGTGACATGCTCACTACTTATTTTACCTGCTGTACATAGACTAGACTTTCTGATGCAGCTCTTGTAGTACACAGAGAAACATGTTTCCCAACCAAGGGCTAATCAGGACCTACTCTAATGGACATCTGAATCAACTGTCCACAATCGGGATCAGAGACACTCCTGTGTGTGTGTGTGTGTGTGTGTGTGTGTGTGTGTGTGTGTGTGTGTGTGTGTGTGTGTGTGTGTGTGTGTGTGTGTGTGTGTGTGGTGTGTGTGTGTGTGTGTGTGTGGGTTGGGGTGGGGTGATATAATTGATACAACCAAATCAGACAGTGTCACCAGCTGGGAAAGTAAGCACACAAACTACCGTCAGAGCCAAGTAACTATTGTACCATTGTACTTGGTGTACTAGAAGTCATTAGGGGGACATTTGTGACCCTGAATTTCTCACTTTTATTTTAAGATTTTCTTGAAGTTAATTGATGAGGTAGAAAGAGTACAGCTTTTAGATTTACTGGCCCATTTCAAATCCATTCCCTATGAGGGTGAAATGTTGCGCAGCTACAAAGAAAATCTCATTAGCTGAGTTTCCGTTACAGATTTATGCAAAGGTTCAGGGAAATTTTCAGAATATTGACAAAGCACAGCAGCAAAATGACAGCATTATGACTGCTGTGTATTGTCTTTTTGCGATCACTGTTGTGCAAGTGATGTGTTCGCAAGAACTGCAATTCCAGTTGTCATGGCAACAAATGTGGTGCTTTCTTGACGTCATGTAACCTGGCGTAGTGGAAAAATATTTTCATTCCACTTTTACCAAAAAAGGCTTTTGCAAAATGCCTGAAAAGTGCCTCATGTAAGCATAAAAACATATTTGTGATATTTGAGAGTTTTTGCCAGGAAACATGTATTTCCATCAAGCATATTTCCAATAATTTTTAGTTTAAATATATACCCTGTACAGATTACACTAAAATGAAGGGATTATTTCAGACATTTTCCACACAAAATAAAGGAATAAAATCACTGGCCCTTTAAAATAAGAAAAACAAAACTGTAGATTCTGACCGGTAACATCTTCCAAGGCACAAGACAAAAGCAATCTAAAAAAATTTATTCTGTAATATATTCTGCTTCTGGTGAAGAATAAATGTAATCTCATCTGGCTGCACTAAAAACACCCACAAGAACATTAACTGTACCATCCTAAAACCTCTCAACCAGTAGGTTCCCCATCCACATCCACCCACTCCACATCCATTCCCGTCATCTTCATGCATCAACACGGGACAGAAATATACAGCCAACAATTTCACAAGCTTCCATTTCTGCCTGCTTTTGAAGTTAAATATGACCCAAATCAACATGAAGCCTCTGTAGCATGTACCAAAAGCATGCTTGATTTAAGTGTCCTATTTCATTTCTTTTAAGCTTTAAATATGTGCCGGGAATGATTTCAGCAAGTAGCTATCAGTCGACTCGTGTCTTAAAAGTAGACATTAAAGTTTGTAGCCAAACATTTTCTGCGTCACTGAAGCGACGTGCAATTGCAGATCTAAAAAGGTGTTCAACATTATTGTGAGCAAAAATGTGTACAAAAACCACGACACTTACAAATACAGTAGTGTTCAGAATAATATTAGTGCTATGTGACTAAAACATTAATCCAGGTTTTGAGCATATTTCATATTGTTACATGGGAAACAAGGTACCAGTAGATTCAGTAGATTCTACTGGTAGACAAATCCAACAAGACCAAGCATTCATGATATGCAACTGATCATGGATCAGTTTGCATATGTCAAAATACTTGAAGAGGTCATGTTGCCTTATGCTGAAGAGGACATGCCCTTGAAATGGGTGTTTCAACAAGACAATGACCCCAAGCACACTGGTAAACGAGCAAAATCTTGGTTCCAAACCAACAAAATTAATGCCTTGCAGATGTGAAGAAATCATGAAAAACTGTGGTTATACAACTAAATAGTTTAGTGATTCACAGGATTGCTAAAAAAGCAGTTTGAACATAATAGTTTTGAGTTTGTATTGTCAACAGGAGATGCTACTATTATTGTGAACACCCCCTTTTCTACTTTTTTTACTAATAGCCTTAAGAGTGTGCATATCATGAATGCTTGGTCTTGTTGGATTTGTGAGAATCTACTGGTACCTTGTTTCCCATGTAACAATAAGAAATATATTCAAAACCTGGATTAATCTTTTTAGTCACATAGTACTACTATTATTCTGAACACTACTGTACAACTGAATGCTGTCAGGATTCTGCCTGATGGCAGACTGTCCGGGATGGGCTGAGAACTGATATGAGCAGTCTATACACACCTGAGCTGTTTTACAATTGGGGTCTATAAGTGGATTTTAAAGATAAAGTTTTATGAATAAGTTTTATGGTTGAATAACCAACAAAGTTTAGTTTGCCATAGATGAATAACTACTACTGGTCTATCAGCAGCAATGGTCATTTGGTTTGATATCCCCATTTGTTTACAACCAGAATTCTAATTATATCAGTTTTTACCAAAATATCTCTCATTTCCATGATGTCTAAATTTGATGGGCTGCCAGAACTATTATTTATTCAGTAGGTAACCACTAAATGGACTAATTCCCCTATCAAAGCCTGCTGTATAACAATCTAAGTCCCAGGATCATTGCCCAGTGGCGAAACGACTTGAAATAGCCATTCAAAAATAAAATGTCTTGTCTGTCAAAAATGTCCTCATCAGAAATAGAGTGTATTTCAGACTCAAGCATCAGTGCTATGTGAATATTTTTTTTGTTTGAAAGAGGTAATCACTATTTGTGATGCCACAAAAGGATGTGTATCAAATTCGCTCAATTGCCAATAATATTGGAGTGTAACTCTCTGTCGGTCAAAAACTGTCCTCTCCGGAAATGCTTATAGTCCATCACCATTTGAGAATGCAGAAACACAATAGGCTAGCAGTTATATACTCTGAGTGCATACTTACCATCAACTGTTTTTAGTAGATAGTATATATGGGTAGATTGCATTAATCTTACTCTCCGGAAAGTATAGTAGATCGTATCTGTGAGCTCACATATGCAAACATCTGACAGGTCTGCAACTTTGGGCATTTAAGTACACCAGTCAGCAGTTAGATATGGATGAATAACTTGACCAAAGTAACCACTTTGATTTTTTGGTGCCAGTGACACAAAACAACCCACTTGTTACTAATCAGCCCAGTCACTATTTAAACAAGAACTCACAACCACGTCAGGTTGTTGGATTATTTACAAAGCCTCCAATGCACAGTTGAAGACCATAGTCACATCTCCATGTTCCAAGAGATATTGGGTTTTTCAAGCCACAGCAAGAATTACAGTACTCAGAAACTCTGGACGTCATTCCTCACTGCTCAAGCCCAGGATGGCCAGGTAAGGAAGATGCTGCACAAGTGCTTCTTCATTTAAATTACCACACAGCTAGACAAAGTCTAGATTATTCCATTGTCCATAGTCAGTTGCTTAATGCTATTGCTGCTGGTCCTGATTCTCACTGTCATCTTATGTCTTTTCCCATCTCACTCAGTCATGATAATTCCAAGTGGGACAGCCATGAGGGGAGGCTCTCTCCACAAGCCTAGATGGTGCCATAGACCTGTTACTCATGGATTGTGTATTTGTTTTTGTACATATACTGCTCATTTGTATGTTGCACATTAAATTTCATTTTTTTCCCCCCACATCTGCTCTGCCTTAGCTTGGCCCATGGTCAGGCATCTGGGAGGATACATGCAAATAAGTGAGGTTTGCACATGCAACAAGATTTATCAAGGTCAAAAGGAAATTTAGTGGGTGCTGATTGTGTCCGATGATTCATTTTGTCGAAACTCCATAAAATAAGATCCAATATGTTGTCCACCGCATTGTTTATTTGTCCATCTTGTCTATTCTTGAAATGAAAAGTCACTTTAAATAACAACACACACTGTGGTGTGCACCTGCGCCACACTGAGTTCCTGTCTGTTGTTAAAGTCGGCCCCAGTGAAACGCTGTTTAAAAGTGAGTTTCACACACAGATTTCTGATGTACTAAGTGTGACATACATCAGAAAATATGCAAACTAGAAAAAGCCCAATTACAAGTACACAGTAAATTTTACAAAGTTAAATTTACTCTGCCGGGATAACATTTGGTCCCAGTCTAAATAGAGTAAAATACACTCTATTATAGAGTGAAATCAGCTCTACAGTCTTGTCAAATCAAGTGTTTCTACTACAATAAGAGTTGATTTTACACTGTGATAGAGTTGATTTAGCATTGTGACAGAGTATATTTAACTCTACTTGGACTGGGACCAAATGTTATCCCAGCAGAGTAAATTTTACTCTGCAAAATTTACTGTGTATTATTTCATCAGAATATAACCCCTTTAAGAATTTCTAGTGATTTCTGCTCCTGCAGCGAAATCGATTTACAGGTACGAATTTGTACAGCAGCTCCACAAATCAGCAGATCCGGGAGGAGCAGAGGTCAGAGCCTGTTAATTACCGCAGTTAGTAGACTGTGACAAATTCTGAGTGCACTGTTCAGTCCCCAGATGCAACAGAACACATTTTGTTTGCACATCACAGGGTGGGTGCAGTCAGCTGAGTTGCAACATGTGAGCGTGCATGTACTTCAGTGAACAGATGAAAGGCAACAACAATCTGTGACAGTTCAATTTGTTAAAAAGACGTGCAAATGTGTGCCGCTGTTCTGTGGCTTCAGATCAAATCCTGCCCACTGCCTCGTATGAGACAAGCAGATGCAATCTGTAAAACCAACGAAGTGCTGCTGCACAACTCGTGTTTGACTGGATATAGATTTTCACAGTGAGTTGCAGAGAGTAAAAGGCTTTCTGCTTCCATAATCTGCACTTTAATAACTTGTCTCTTTTCATTTTCATCATGAAATAACTTCAGGAGAACTCCTGACTTTGATCCAGTGACAGGGTTTTCTATATATCAGCAATATCAAATATTAATGTTTTTACTTTGATGTACTGTCTTTGATCTTGTCTTTGATTCTGTTCTCCATTTTCATATATACATATATGCATGTGTGAGAGTTCATGTACCATTACTCTTTTAATTAATCACTTATTGTTAAAGCAATCATATACACTGAACTGTTCAAATAATCATTACAACTGCTTACACGGGAAAGTGAACAGATGATCTTTGGCTTAGTGAATGTGCAGACTGTTTTGCTAAAGCTATGTTTTTGCTAAGCGCAGATGTGCGTCTTTAATTAATGGGTCAGCCTTGAGGGAAGAGCGGTGTGACCGAAACACTGGTTCAGGGCTGAACATTGTTATGGGAAGGCTAGAAGACTGAAGGCTTAAAGCCATAACAGTTTTCATATCGACGTGAGACCAGACTCTGTGTCTTTTTCTTGTTTTGTGATATTGTCACCCCTATATGCTTGTATGTGACTTTATTTCAATAAATATGAGAGGCAGATGGGCGGGGCCCTTCAGAGCTGATGAGACGGTCGGTGGCGAGTGGTCACGCTCGTTTGCTCTCTCCTGATCAGGAAAATAAATTCAGTGTCTCCTGCGTGATTATTTTCTGTGTTAACTGAGTTGTTCTTTTCAGGTCCAACTCTGAAAAACGCTGACATCCAGTCATCTGATTTTATGAAAAACATGTTAACAATTGTTATATAAAGATAAAACATTTTATTACATTGAATTTTGTGATGTGATATTGTAACTTTTTATAACAAACTGCCATATTTCTTTTTTTATTTATTTGTTGCACACACCTCAGCATATTGACCCAAAAATTTGTCAGTTTATCTTGTTTAGTGAGAAGCTGTTTTGCATAAACCTTGGAAATCCAGAAGGAACTGAAATAGGAACTGAAACTGAAATTTTTCATGAAAAATTTGTGGACTTGGCTGTAGAGATTTTAAATGGCATTTATTTCATGATATTGCTTATTTTCTTTCCAAATTTTTGATACATTTGATGGTGTTGTGAAAGTGTAGGAACACGGACCCACAACAGGGGGCGTTAAATGAACGGGCAATGGATAAGCCAAACAGTAATAATTTAATGTTGTGAAGTGCACAACGGAATACAGACAAATACAGTTCTTGGTACCACAAACAATTATATGTTATGTGACGTGTGGGCAGGCTTGAGGATAGGAGACGGCCGTCCAGAACCGAGCCGGATCCCACACGGCCCTCACCGCCAACAGATCTGAAGAACACCGGAGCCGCCAAGTCCTGGATCCCCAGGTGGCCACCGTCTCCAGCTGTCAGACCTGGTACTGCTGGCAGAGAACAGAAACAGAGTTGATGAGTGTGAGTTTGCACACTCAGTAATCCCACAGTCTGTGTTCTTTTGGGAGGGAGCACCTCCACCTCCAATCACACACTCGTGCAGCTCCTGTCTAACCACTTATCTGGTTGGAGTGTGAAGCGAAGCCGTCGCTGGTCACACCTAATGCCAATCCCTCAGATAAGGCAACACCACAGGAAAATGGCTGCAAAGAAGTTCAGACTATACTTTAACTGCAGAGAAATTACCTCTTATGGTAGCTGATTTCTTGGCGAGGAGGTGGAGTTGCAGTCCAGCCTTTATGGTGATGATGATGAATTGTATGAGTGACAGTTGGTGCTGATGATGAATGACAGCTGTCACTCCCAGTGGCTCCGATGCCCTCTCGTGTTTGAAGCCCGCACTCCAAGCAGGGCGCCATCTGGTGGTGGTGGGCCAGCAGTACCTCCTCTTCAGCGGCCCACACAACAGGACCCCCCCCTCAACGGGCACCTCCTGGCGCCCGACCAGGCTTGTCCGGGTGTAGAAGTCGGCCAGGAGGGCCAGGTCCAGGATGAAGCTCCTCTTCACCCAGGAGCGTTCTTCGGGTCCATATCCTTCCCAGTCCACCAAATACTGGAACCCCCAGCCGTTCCGATGGACACCCAGGAGCCGGCGCACAGTCCAAGCCGGCTCCCCGTCAATGATCCGGGCAGGCGGCGGCGCCGGTCCTGGGGCACAGAGTGGAGAGGTGTGGCAGGGTTTGAGTCGTGACACGTGAAAGACCGGATGTATCCGCAGTGAAGCTGGCAGCTTTAGCTTCACTGCGGCTGGACTGAGGACTTTTAGGATGGTGAAGGGTCCTATGTATCTGTCCTTCAGTTTTTGGGATTCCACTTGTAGGGGGATGTCCTTTGTAGATAGCCAAACCGCCTGCCCGGGCTGATACGTAGGGGCCGGGGCATGCCGGCGGTCTGCATGGGCCTTAGCCCTCGTCCGGGCTTTGAGCAGGGCAGAGCGGGTGGTACACCACACCCGACGGCACCTCCTCAGATGGACCTGGACCGAGGGCACCCCGACCTCTCCCTCCAGGAGTGGAAACAATGGGGGCTGGTACCCCAAACATACCTCAAATGGGGAGAGACCGGTGGCAGATGACACTTGGCTATTATGAGCGTACTCGATCCAGGCCAGATGGTCACTCCAGGCCATCGGGTGCGCGGAGGTCACGCAGCAGAGGGCCTGCTCCAATTCCTGGTTCGCCCGCTCTGCCTGTCCGTTCGTCTGGGGGTGGTACCCGGTCGAGAGACTTACGGTGGCCCCCAGTTCCCTGCAGAAACTCCTCCAGACCTGGGAGGAGAACTGAGGACCACGATCTGAGACAATGTCCGATGGAATCCCATGCAGATGCACGACATGGTGGACCAGGAGGTCTGCAGTGTCCTGGGCCGTCGGGAGCTTCGGGAGGGCCACAAAGTGGGCCGCCTTGGAGAACCGGTCCACTACCGTGAGGATGGTAGTCATGCCCTGGGACGGCGGGAGGCCCGTGACGAAGTCCAGGCTGATGTGAGACCAGGGGCGATGAGGCACGGGCAGAGGCTGGAGGAGGCCTTGGATCTTGTGGTGGTCCTCCTTGCCCCTGGCGCAGGTGGTGCAGGCCTGGACGTACTCCCGGACGTTGGCTTCCAGAGACGCCCACCAGAAGCGCTGCCGGACAACTGCTGCGGTTCTTCGCACCCCTGGGTGGCAGGAGAGCTTGGAACCAGGACAGAAGTCCAGGACTGCAGCCCTGGCCTCTGGTGGGACGTACATCTTGTTCTTTGGTCCAGTCCCCGGGTCCGGATTCCGTGTCAGGGCCTCCCGGACGGTCTTCTCCACGTCCCAGGTAAGGGTGGCCACGACAGTGGACTCAGGGATGATGGTTTCAGTCGGGTCTGACAGCTCGGTCCTGACTTCCTCCTCGTACACCCGGGACAGGGCGTCAGACCGTTGGTTCTTCGTCCCGGGGTGGTATGTGATCCGAAAGTCAAAACGCCCGAAGAACAGTGACCAGCGGCCTTGCCTGGGGTTCAGATGCTTGGCGGTCCGGATGTACTCCAGGTTCCGATGGTCCGTGAAAACCGTGAACGGTACCGAAGCTCCTTCCAACAGGTGTCTCCACTCCTCTAGAGCCTCCTTCACCGCAAGAAGTTCCCGATTGCCGACGTCATAGTTCCTTTCAGCCGGGGTCAACCTGCAGGAGAAATAGGCACAAGGGTGGAGAACCTTGTCGGACTCCCCGCTCTGGGATAGCACGGCTACTATCCCTGAGTCAGAGGCGTCCACTTCAACTATAAACTGGCGATTTGGATTGGGCTGCACCAGGACTGGCGCAGTTGAGAACCGGCGTTTCAACTCCCTAAATGCGGCTTTGCACCGATCCGACCAGGTGAAGGGGACTTTAGTGGAGGTCAGTGCTGTCAGGGGGCTAACTACCTGACTGTAGCCCTTGATTAACCTCCAGTAGAAATTTGCAAAACCGAGGAACTGTTGCAGTTTCCTACGGTTTGTTGGTTGGGGCCAATCTCTCACCGCCGCAACCTTGGCCGGATCAGGGGCGACGGAGTTGGAGAAGATTATGAACTGCAGGAAGGACAAAGAAGTACGGTGGAACTCGCACTTCTCGCCCTTCACAAACAGCCGGTTCTCCAACAACCGCTGCAGGACCTGACGTACATGCGTAACATGAGTCTCAGGATCCGGGGAAAAGATGAGTATATCGTCTAGATATACGAAGACGAACCGATGCAGGAAGTCCCGCAAGACGTCATTTACCAAAGCTTGGAACGTCGCGAGGGCGTTAGTGAGGCAGAACGGCATGACCAGGTACTCAAAGTGACCTAACGGGGTGTTAAATGCCGTCTTCCATTTGTCTCCCTTCTGGATCCGAACCAGGTGGTACACATTTCTAAGATCCAGCTTTGTGAAAATTTTGGCTCCATGCAGGGGCGTGAACACTGAATCTAACAGGGGCAGAGGGTATCGGTTGCGAACCGTGATCTCATTCAGCCCCCTGTAATCAATGCATGGACGGAGTCCGCCGTCTTTCTTGCCCACAAAAAAGAAACCAGCACCCATCGGGGAGGTGGAGTTCCGGATCAGCCCGGCAGCTAATGAGTCCCGGATGTAGGTCTCCATTGATTCTCGCTCAGGACGTGAGAGGTTGTACAGCCTGCTGGACGGGTACTCAACGCCCGGGATCAAATCAATGGCACAATCGTATGGACGGTGCAGGGGGAAGGGTGAGCGCCAGATCTTTGCTGAAAACGTCAGCAAGATCGTGATACTCACTTGGCACCACCATCAGATTGGGAGGGACTTTAACCTCCTCACTAGCTGTCACACCAGGCGGAACCGAGGATCCGAGACATTCCTGGTGGCAGGTTTCGCTCCACTGAGCCACAACCCCAGACGGCCAATCAATCCGGGGATTGTGTTTTATCATCCAAGGATAACCCAAAATCACACGGGAGGTAGAAGGTGTTACATAAAACACATTCTCCTCCCTGTGACTTCCAGACACCACCAATGTCACTGGCTGTGTCTGGTGTGTGATTAATGGAAGAAGGGTGCCATCTAGTGCCCGTACCTTCAAAGGTGAAGATAGAGCCACTAGAGGGAGCCCAACTTCCCTTGCCCATCTGCTGTCCAGCAGATTCCCGTCCGACCCCATGTCCACCAGTGCTGGGGCATGAAGGGTTAGATCCCCACTCAGGATCGTGACTGGGATGCGTGCAGATTTTCGGGGTCTCCCCGCGTGGGTATTGTGACCCACCCTTAGCCCAGTCTCTAAGGACGAGTGCTGCTGTATTGACCGTTTGCGGCAGTTTTTCTGCGTGTGCTCGGTTGAGCTGCAGTGAAAACACTCCTCACGGAACAGACTCCTTTGTCTCTGATCTGATCGCCTTTTGGCCCTGCTCGTTTCCATAGCAACGTCAGCAGGGGGAGCTGTCGTCACGTGGAGTGCCCTGGCTGTGGAGCGTGGGGAAGACGGCTCCCTTTCGGACCCGGGAGGAAGAGGGACGGCTTGTGCCTGACCACGCCCTTCGTCTCGCTCCCGTCGGTGTTCTGTTAATCGGTTGTCTAACCGTATAACTAGGTCGATAAGCCCGTCTAAATCCCGCGGCTCGTCCTTCGCCACTAGGTGCTCCTTAAGGACCAGAGACAGTCCGTTTACGAAGGCGGCGCAGAGCGTAACAGCATTCCAGCTGGCTTGCGCTGCCGCAATGCGGAAGTCGACTGCATACTTCGCTGCGCTCCGACACCCGTCTTATCGACAGCAGCACGCTTGAAGTGGTCTCGCCTCTATGAGGGTGGTCGAACACCTGTCTGAACTCCCTCACAAACCCAGCATATGTCGTTAGGAGCCGTGAATTCTGCTCCCAGAGCACCGTAGCCCAGACGCGTGCCTCTCCTCGAAGCAAATTTATAACGTAAGCCACCCGGCTAGCTTCTGACACGTACATGATGGGATGCTGTGAAAAGACGAGCGAGCACTGCATCAAGAAGTCCGCGCACAAATCAACACAGCCTCCGTACGGCTCCAGAGGGCTTATGTATGCTTCAGGGGAAGTTGGGGGGGTTCGTTGAACGACCAGTGGAACGTCTGTTTCTGGCATTTGGTCAGCAGAAGGAGGTGCTGCAGCAGCGCCCTGAGCATGCGCTTCCACCTGAGCGGTGAGAGCCTCCATCCTCCGATTGAGAATAACATTCTGCTCGGTGACTAAGTCCAACCGAGCAGTGAAAGCGGTTAAGATTTGCTGCAGCTCACCTAACAGGCCTCCTGCTGACGCCTGTCCACCTCGCTCTTCCATTGGCTGTTCAAGCTATGGTTGACGCCCCTCGGGATCCATGACGCTGGCCGAGAAATCCTGTTGTGAAAGTGTAGGAACACAGACCCACAACAGGGGGCGTTAAATGAACGGGCAATGGATAAGCCAAACAGTAACAATTTAATGTTGTGAAGTGCACAACGGAATACAGACAAATACAGTTCTTGGTACTACAAACAATTATATGTTGAGTGACGTGTGGGCAGGCTTGAGGATAGGAGACGGCCGTCCAGAACCGAGCCGGATCCCACACAGCCCTCACCGCCAACGGATCTGAAGAACATCGGAGCCGCCAAGTCCTGGATCCCCAGGTGGCCACCGTCTCCAGCTGTCAGACCTGGTACTGCTGGCAGAGAACAGAAACAGAGTTGATGAGTGTGAGTTTGCACACTCAGTAATCCCACAGTCTGTGTTCTTTTGGGAGGGAGCACCTCCACTTCCAATCACACACTCGTGCAGCTCCTGTCTAACCACTTATCTGGTTGGAGTGTGAAGCGAAGCCGTCGCTGGTCACACCTAACGCCAATCCCTCAGATAAGGCAACACCACAGGAAAACGGCTGCAAAGAAGTTCAGACTATACTTTAACTGCAGAGAAATTACCTCTTATGGTAGCTGATTTCTCAGCGAGGAGGTGGAGTTGCAGTCCAGCCTTTATGGTGATGATGATGAGTTGTATGAGTGACAGCTGGTGCTGATGATGAGTGACAGCTGTCACTCCCAGTGGCTCCGATGCCCTCTCGTGCTTGAAGCCCGCACTACAAGCAGGGCGCCATCTGGTGGTGGTGGGTCAGCAGTACCTCCTCTCCAGCGGCCCACACAACAGTTGGTTTGTATGTGCATTTTTGCATCTTTGTCAGCAAATGAGCTTCCTCTTGTTCACCACCACCTCCTGAAGTATTGTGATTAAGTTCAGGTTACGTTTCCTTCGATGTCACGATGTCTCACTGTTGAATCAGCTGACGATTTTAAGGGCCTCTTCACACATAATACGAATGTGGTGGAATTGCACATGAATTGTGCATGAAGCAGGAATCATATGCAATACGTGTAAAATCGTAGCTGCCTCCAATGCTTTGTACACCTGTTGCTGCAACTATTTGCGTACACCAGCGACTGAAAGACAGAGTGTGTGCTGTGAGAGTCCATTCGATCCCTCTCGCAGCAGGTGTACACCGCTCGCTTGGCGCTTAGAAAATGTCATGTCATGGACCTACATGTCAATCAACATGCAGGTCCACCTTTGATCTGCTGTGGTGACCCTGAGTGAAAACAAGGGAGCAGCCGAAGGGACTTACTTTTACAAGAATATTATTAAATGTTTTTAAACAAAAATATCATGAAAAATTTCAAGAAGCACATAGAACCTTATTATTAAACAAACACACATAACAGAGTCTGACTTTTTCCTGACATTGTTCCATGAAAATGTTATTTTAAAGATTGGCCAGCAGATGTCGCAATATGCAATTGTATCAAAGCTTCAAAACACTGAACCACTGCTTCATATTGATTCAGTGTTTCAATGCACTTCAGTTTTGCCGTCACTAATTTTCATGAATAAAATACATCACCAACCGCTAATTATTACCACATAATTGTGAATACTTTGATGTTGTGTTGCGAACTGAGCCATTAATTAACGTGCAACGACTTTTAAACACTTACTGAAGAACAAAGCAGAGGGTAACTCACCGAGATCTTCTCACATAACCTCTAATCCAGTGTGCTTCTCTGTGTGCCTTTAAAACAGACTGATTTATAGCGCACGCAAAACACTTTGGCATAAATTTCAAAAAGTCATAAACATGCAAAAATGTGCAAACTAATTCTCATTCCAATAGCTGTCAATCACAATGGGATTCAGCCTTTCGACTGATCATCCAATCATTGTGCAGAACTCCAGCGTCTAGGCCCGCCCACAGCTCCATTCACCCCTAGAGACGCTCAGCCTCCTTGGGGGGGGGGGAGGGGGGTTGTGGCTTTATCCAGTGACTGTTGCGTTTTGTGGCAATGAAAAACTTTTCCAGGCAGTTCCATTGAAGTGAACAGACTCTCGGCTTCTACAGGAAAATGTACTGACCACAGACCGAATGAGAGAAAAGATTTATGAGAAGTTAACAAAATAGAATGAATTGATTTGTGATAAGTAGCTGATTTTGAATGAACTCGTCTTCAAGATGAACGTGTTCTAACGCATTTGTAGTCAGTGAAATGATAACAAACTGTACATATTCGACCATGTAATTTTTTGACATTTTAGGGGAAGCTGAGCTTCTCTTGCAGTCTGAGAGAAACCGCCTCTGTTGCTTATAATAATCCTGTCTGCTGGATTGTGTGGATGTCATTAGAGGGTTAGAACATAACCACTGTTCATCAGAAAATAACCATTTCTCAGATGTAGGACGTTTCTTGCGCATAAACATTCTGTCTTGCTCCTGCCTTCCACCAACCATGCAGCAGGTGGCAGTGTTCAGCATGTGGCAGACAGGTCAATGGGATATTGAAGTGAAATAAAATATTTTTTTAAGTGATCTGGTGCACATAGTTCACCGGGTTTTCATCAGTTAATCACTTCCTCCTCATTATATTTGGAAACATACACAATGTTTGCATTTATTGATTTTACATTATCATGGCAAACACATCTGTTTAAAGTCAACTTTATTTGTCCATTCTGCTATATACACAGGGCAAACTGTACAAAGCACTGAAACTGTTTCTCTCAGACCCGCAGTGCATTAAAATATATAAGACGAAGCATTTAAAATGTACATACTAAAAACTATGACATGAATTAAAAATGGGGGCAAAAAAGCATATGATGGTTTGAATATGGGCACATGGAGAGGTATTTAAAAAATAGATTTAAAAGATTTGTGCAAATAGTGCAATTATGATGTATTTGTGGTGCATAAAGTGCAGCATCTGGCAGTTTTACATATATTTACATTGTTGTGCAAACAGTAGTGCAATTTGATGTTTGGTGCATAAAGTGCAGCATTCAAGGATTTTACATTTGCATGGCTGTGCAAAAAAAATAGCGCAATTTGATGTGTATGATGCATAAAAGTGCAGCATTTCAAGATTTTACACATATTTAAATTGTTGCGCAGTTTAATATATAATGCATAAAGTGCAGCGTTCAAGGATTTTACATAGTGTATATTTATATTGTGCAAAAAATAGTGCAATTTGATGTGTGTGATGCGTAAACGTGCAGCATTTGAAGATTTTACATATATTTACATTGGTGCACAGTTTGCATAAAGTGCAGTATTCAAGGATTTTACACACTGTATATTTATATTGTGCAAAAACATGGTGCAATTGGATGCATCCGTGGTGCAAAAAGTGCAGCATTTGAAGAGTTTACATTCTGTATATTTTACACTGTTGTGAAAAAATACTGTAATTTGATGTGTGTGCGTGTGTGTGTGTGTGTGTGTGTGAAGTCTTTTGAGTAAGGGGGGGGGGTGTCACAGTCCAGTCTTCATGGGGACAGAGGACAGACGGGGGAGCAAGTTAAGCTTCCTGACAGCCTGGCAGATACAGCTGTTCTTCAGCCTACTGGTGCGGGTCTGGAGACTCCAGAACCTTCTCCCAGATGGCAGGAGACTGAGAAAGAGGTGGGTGGGGTGCTGGGTGCTTTGATGTCCAGGAGGGAGGAGAGTGAGCCACCACAGTCTTAGTATCTATCATTCTAACATTAACTGACTTGGCTTTGCCAAATCCCATGAAACTCTTTTTGTTGATCTGCCTTAAAGCATTTGTGACCTGTAAAAATTCATATTCATTTTCATCTCTCTCCGTGCTCCGTCTGCAGTGGCTTTTCGGTTACCTCAGTGTAAATCAGTCAATACATCACTGAATTTTAGCTGCAGCCTCGTAGAGGTCAGCTGATCATGCATTATGCATGATCATGATTTTGAATTTTACCCTGAAAATCCCATCAGAGTGCAAATGTACAGTGCAGTCAGCTTTTTTTTAAATGAATGCAGTGGTTTTATCAAGAAACTACAGAATTTATGGGCAATACAGAAGTAGAACGTTCGGTAATTACCCTGTCACTTTGAACAGATGGTTTTCCAGATTTTTCCAAAGTGCCTTTAGGTGCTACAAATGACCCGTTCCATCACGGTTCTGTCCTCCCTGTGACCTTAGCTGTCACCACACTTCATTACTCACACTGCAGGTTGAAGCTTTCAAATCTCCCCTCTTGGTCCTTCACATCAAATTAGCAAACATCCAAAATGTGTAGGAGAAACACGCTGCTGTGACATGACGGCACAGTGAGACAGATCATAGTGGAACGAGTAAGCTGCAACAACCAAAGGTCTAACCAGCTAAAAAAAAAAACAAACAAACAACAACAACAAAAAAGATTTAGCAGCAGTGACTGTGTCAAAACATAGAATGACCAATAGATATCTATCACACTATAAGTAACTCAAAATAAAGTTTTTAAAGTCTTAAAAGAATCAATAGAAGTGGAGTGCCTAATGTTAAGTGAAAAACTATCAGAAAGTAGGAGGATTATATGCAAACACTCTGAATCCTGATGACTTCTTCTTAACCCAAGGTATAGACTGCAGGCCACAGGATGGCACATAAGGCTCAATAATTTATGCAAAATTGGCATATTAGTTCCTCTAACACTTGTAGTTCTGGCATTTTTCAACATTTGGATCAATGTTTAAAAACTGAAGTGATACAATGCCACATTACATTGACAATAGGCATGAGTGCCTTTGAACCAGGAACCTTCTGTTTTGGAAACAAGGACTCAACCCACTCTGATTTCTAAATAATACTACTAATAATAAAAAATACCATTTTGATTCCAATAGAACATTCCAGGCTGGTTTGGTCCTGGTGCCCTAACACAGTGCCGGTTTCCCATGGGTCGGTCCCTGTCCAGCCTTTTTGAACTCATTTAGACTTTGAAGACAGACACCTTGCATAAAGTCCATTACATCTTTTAGGATAAAAGTTCCATTCTGTGCTGCAGCAGATAACGCGGTGACTTCGCTGAGGGGGAAACTTTGACTGCACTTTTATTCATAAATGTGAAAATGAGCACAAAGTTGAAGTGAGGCGGTGATGGAGAGTTCTGCCCGGTGGCGTCCCAAGAGAAGTTATCTTTTCCACCCTGCTGTACATTCAGTGTTGCGGCTCAGTGGATTAGACAGCGAGAGGAGCCCCCAACCCCCACATAATCCCCACAGAAATATGAAATTGTGTCAACAGAGCTGACAAAAGAAAGAAAAAGGTTTTTTGATAAGAAACAACACAAACGGCTGCTTTTTGCTCTCTGGGAAAAGAAAAAAAAAATCTGAATGGCTGCCTGTTGAAGTTTGTTATCTGAGTTTATTGCAGCTTGTAATGTTGCCGTGACGATGTTACAGAATTACAGACTGAAATAACACCAAGCACTTCCACAGTCCACAGAACAGGTTTTTTCACACATCAGCCGGTGATGACATCGTTACGCGTCGTCCTCCATTATAGAATATGAAGACAATCAGCAGCCGGCGCACAGAAACACACCAGAGGGGACAAAGCTCAACATCCATCCATGAGGGAATAAATCAAATCACCATCTGAGGTGCAGTTTGATTTTGGGACTTGGATATTTAGCTTCACGGCAGCGATGATGGATTGCTCGACACCGCCGCCACTTTCATTTTGGCTGTGGTGTATTTCAGTGTAGCTGCAGGCTGTTGTATGTATCAGCAGCGATTCCATGACAGAATGCTGATGGAAAACATGCATGCCACTTAACAGGAAACAACAGGCCAAAGGCTCCAGACGCACCGAAAAGGGGATACAGCGAAGAAGATGAGGAATGTTTTTCTGGAGATTGACTGTGGGCTTCCACGTCATATATACGCTTCACCCCCATCAAATCCTCTGCTAGGCGGCTGTGGAATGGCAAAGAAAGACATTAAAAAAAAGAAAGACCCTCCCAGAGGAAAGATCAGCAGATACTGAGGAGGCCACTTTTTATCCTGGAACCCAAACCTGCTGTTTTGTTGGATTTTTCCTAGGATTGCATTATCATAAACTATCCTTCTTGGACTCATTTTGTTCCAGAGAAGGTTAACAATTTGCTGAGTTTCATATATTTACATGTATATTGGCAATTTGCTCAGGAATATCTACTGGAACACATTAGTAATGTACGTCTAAGCAGGGGTGGATCCAGCAAAGGAAAAAGAAAAACTAAAGAAAGTATATACTTTATGGACACATATACTTTATGTGTCCATAAAGTTGTATTTGCATGATACTATTATAGATTAGTATTTTTGGATATTCCTGGCCAGTCTGCCAAAATTCATTGGTGATTATGAAAGATATGGTTTACAATAAAAATTAATATTTTACATTATAAATTAGACTTTTTTATGTTAGTATTCATGATGGAAAAAGTTGCTTACTACTATAGTAGACCTATAGTAATACTATAGTATACTACTATAGTATTAACCTAACTTGCTTACTACTAGTATGTATATACACATATATATAAAAGTAATAAAGTCCCTGTTGTCCCATGACCCATCCACGGTGTACTCCCAGCTGAAAGGGGAAAACAATAACACAAGAACAGACCACCCCAGAACTGAGGCTGAGCAATACTGGAAGAACAGCTAGGCATCACACAACATCAATGCCAAGTAGCTGGTGGACCTAGGAGTACACCACAACCACCTTCCAGAACAAGAACCAATCAACATCACAAAGGCAGACATCCAACAACGAGTCTCAGGGATGAAGAGCTGGACCGCACCAGAGCCTGATATGATCCACACCTACTGGCTGAAAAAGCGAACAGCACTCCATGTGTGCCTGACAGTACAAATGGGTGGGCTACTAACAGCAGATACTCACCCAGACTGGCTAACACAGGGCAGGACAATCCTGATCATTTAGGAACCCCACAATGGTATGCAAGACACAAAAACTCTGCAAGACACAAAAACTCCTCACAATGCACAGAGGTTCCCACCAAAAGTCCAGTAACCCGAGGCTCTATGAGCAACACAAGGAGGGAGGGTGAGGATTAGTGACTGTCAGAGCCACAATCCAGGATGAGACGAGGAGCATCCATGAATACATCAGAAAGATGGACCCTTGAGATCAGCTGCTACAAGAATGTCTCAGACAGCTGAAGACAGATGTGATAAGGAACATGAGAAGGAAATATCATGGAACACCAAGCCCCTGGCAGTAAAAGAATAAGCCCTAAGCATTAGATCCATAGAGGTGGGAGTCGACCACGGCCAACAGGATCCACGTTGCAGGCTGTGCAAATGTGCCCCACTAGACAGTCCAGCACATAGTAGCAGGATGCAAGATGCAAGCTGAGACTGTGTACATTGAGAGGCACAACCAAGTGTCGGGAATTGTGTATAGGAACATCTGTGCAGCATAGGGAAGAGAGGTCCCCAAGTCTCGATGGGAGACATTACTGAAGGTGTGGAGAACAACAGTACTAAGGTCCTGTGGGATTTCAAATTCCAGACAGACAAGCAGCTGCTGGCCAACCATCCAACCAAACAGTTGTGTTTGACAAGGGAAAGAAGACAAGGGAAAGAAGACCGCAGTCAACAGAATTCTGTTGACCTCAACTGATGAGGTAATTGGGCGGTGGAAGGAACAATTCAGGAACTCCTGCATCAGATTGGAGTGCCCTCTGTAGAGGCAGAGCTAGAAGCTGATGGAGGATCATCATCAACTTCACTGGTGGAAGTCACTGAGATAGTCAAACAACTCTGCAGTGGCAAAGCTCCGGGGATTGATGAGATCTGTTCAGAAATGCTGAACGCTCTGGGTGTGGTGGGACTGTCTTGGATGAGACGTCTCTTCAACATTGCATGGAGGTCTGGGGCAGTCAAAAACTAGGGTGGTGGTTCCCATTTTTAAAAAGGGGACCAGCGAATGTGTGCCAATTACAGAGGCATCACACTACTCAGCCTCCCTGGTAAAGTCTACTCCAGGGTGCTGGAAAGGAGGGTTCAGCCGATAGTCGAACACCTGATTGAAGAGGAACAATGCGGGCGTGTTCCGTCCTGGTTGTGGAACAACCGACCGGGTCTTCACTCTCACAAGGATCCTGGAGGGTGCCTGGGAGTATGCCCATGAGCCAGTCTACATGTGTTTTGTGGACTTGAATCTCTGTACTCACAAAGCGAGAGCTTTGTTCGGGTTCTCTGCAATAAGTCGGACTTGTTTCCAGTGGGGGTTGACCTTTGCCAGGGCTGCACCTTGTCACCAGTCTTGTTTGTCATATTCATGGACAGGATATGGAGGTGTAGCCAGGGGTATGACAGCCTTCAGTTTGGTGGGATCAGGGTCTCATCACTGCTTTGTTGCAGATGATGTGGTCCTGTTGGCTTCATCGGCCTGTGACCTCCAACACTCACTGGATCAGTTCACAGCAGAGTGTGGAGCGGCTGGGATGAGGATCAGCACCTCTAAATCTGAGGCTATGGTTCTCAGCAGGAAACTGATGGACTGCCTGCTTTGGGTAGGGAACAAGGTCTTGCCACAAGGGAAGGAGTTCAAGTACCTCGGGGTCTTGCTCACAAGTGAGAGAGCAATGGAGCATGAGATTGTCCAGAGAATCGGCACAGCAGGGGCGGCATTGTATTCACTCTACCATACTGTTGTGACGAAAAGGGAGCTAAGCCAAAAGGCGAAGCTCTTGATCTACTGGTCAATCTTCGTTCTTACTCTCACTTATGGTCATGAGGGTTGGCCATGACTGAAAAAACTAGATCGTGCATACAAGCGGCCGAAATTAGTTTCCTCAGGAGGGTAGCTGGTGTCTCTCTTAGAGATAGGATGAGAAGCTTGGTCATCCGTGGGGAGCTCGGAGTACAGCGGCTACTCCTTCCCATTGAAAGGCGCCAGCTGAGGTGGTTCGAGCATCTGGTAAGGATGCTCCCTGGACACCTCCCTAGGGAGGTGTTTCAGGCACGCCATCTGGGAGGAGACCCTGGGGAAGACCCAGGACTAGGTGGTCTCTGTGATTAAATCTGTCCTGGGAATGCCTCGGGTTCCCCCAGTCAGAGTCGGTTAATGTGGCCTGGGAAATCTGGAGTCCCCTGCTGGAGCTGTTGCCCCCGTGACCTGACCCCAGGTAAGCGGTTGAAGATGAGTGAGTGAGTGTCTTTTCTGTGTCACACTCATTGGTTTTTATCTGACAGTGGATCAGGGCATCACCCTGTTGAACAAGAAGCTCATCTATCATCAGGCGTCTTATCGCGCGGTACTGTTCCCGTCCATTACGCCGCTCCTGCACGCTGGCCTTCGTCCACATGTCCTCCTTACATTCTGCTTCTCCCTAAAACTGCAACATTAGCAAAACTACATTTAAGATGCATCTACTACAAGTGTAATGTAGTGAGGGAAGCCACCAAGACACCTCTGATGGAGTCACAAGCTTCAGTGGCTGTGATTGGAGATTGGCAGTGCATAGTTTAAAAAAAAATATTTCCACACTTCTTAACGACTTACCTGAACTCTATGAAGTACGGAACTTTTGAAATCAACTCCACCTGCTGACTGATCAATAAAATAAAGGATTCATTCACGTCTGGCAAACAAACACCAGCGACCAACAGCCCAATAACTTTTGGTCCCATAAAAAATGGGAGACTGGCAACAAAAAGTCTCTAATTCTTTATTTCATGCAGTGATTTTCTGACCCTTTTTTTTTTTTTTTTTTTTTTTTTGATTTTCTGATCTTTGTTTCTGGCCGTTTTTTCTTTGCCCTGCAGGATGTTTCTGAGTTTGATCACAAAAAATGATTTTAGATTTTCTGTTCTGCAGATCTGTTCGATCAGCATGTGCACGCATGCACATGCACACACACACACACACACACACACACACACACACAGAGTTGATGTTTATGTGGCGTGCTCGCACGCCTGCATTACGTCTGTATAATGCGATTATGGTATCTGCCTGTTCTGGCTCTTTCTGAACCACAGACAAACAGACGGTCTAATCTCATTGGTTGCTAGGAACGAGCCAGACAATTTTGTATCCCCATCAAGAAGCTTCCCACATCAAGCCCTGCTTGATCTAATATCAAGGAGGGAAATAAATGGCTGTTTGTGGACGGGGGATATGCATTTGGCTGGAAACAATCGCATTAGGAAAAAACACGGCGGCTGCACGGTCACCGCGACTCTGATCGATGTAAGGCCGCTGGAAGTCAACAGAAGCATGAAAATGAACAAAGGTACAGTTTTAGCCTCAACATCAGCTCTCAACAGTGACACCGATTTTATTTTCGTGGACATTTTCGGTGCTAAGGATTGTATAACACCAATTCGATCCTGATTACTCACCTTTGATCACAATCAGTCTTCTCCGTTTCTGATTATATGTCTTTGATTGGAAAGTCCAATCTTTCATATTCTGATCAGACCTCTTTCATCCAGATGACTCATCTTGGACCCCGATCAGTCATTTTTGATACAGATCAGTCATCTTTGATACTAACCTCTTGTCTTTGGCACTGCTCATTCACTGTTTCCTTTCATCATGCTCACTGATCTTCGTTTCTGGTCTTTGATCCTATTTACTGATATTTGTTTCTGTCCTTTCATCCTACGAACTGATCTTCAATTCTGACCTTTGATCCTGATCACTGATATCTGTTTCTGGCCTTTCATTCTGCTCACTGATCTTTGTCTTTGTCCTTTGAATCTGATCACTGGCCTTTGCTGCTTATCACCCCTCTGGTTCTGTCCATTAACCCTGATAAATTATCTTTGTTGGTGGCCTTTGATCCTGATCGCTGACATAATTATTTTGTTTTTCTTGTGGGGGGACAGGTGGCATTTTCCATATCATCCCATCATTTTCTGATTTGGGCTCGTATATCTGAGGATCACTTTAATCCCATCAAAGCTGTTTTGGGTGATGTCGTTATTCCACCACATGCTGTATAAACCCACTTGTTTGGTTGTTAGCTTGTGGCTCATAATATCTTGTGGATTGATATCATGGGACCGAGGTGTGTTTGGGTATCAAGGTACAATGTCATTAGTTCTGCTTCCTTAAGTGCCTTCCCAACAGGAAAAAGCTGTGTCATTCCCATATTCTCCACTCACAACAACAACCGTAGAAGCCTGTAATACTTTCAGGGCTGTCATGGGGTCTTGGTGGCTTCCCTCACTCGTCACCTTCCAGCATGGCCACTTAGTTTTTGAGAGCTGCCTGCTTGAGGTGGATTTACCTCACAGTACCACAGTGTTTGTATTTCTTCATGACTGATGCAAATGAAATTGAAGAGTGACTTGGAAATGTTCACGTGTTCATCCCCTGGCTTGTCTCTAGAAAACCTACACATCAGTTCACAGCCAAAATGTGTTTTGCAAATGCATCAGAATGCAGCGGGAGAGATTTACGCAGTAAGAACATTTGTTTCTTCTGTTACAGTTCTGCAGAGGTTTCAAAGAGTTTTTTTTATTTATACCTTCACAATGAAGGCAGACTGCTGAATAATGTTCCCAAAGCTTGAAGTCAATCCTGCAGGTTTTATTTGTTGAATCAGACTCCGGTTTATTGATCTGCAGAACGACTTTGATTGTCTGCTGGATTAGATACTGCATCACTCTTCTTTTTTTTGGCTTCCCTCCTCACGGTTCCACTTCATCTTCACGTCTCTGAAAGGTTAAAACTCACTGAGCTGTGAATGCAGCTGCAGCCAGGATGAAGGATTAACTCGGACTTATATTTATGCTGAGCTCCATCAATATTAGGGCACTGATTTGATCAAAGAATAATGAATATGAGCTCAAAGTACAGACTTTCTGTTTTAGTATTTATATCCAGACTGAGTGGGCGCTGTGGGAATCACAGCATTTTGTGCACCAGCAGTGATGATGTCAGCAGGTCTACCCACGTCACACTGACAGGAAATGATCTGCAACCAAATGCTAAAAATTACATTTCTGATCATTAGCTTGTCCAGTTACTTTTGGCCCCTTCTGAAAAGTGCTGTAATCCTAAACACCATGCACCTGGTGTGCACGGACCGTGAAATTAAAGCTGAAAGTCTGCATGATGAGTTCAGGTGCACGATTTACTCATGACTGCAAACAATGTGTCCAAATACTTATGACCCCAACTGCAAGTAAGCACAACTGAACCACTCCAAGCATCATGTCAGTTATCTTAGAAGGCACGTGTTAAAGTGTGCACTAAACCGCCGCCCTGCTGGAAACAGAAAACAATTTATACCATTTACAGGTTCCACCAGAAAATACGAGGTCTGTCCAAAAAGTATCGGACCTTTTTATTTTTTGCAAAAACCATATGGATTTGAATCACGTGTGATTGCATCAACCAAGCTTGAACCTTCGTGCGCATGCGTGAGTTTTTTCACGACTGTCGGTTGCGTCATTCGCCTGTGAGCAGGCTTTGTGTGAGCAGTGGTCCACCCTTCTCATCGGATTTTTATTGCAAATAAATGTCTGAAAGATTTGGAGCTTTGCTGCATCAAGTTTTTCCAGAAACTGTGAGAGACCTCCAGGTGGACACCATTCGGAAAATTTAGATGGCTTTCAGCAAAGATTTTATGGGGATTACACAGATTAAGGAGTGCTCCAGCCGCTTTAAAGACCGCCCACAGCTGCTGAGAGTGCGGCGCCCTCCGAGCGCCGATGGACAGGCTCAAACCCCGCTCAAACAACCAGATCATTTCCAACATGAAGGCTTTGTTGATCCGGGACGTCGTCTAACTTTCACAAAAAAGGCAGAAGTCGTGGACATCAGCACTTTTTCGGCACATTCTACTGTTACAGGAGTTTTTTTTCATGGAAAGAGAAGAGGAGGATTGCGCCACCATGCCGCTCATGGCGCGGGACAAAACCACCTCCGTGTTGGTCTCACAGGACGGCTTTCAGGTGGCTTTCAGACGGCTTCCGCTGGCTTTTCAGTCGTATGAGTATCCAAGAAATTGTGCATGAGCTGGACATGCCCCAACATGTCCTGTGAGGCTTCATCACGGCGGTGCTTTGCGACACGCGGCGTTCCTCCGCACATCTGTCTCAATGTGCCGAAAAAGTGCTGACATCCACGTCTTCCGCAATTCCTGTGCTTGTCAGACGACATACCGGATCAAGATAGCATCCAGTTTAGAAATGAACGGCACATTCCACTGTTACAGGAGTTTTTGTCACGGAAAGAGGAGCGGAGGAACTCCGTGCGTCGCGGCGGAGCCGCATGGCGCAAAGCAACGCCGTGATGAAGCCTCACAGGACATGTTGGGGCATGTCCAGCTCATGCACAATTTCTCGGAAACTCACACGACTGAAAAGCAACCGGAAGCCGTCTGAGCTATCTGAAAGCCGTCTTGTGAGACCAACACGGAGGTGGTTTTGTCCCGCACCATGAGCGGCATGGTGGCACAATCCTCCGCTTCTCTTTCCATGAAAAAAACTCCTGTAACAGTAGAATGTGCCGAAAGAGTGCTGATGTCCACACCTTCTGCCTTTTTTGTGAAAGTTAGACGACGTCCCGGATCAACAAAGCCTTCACGTTGGAAATGATCTGGTTGTTTCAGCGGGGTTTGAGCCTGTCCATCGGCTCTCGGAGCGTGCTGGGCTCTCAGACACTGTGGGCGGTCTTTAAACCGGCTAGAGCACTCCTTAATCTGTGTAATCCCCATAAAATCGTTGCTGAAAGCCATCTAAATTTTCCGAAGGGTGTCCACCTGGAGTTCTCTCACAGTTTCTGGAAAAATTTGATGCAGCAAAGCTCCAAATCGTTCAGACATTTATTCGCAATAAAAATCCGACGAGAGGGGTGGACCACTGCTCACACAAAGCCTGCTCACAGGCGAATGACGCAACCGACAGGCGTGAAAAAACTCACACATGCGCACAAAGGTTCAAGCTTGGCTGATGCAATCACACGTGATTCAAATCCATATGGTTTTTGCAAAAAATAAAAAGGTCCAATATTTTCTGGACAGACCTCGTACTGTTGTATGTATTCCAACACAAATATAACCTTATTTTTTAAAAGTACAATACTTCAAACCTGTTTAGCGTAAAAATGCACTTTTAAAATTCATGCCCAGCTACCCCTAATAAAGATTCCAAAGACCACGCCCAAAATGATCTGACTGTTAGATAAACTCATTCTAATAACACAAACTGTTGCTGCATTCAATGGCAACTTGGAATTTGAAATTTCTGATCTCCAAAGGAGGATGGAAGCAAAGAAAACTACCAGAAGTCAGATTTCCTGCTCTAAAATTCAGGAAAGGTTACATCATTCCCTAAAATGTAATGGGAGCGTTATGCAGCGCATTGCCTGGCACATTGCTCCAAAAAAATTGAAAAGTAAAAAAAAAAAAAATCTAATCTTTGTTATTCTTGACTTGATGACATGTGACACGGAGCTTTGGATTTCTTCAGTTAAATGAGCGACAAGTCAGCTGATGAATGTTCAAACACAAACACACAGTTTGTGCTTTGAACACATGCATGGCGAAAATTCCAACTTATGTGTGTCTAACGCAGCGTATTAAACTCTTCCATTTTGCTGGCTCCACCCCTTTATGCAAGTCAGCCTGAAAATGTTATGATTGTTATTCTACAGCAGGTGCAAACTTTGCACTAAGTTTCATTCATTCATTCATTCTTATCCAGGTCCAAGCCAGTGTCAGTTTAGCAAGCAGCTCATCCCAGACTTCCCTATCCAGTGTTCAAACCCAGGTCAGCTGGGAGATATAATTCTTCAACTGTGTCATGGGTCTTCCTAGAAGACCTCCCCAGGAAGATGACCAAGGGAAATCCTCACCAGATGCCAGAACCACCTCAGCTGTCTCCTTACGATGCAGACAAGCAGCGGCTCTACTCAGAGTCCCTCCCAGATATTTGAGCTTCTCATCCTGACCTGGAGTGGAAGCCCAGATATCCAATGGAGGAATCTCTGCTTTTATCCAGGTCCTTGTTCTGTTGGTCACTACCACAGAAGAGGACCACGATGGTCCGGCACAGCGTTTCCACCCCCTCAGACAAAACCTCAATCCATCTGTGGATTTCACTTCCATTTTTTTCCTTTTTTTATGTTCACCAGGGTGGGTTACCATGCCTACAGATAACCGCAAGCTAGTGCAGAATAAGCCAGCGAGTGTGTCATCTAAACAAAAACAACACTATCTTAAATATCTCAAACTAAACACGTGCACATTCAAAAGTACCGTGAGACTGACAGAATTCATTTTGTTTCCTGCAGAGAGTCTCTGACTTAAAACCTCTGCAGGGGAGCAAAAACAATAAGGCTGAGTGTGCGGCGTGTGTGTGTGTGTGTCTCCTAGTGTGCAGCATGTGTGTGTATCTCCGAGTGTGCAGTGTGTGTGTCACACATTTTACATGCTTTTACATTTGTGAGATTTGATACAAGTCACAACTAATGACCAAAACTGTGACAGTCATGTCACTTAGCCATGATGCAAAATCGAAATTATTCTTAAGGTCTTTAAAAAAAAATTGAAAATCTTTGAAAAAACTGGCAGCTATGGTTACAGAATAATTATGTAAAAAAGACAGTAAAATATGTCTTTTTTTTAACAGAAAACATTGTAAATTTTGTGTACAGTATAAAGCCAATGTAAATTAATTATAAATTAATTATAAATTAATTTAATTAATTAATCAATAATTAATTAACTTATTAATTCAAAAACGAATAAGAAGAGAATGGGGTTATGAGTAGCCTTGAACAAGGGATGTCTTGTTTGGGAAGTTAGCATAAGAACTGCTTGCGCCACCATTCTGTCACATGGTGTGAATTCTATCATATCTCACGGCATGTTGTGATTCTGCATCACGAAATCTACATTCTAATGCAATTACATTTATTCCACAAATCTGACTGCTTAATCGTGTGAGATTTCAGACCATAAAATATCGAGTAGATGGTGGCAAAATATTCGACCGTTTCACATTTGATGTATTCAGTGGTGGGCACAGTTCCGATAATCCGATAATTATCGAAGATAATGTTTTCATTATCGGATTATCTTTTTAGATAACTTTAAAAACCATTGCGATAAATTTTTGTTCGATAATTTTTAGACCGATAACGTGGTAAATAAAGCTGAACAGCTATAAATATTTATAAAACTTAAAATCAGTTGAGCACCTACCTGTTAAATGTTTCGTAACTGATGTGTAGTTCTACCGTCTGCAAAACAAAGAAGAGCTCCTTTAAGAAGAAAACTCCCCCCCAAAAAAACCTAATTTCTCTTAACCTCATACTGATACACAGGCAATATCACCCAAGTCATCCAGTGGCATACATTTTTAACTTATGGTTCAACTTTTAACCAAACTAAAGTCGGACAAGTTATTTAAATTAATGTCATGTCTGAAGTTTTATAAAGTGAAAATATCAGATATATGTTTTAGTTTTAAAGTAATGCGCTACTTTTTAAGGTTTTAGTGTGGATATATACTGTGCCCAGCAGTGCATTATAGGTAGGATAGGGTAATCTCAGTACGTTCACGACATGAGAAATGCATTTGAAACACTCTGATCAGGCTCTACGGACAACAGCATTAAACTCTAGTGCCTAAAACTCTCGTGAATATATTTTCTGGGTTTACAGACGTTATTGTGTCCACGTTTATTAAATTCCACGCATCTTAAATGTAGCAGACACGGATTATCTGGAATTTTGTTTTGGCAAGTTTTCAAGGTCTCTACTGCCATCTACTGGCCAGTAGTGTTCATTCGCCCTATTGACGTATCCCATAATCCCTTGCACACCACAGAGTCACTGCCGTCAACAACATATAGAGAATCAACATGATGACAGTTGTAAATTAATATTATACTACAAAAATGTATTTTTTTCTGCTTTTCGTCACGTTAATAACAGACTGCTGCATGATACCCTGAAAACTTGCTAAAACAATTATAACAAATAATCCGTGTCTGTTACATTTAATCTGTGTGGAATTTAATAAACGCAAACTGAATTTCAGACATATATATTAGTCTGGAACAAAGAGGACAAACAGTGTTGTAAAGAACAATAATCAAGACGTTAAAGAGCAACCTTCACTTTCCCCCAGAATGACATGATCAGGAAGCGATTGTAGCTCACAGCAGCTCCCATTGAAAATAACGGAGAGACAGCCTGTGATTCTCACATGTTTACATAAAACAAACACAATGACAACGTCTATAAACCCAGAGAATATATTCAGGAGAGTTTTAGGCACAATATAAAAATAGTTTTATGTTGCGATGTTAATGGTGTTGTCTGTGTGCAGCAGTTAAAGTGCAGCATGATCAGAGCGTCTCAATGCAGTTCTCAATGTTACTGAGATCTCGCAGCGCGGTGACCTCTTTGAGGTTTTGTGGGATTTGAAACGTCAATAGGGCGAATAGCCAACATTTATGTGTCAAGACAATATATTAAAAACGTGCGCACATCATCATAAAACGTGCGCACATTCTCTTCACATGCAAAACATTTGCGATGACACTTCCAGGGCTCAGTGAAAATGCCTGTTTTTACAAATAAAAAAATGGAATATTTTACAAAACCACATTTATCTGTAAACACCAACACACGTCACATTAACGTGTTGCCATGTTGATTTACATAATGAATGACTGAACCAATCAGTGTTTAGCAGAGGCACATTTTACCCAGAATCCTTTGCAATCTGTCTGTGTTTGTTACAAAACCTCAGAATTAGTGTATTATTCAACATTAAAAGATATATGTTATATTTTAACTTTGTACAAATGACAGAATTTACATTAATGGAGTTATTCTATTGGTGTTAATGTTATTTATAAAACAAAACCATAAGTCAGCATGGCTTTATTTTCCAAGACCTCCGCCTGACCGGACTGTTGTGATTGGTACAGAGCTGGGCTTTATGGCTGCTCTAAGCTTGCTCCTGTGCTGGAAGCCATGTAGTCAACAAGACCTTCCAGCAGGGGGCAAGATGTTCAAAGCCAAAGTGTGGGCTCATTGTTTGGGTTTGTTGTCACTTTTGTTGCTACCCGAAGCGGTTGTGGTGTTAAAACTCAAATTCAGTTTATTAGTAGTTGCAAATGTACCAGAGACAATACTGGAATTTATCGGTTATCTGTAACTTCTGATACATTTTTGGGTGGTTTATCGTTTCATCTTTATCAAAGATAACTTTTCAGTTATCTGATTATCTGTTATCGAAGTTAATTTTTTGGTTATCTGTGCCCACCACTGGATGTATTACTCTGTGCCCTGACTGCTTTGCTACGCAGGTGTCAATAATGGCGCTGTCAGCTGAGAGCAACAGAAACTAGCGACGATGCAGAAAAAAGTAGGTTTAATGGATTTAATTGGATTGATTAATGGATTTACCATGGATATAACTGAATGCAGCTGACGAGATGGAGAAATCTGTGGGTCCAGTTTGGCATGAAGACGCTGTTGCTATGGTAAGCTTTGACGAGCCGATCACACCCTTTTACAACGATTCGCCAACCGAATTACTTACTGAAAAATAAACCGTGCAAACGATGCAACTGCATTAGAATGTGAATTATCCTGTTGTGTCTGATGATTTGCAGATGTTCATGTTGAATTTTATGGTCGCAAGTAAACGGATATTTGGTTATTCCCTAATTAATCTATTGGTTGGTGATATTGTCAGGAAAACTGCTAAATTTTCATAATGGGAGCACAAATTTATTCTAATACATTCTGTGATGGCTGCATGAAATTAAAAGTGATGCGGGGGGTCTGGGGGGTTATGGTTACGGTTAGGGTAAGTAGTAGGGTTAGGTTCTGGTTAAGGTTAGGGTAAGGGGGAGTAGGGTTAGTAATAGTAAGTTAAAAAAAACCCTGTCACAAAACTTTGAATCATTTCGTGACGGGAGAACGAAAAAAAAAAACTCATGACACTGGGTTGTGCGAATTATACTGAAAATGTAATGAACTGCAGAATCCATATTATCTCAGTGATACGGTGCATCCAGAAAGTATTCACAGCGCTTCACTTTTTCTACTTTTTGTTATGTCTACTTTTCTGCTCCCCTCCACAGCATGTCTTTTTTCTGGTTCTCTCCCTCAGCCCCAACCAGTCCCAGCAGAAGACTGCCCCTCCCTGAGCCTGGTTCTGCTGGAGGTTTCTTCCTGTTAAAAGGGAGTTTTTCCTTCCCACTGTTGCCAAGTGCTTGCTCACAGGGGGTCGTTTTGACCGTTGGGGTTTTTCCGTAATTATTGTATGGCCTTGCCTTACAATATAAAGCGCCTTGGGGCAACTGTTTGTTGTGATTTGGCGCTATATAAATAAAATTGATTTGATTTGATGTTACAGCCTTATTCCAAAATGGAGTAAATACATTTTTTTCCCTCAAAATTCTCCTCACAACACGCCATAACGACAACATAAAAAGTTTTTTATTTTTGTAAATTTATTTAAAATAATAATAATAATAAAAAGTAAGAAATCACATGTACACAAGTACACACACCCTTTGCTCAATACTTTGTTGATACACCTTTGGCAACAATTACAGCCTGAAATCTTCTTGAATATGATGCCACAAGCTTGGTGCACCTATCTTTGAGCAGTTGGTCCATTCCTCTTTGCAGCACCTCTTAAGATCCATCAGGTTGGATGGGGAGCGTCGGTGCACAGACATTTTCAGATCTCTCCAGAGATGTTCAATGAGATTCAGGTCTGGGCTCTGGCTGGACCACTCAAGGACATTCACAGAGTTGTCCTGAAGCCACTCCTTTGATATCTTGGCTGTGTGCTTAGGGTCATTGTCTTGTTAAAAGATGAACCCTCACCCCAGTCTGAGGTCAAGAGCGCTCTGGAGCAGGTTTTCATCCAGGATGTCTCTGTACATTGCTGCATTCATCTTTTCCTCCATCCTGACTAGTCTCCCAGTTCCTGCTGCTGAAAAACATCCCCACAGCATGATGCTGCCACCACCATGCTTCACTGTAGGGATGGTGCCTGGTTTCCTCCAAACATGACACCTGGTATTCACACCAAAGAGTTCAATGTTTGTCTCATCAGACCAGGGAATTTTGTTTCTCATGGTCTGAGAGTCCTTCAGGTGCCTTTTGGCAAACTCCAATTGGGCTGCCATGTGCCTTTTACTAAGGAGTGTCTTCCGTCTGGCCACTCTACCATACAGGCCTGATTGGTGGATTGCTGCAGAGATGGATGTCCTTCTGGAAGGTTCTCCTCTCTCCACAGAGGAATGCTGGAGCTCTGACAGAGTGACCATCAGGTTCTTGATCACCTCCCTGCTCCTTCTCCCTTGATCACCGCTCAGTTTAGATGGGTGTCCAGCTCTTGGAAGAGTCCTAGTGGATCCGAACTTCTTCCATTTACAGATGATGGAGACCACTGTGCTCATTGGGACCTTCAAAGCAGCAGAAATGTTTCTGTTCCCTTCCCTAGATTTGTGCCTCAAGACAATCCAGCTCAGAGGTCTACAGACAATTCCTTTGACTTCATGCTTGGTTTGTGCTCTGACTGTCAACTGTTGGACCTTATATGTAGACAGGTGTGCGTCTTTCCAAATCATGTCCAATCAACTGAATTTACCCCAGGTGGACTCCAATTAAGCTGTAGAAACATCTCAAGGATGATCAGTGGAAACAGGATGCACCTGAGCTCAGTTTTAGCTTCATGGCAAAGCTTGTGAATACTTATGTACATGTGATTTTTTTAGGGCTTTTTTATTATTAATAAATTTGCAAAAATCACAAAAGAAACTTTTTCACATTGACATTATGGTGTATTGTGTGTACAATTTTAGTTCCTATTGTGTGACAGCATAGTGGTGCAAACTAGTGACTGATACAGAAAACTGATACAGATTTTTTTATCAGCTGATGCAGATACAGATATTTAGAAAGCAGGGTCGCTGATGGCCGAGCTATAAACCTCATATGTTTTTTTCCTGGGTAGTTTGGCTGAATCCCAATCCATCCATGGAATGGGGTGGGAAGTTTGTGTGTTCCATTACGAGTCGCCAGGGTGAGGTAACCACTATTCTGTCCGGCACTATGCAGTACTGCTGTTTTACTGACAGTAAATTGTTTAAATGGACGAAGCACACTCACTCAACTTGGCACATCACTAATTCAAAACTAAATGTATTGGCATTTTCTCACTAAAACACTGCAGCAAATGTCATTATATTGACAGTAAACAGGATAGGAACAGTAAAAATGAACCATCCTAAGCTTTGAAAGTTAGGAATTCAAATCTTATAGCTTCTCTGTGCTAATGTGGTTAACCAGCACTGACATCTGCTCATGGATCTGTGACATTGATGCAGGGATACAGATCATAATCCACCTGATGTAACGAGACAGACTGTAACAGACTGAAAAAACAAATCCTGTCTTGATAGATCTTTAATTAGGTTCTGCCTCATTGCAGAGGCGGCAATAAACCCCAAGAGTCGCTCTCACGAACTCAGATTACATCTGCACCTTTCACACGTGGGTCGTCTCTGTATCTTTGACCTCAATAAGAGACGAGCACAGACTTTGCTTTGTGATATTTTGTCTTGACATGCACGTTTCAGCTCCTTGAGCCCTGAGTGAGGAAAACAGGCTGTTAAAGGTTGATGTTAAACTGTTGTTCTTCCAGAGGTTCTCTCTTTTTCCTCCTTCAAAGAGTTTTGTTGTTAGCCAAAACCTGTGAAGCCCCATGGGAGTTTTTTAGTTTGTTCTTCAGGCGCGGGGGGTTGCTTTGACAGTATAAATGAACATGACTTAAAATGATTTGTGCTAAAATATGATGAAAAAAAAAGCCTGGGGGGAAGTTAACAGTCAAAACAGCAGCAATCTGTCATGGATCTAAAAGTCAAAAACAGTTGAATGCAGCATTAAAGATATTTGTAGATAATGTTCACCTTCTGAGCCGTACATGACCCAGTGGATCATGTGATCTGCCCAATAACCCCAATCATAAAGGGGACTGACCATATCAAGTTGGGCTGAACGGATCACGGTTTTTCGTCACAGATTGGATCATTTTTCAGATCATCAAGAAATTAAAAATAACTAAATAACAATGAATACAAGGTGTCCGATGTTTAAACAGTGGTTTAAAAACTAGAAAGCAGTCAGAGAGTGCATACCTTTGCCAAGGCCACATGTTCCTGAATGCTTAAAGGAGACCTGCATTGAAATAAATGTGGTCAGATCTCAGAAAGAAATAGCTGATATGTACGAGGGCTGTCAATAAAGTAACAGTCCTTTTTATTTTTTTCAAAAACTATATGGATTTCATTCATATGTTTTTACGTCAGACATGCTTGAACCCTCGTGCGCATGCGTGCGTTTTTCCACGCCTGTCGGTGACGTCATTCGCCTGTGAGCACTCCTTGTGGGAGGAGTCGTCCAGACCCTCGTCGGAATTCCTTTGTCTGAGAAGTTGCTGAGAGACTGGCGCGTTGTTTGATCAAAATTTTTTCTAAACCTGTGAGACACATCGAAGTGGACATGGTTCGAAAAATTAAGCTGGTTTTCAGTGAAAATTTTAACAGCTGATGAGAGATTTTGAGGTGATTCTGTCGCTTTAAGGACTTTTCACGGTGCGAGACGTCGCGCTGCGCTCTCAGGCGGCGTCATCAGCCTGTTCAAGCTGAAAACCTCCACATTTCAGGCTCTATTGATCCAGGACGTCGTGAGAGAACAGAGAAGTTTCAGAAGAAGTCGGTTTCAGCATTTTATCCGGATATTCCACTGTTAAAGGAGATTTTTTTAATGAAAGACGTGCGGACGGATCCGCGCGTCGGGACGCAGCCGACGCGGTGCGGCGGCACAGGAAAAACACCTCCGTGTTGATAACCATTTGTAAAATCCAGGCGGCTTTTGATGGCTTTCAGTGGAGTGAGTATATGAGAAATTGTTTAACAGGCAGGACATGTTCCAACTTGTCCTTAAGGCTTTCAACAGAGGTGTTTTTCCTGTGGCGGAGCGTCGCGGCGGCTGCGTCGCGACGCGCGGACCCGTCCGCACGTCTTTCATTAAAAAAATCTCCTTTAACAGTGGAATATCCGGATAAAATGCTGAAACCGACTTCTTCTGAAACTTCTCTGTTCTCTCACGACGTCCTGGATCAATAGAGCTTGAAATGTGGAGGTTTTCAGCTTGAACAGGCTGATGACGCCGCCTGAGAGTGCTGCGCGACGTCTCGCACCGTGAAAAGTCCTTAAAGCGACAGAATCACCTCAAAATCTCTCATCAGCCGTTAAAATTTTCACTGAAAACCAGCTTAATTTTTCGAACCGTGTCCACTTCGATGTGTCTCACAGGTTTAGAAAAAATTTTGATCAAACAACGCGCCAGTCTCTCAGCAACTTCTCAGACAAAGGAATTCCGACGAGGGGCTGGACGACTCCTCCCACAAGGAGTGCTCACAGGCGAATGACGTCACCGACAGGCATGGAAAAACTCACGCATGCGCACGAGGGTGCAAGCATGTCTGACGTAAAAACATATGAATGAAATCCATATAGTTTTTGAAAAAAATAAAAAGGACCGTAACTTTATTGACAGCCCTCGTATTTATAAGACGCTTATGAATGCAGTAAAGTAAATCTGCAAGCCCAAATTTGTAATTCAGCGGAGAAATCTTCATTTAAAAATGACAAATTTGCAGCTAAAATTTGGCCCTCAGCGAAAACTGTTTGTACATCCGGGTCATTGTAGTGACGTCCGGCAGAAGACGGAGCACTCCCACCTTCAGTCCGATCCCGCATTGAAATTGATTTTATCTGTTAGTAATGTTACTGGTATACACGTCCTGGTTTCAGCATCCAAAAGTAAGCTGCAATGAATGTAAGATACAGCTCTGCATGCTCAGATCAGCGGCGACATCGACAGCGGGCGACGTTCTTCCCCGACGCCTCGCTCTCTGCCTCCAATGCGCTTACTCAGTCTGCGTGCTCGATAAACGCTGAAGCCGGCCACTCACATCGCCCCCGTGTCTGCTGTGCAGTCGGCACCACGTCCCTGTCTACTGAATGGAGGTGCAGCCAACTTGGCAAAAGTCCAGAGACTACGCTCGCTGTTTTGATGCGGAGCGGCGGGTGACACCTGTTGCTGCAAGGACAGACTTTCCGCAGCGCCGCACGTCTCGGTAATCGGAGCCGCAGAGCTCCGTGGCTGCTGAGAGAGGTTTATATCTTTTTAATGACTTGGATTCTTTGCAGGTCCCGCCTCCGTACCCCACGACGGTAACACCGGAGGCGAAAGACAGTAGATTTTCAATGCGACACCACTCAATCAAACGAGCGTATGAAAAAGTCCCCCAAAATAATTTTCAAGCACAAATAAAAGAAATGTGTACTCACCAAACGTGCCGCAAGACAATATGAAGTTTTAAAAAAAGTAGATCCTTCCATATAAGACAAGAAAAAGGTGCAGATGCAAACTGACGTAAATCCACAAATTACAGTTGGCGCGCGCAATGCATGCTGGGATAGGGTCTTTTCCCTGACGTCTCGGCAGCGTCCCGGATGTGATGACAGTTTTGCGGAGGGCTAAATTTTAGCTGTAAATTTGTCATTTTTAAATGAAGATTTCTCCATTGAATGACAGATCTGGGCTTGTAGATTTACTTTACTACATTCAGAAGGATCTTATGTATAAATATGTAATTTTTTGGTCCAAAGATCTGAATGCATTTATTTCAATGCAGGTCTACTTTAAAACTCTGTCTGGATCCTGGATCCAAAACATGTTTCAGATCAAATTCAAAATAAAAAATCCCTAATTTTCGAGGATCTGCTCAACAAATTTCATCAACATCTTCTCAAAACCTTTTGAATTAAGGGCTCCTATGTGCCAAATATTCTTCCAATATATTCCAGATCACCACCAGAATTGAATTTCCTGGAACATTATCCATCTGCTCACCAAATCCATTCATTACTTTTATAGATATCATGAAAACCAGTGATATAATCTGTGGGGAAAAAAATGGAGGAGTGTTGCACACACATTCCTCCATTTTCAGTTCCTGAGTGATCACAGTGATTCTTTCCATCCTTGGACAGAACCTGGAGTTTGAAAGCCTCAAAGGGTGCATACACCAGCAGAGTGTATGTCCAGTCTACGGGCAGCAGAGGCTGTTTGCTTTTAACAGGCTCCATTCATGTGAACCCACAGCTTCTCACACTTGGATTTCACTGCAACACTGCAAATGGCACCCTCTAAGTGCACCATTTTACTTTATATAACCCCTAAACAGATCCTTGCCATTTGATTGGTGGTTTGTATGTCGCATGATATGGATCATTCATCCCATTTGCTATTGTGTTCCATTGACCATGCAAATTTGGTTCTATGTGCTTTGTACCATTGCACGGCGGCACCACCGCGCACACTCACACTAGAGGGGACGGCAGTTAACTTAAAAACAAACATGACGGGGCTTGTTTTATTGACGGTGCTCATTCGTGTAACACAAAAAACTAACTGAGTACACTGTAAGTCACCTGGAGGCATATGTAGTATTCGCTGGGACGTCTCTACCTACAAGCGCTATCTGATTAAGAGCTCTACAAATTTCTGTCATGATTTTGGTTTGGTTTGGTTTGTTTGTTTATTCCAAGTCAACATAATATAAACAATAATAATATAAACAATATAAACAAATAGTACAGTTGTATGTACACACTTCACACTGTTCATAAAATGGTGAAAAGAAAAAAGAAAATTAATAAAGACAAGAAAAGGCATAAATGAATTAACATAACACAAACAGAATCAACTTGGAAAGGAGTGGGATGAAGACAAGCTTATTGACTCCCACCCCCAATTCCATCCTCAATTAAATTAAATTACTTAAATTACACGGTTGCCGTCATTCATATATAATATATAAAATATATATAATACTTAAAATTTCATATATAATATATAAAGCATATAAATAATACAATTATATATGTATGTGAACATACACCCACACACACATACATACATACACATATATACATATATACACATACTATATATACATACAACCCCTGGCAAAAATTATGGAATCACCGGCCTCGGAGGATGTTCATTCAGTTGTTTAATTTTGTAGAAAAAAAGCAGATCACAGACATGACACAAAACTAAAGTCATTTCAAATGGCAACTTTCTGGCTTTAAGAAACACTATAAGAAATCAGGAAAAAAAATTATGGCAGTCAGTAACGGTTACTTTTTAGACCAAGCAGAGGGAACAAAATATGGAATCACTCAATTCTGAGGAATAAATTATGGAATCACCCTGTAAATTTTCATCCCCAAAACTAACACCTGCATCAAATCAGATCTGCTCATTAGTCTGCATCTAAAAAGGAGTGATCACACCTTGGAGAGCTGTTGCACCAAGTGGACTGACATGAATCATGGCTCCAACACGAGAGACGTCAATTGAAACAAAGGAGAGGATTATCAAACTCTTAAAAGAGGGTAAATCATCATGCAATGTTGCAAAAGATGTTGGTTGTTCACAGTCAGCTGTGTCTAAACTCTGGACCAAATACAAACAACATTGGAAGGTTGTTAAAGGCAAACATACTGGTAGACCAAGGAAGACATCAAAGCATCAAGACAGAAAACTTAAAGCAATATGTCTCAAAAATTGAAAATGCACAACAAAACAAATGAGGAACAAATGGGAGGAAACTGGAGTCAACGTCTGTGACCGAACTGTAAGAAACCGCCTAAAGGAAATGGGATTTACATACAGAAAAGCTAAACGAAAGCCATCATTAACACCTAAACAGAAAAAAAAACAAGGTTACAATGGGCTAAGTAAAAGCAATCGTGGACTGTGGATGACTGGATGAAAGTCATATTCAGTGAATCTCGAATCTGCATTGGGCAAGGTGATGATGCTGGAACTTTTGTTTGGTGCCGTTCCAATGAGATTTATAAAGATGACATTTATAAAAATTTCCACAGTCATTGATGATATGGGGTTGCATGTCAGGTAAAGGCACTGGGGAGATGGCTGTCATTACATCATCAATAAATGCACAAGTTTACATTGATATTTTGGACACTTTTCTTATCCCATCAATTGAAAGGATGTTTGGGGATGATGAAATCATTTTTCAAGATGATAATGTGTCTTGCCACAGAGCAAAAACTGTGAAAACATTCCTTGCAAAAAGACACATAGGGTCAATGTCATGGCCTGCAACTAGTCCGGATCTTAATCCAATTGAAAATCTTTGGTGGAAGATGAAGAAAATGGTCCATGCCAAGGCTCCAATCTGCAAAGCTGATCTGGCAACAGCCATCAGAGAAAGTTGGAGCCAGATTGATGAAGAGTACTGTTTGTCACTCATTAAATCCATGCCTCAGAGACTGCAAGCTGTTATAAAAGCCAGAGGTGGTACAACAAAATACTAGTGATGTGTTGGAGCGTTCTTTTGTTTTTCATGATGCCATAATTTTTTCCTCAGAATTGAGTGATTCCATATTTTTTACCCTCTGCTTGGTCTAAAAAAGTAACAGTTACTGACTGCCACTATATTTTTTTCCTGATTTCTTGTAGTGTTTCTTAAAGCCAGAAAGTTGCCATTTGAAATGACTTTAGTTTTGTGTCATGTCTGTGATCTGCTTTTTTTCTACAAAATTAAACAACTGAATGAACATCCTCCGAGGCCGGTGATTCCATCATTTTTGCCAGGGGTTGTACATACATACACATGCACACATATATATATACACATACATACATACATACACACATGCGCATACACATATAAATATAAATGTAACATAATACAATACCATAGTAATATAATATAACAAAGGAGTGAATAACAATTACACACTGGACAGTATAGACAAAATAACACACAACAGAGGACCAGACAAGACACACAAGGAACACATATCATTGGATTTATTTTTTTATTATTATTATTTTTAGTATTTATTATGATGATTATTGTTACTGTTGTTGTTTACCCTGCTTAGTTTGAGGCGCTTGAGATGAGTGCATTAAAACCACAGGTCCTTGGTGAGGACCTGTTAAAATATGGGGTCATATGAGGTGCAATTAAAACCACAGGTCCTTGGTGAGGACCTGCTAAAGCATGGGGTCGTATGATTTTGTACTGGACTGAAGAAAGCAGACGGCGGTCTGTACATGAAGGAGTCAATGCATGGCATCAAGCACGGACTACATCGTCAGGATTGTTAAGGTGCCTTGACACTTGCACAAATTTGATCTGCACACTGGTACGCAATCTGCCATGCCAGAGCGTAAACCTGTTGTAAACCTTTGTTAACTGTTGTAAAATGTGCGTGACTTTGTGCAAGTGTGCAAAGAAAATTTTGAAATGTTCAAAATCTCTGGCACGCATTAATTATGTGAACTTCACGTGAATATTGTGCAAATTCAAATTCAAAACACTGTCAGTGTGAGTCACTGTCAGTGCAGCGCGTCATAGCGCAGCTCATCTGAACGATTTTGACAAGATGCTAAATCTATAATAAACATAATTTTACAGATACTCAAAAGAATGAATGAAACTGCAACTGTTTTACCAAGCTATTACAATAAAAATATTCTAAATAATATAATAAATAATACCTTTTAGACAATTCCAAATGCATTCTCCACATCATGAAGCGCATGAGAGATATATATATATAGAGAGAGAGAGAGAGAGAGAGAAAAGCTGCAGCTGTAGAAAATTCCTGTGATTTCAGAAGCCATCAGATGTAGTTTCATCAGTCAAACTCAGAGCAAATGAATAATCCACTACGAAATAATTATTTTATATAACGCAGTGTCCAGCAGCACAAAGCACAGCATCCAGCAGAGCACAGCAGGTTGCAATGGCATGATGAATTGCGCGACAGCGCAGGTGTTAAATGTGTGCAAGGATCAAGGTGCCTTTAGGTGCAATATAAAACGAATAATGAATGATTTTTCCTAGTTGAATGAAATATTCCATCTTTCATCTCATGAAATATTCATACCATTGCACTGATAAATATCCATTATTTGTATAATACAGTAGTGTTCAGAATAATAGTAGTGCTATGTGACTAAAAAGATTAATCCAGGTTTTGAGAATATTTCTTATTGTTACATGGGAAACAAGGTACCAGTAGATTCAATAGATTCTCACAAATCCAAAAAGACCAAGCATTCATGATATGCACACTCTTAAGGCTATGAAATTGGGATTTTAGTTAACAAAAAGTAGAAAAGGTAGCATCTGCTGTTGACTCTACAAACTCAAAACTATTATGTTCAAACTGCTTTTTTAGCAATCCTGTGAATCACTAAACTACTATTTAGTTGTATAACCATAGTTTTTCATGATTTCTTCACATCTGCGAGGCATTAATTTTGTTGGTTTGGAACCAAGATTTTGCTCGTTTACTACTGTGCTTGGGGTCATTGTCTTGTTGAAACACCCATTTCAAGGGCATGTCCTCTTCAGCATAAGGCATCATGACCTCTACAAGTACACTCAACAAAAATATAAACGCAACACTTTTGGTTTTGCTCCCATTTTGTATGAGATGAACTCAAATATCTAAAACTTTTTCCACATACACAATATCACCATTTCCCTCAAATATTGTTCACAAACCAGTCTAAATCTGTGATAGTGAGCACTTCTCCCTTGCTGAGATAATCCATCCCACCTCACAGGTGTGCCATATCAAGATGCTGATTAGACACCATGATTAGTGCACAGGTGTGCCTTAGACTGCCCACAATAAAAGGCCACTCTGAAAGGTGCAGTTTTGTTTTATTGGGGGAGATACCAGTCAGTATCTGGTGTGACCACCATTTGCCTCATGCAGTGCAACACATCTCCTTCGCATAGAGTTGATCAGGTTGTCAATTGTGGCCTGTGGAATGTTGGTCCACTCCTCTTCAATGGCTGTGCGAAGTTGCTGGATATTGGCAGGAACTGGTACACGCTGTCGTATACGCCGGTCCAGAGCATCCCAAACATGCTCAATGGGTGACATGTCCGGTGAGTATGCCGGCCATGCAAGAACTGGGACATTTTCAGCTTCCAAGAATTGTGTACTGATCCTTGCAACATAGGGCCGTGCATTATCCTGCTGCAACATGAGGTGATGTTCTTGGATGTATGGCACAACAATGGGCCTCAGCATCTCGTCACGGTATCTCTGTGCATTCAAAGTGCCATCAATAAAATGCATCTGTGTTCTTCGTCCATAACAGACGCCTGCCCATACCATAACCCCACCGCCACCATGGGCCACTCGATCCACAACATTGACATCAGAAAACCGCTCACCCACACGACGCCACACACGCTGTCTGCCATCTGCCCTGGACAAAACTGCACCTTTCAGAGTGGCCTTTTATTGTGGGCAGTCTAAGGCACACCTGTGCACTAATCATGGTGTCTAATCAGCATCTTGGTATGGCACACCTGTGAGGTGGGATGGATTATCTCAGCAAAGGAGAAGTGCTCACTATCACAGATTTAGACTGGTTTGTGAACAATATTTGAGGGAAATGGTGATATTGTGTATGTGGAAAAAGTTTTAGATCTTTGAGTTCATCTCGTACAAAATGGGAGCAAAACCAAAAGTGTTGCGTTTATATTTTTGTTGAGTGTATTTTGACGTATCCAAACTGATCCATGACACCTGGTATGTGATATATAGGCCCAACACCATAGTAGGAGAAACATGCCCATATCATGATGCTTGCACCACCATGCTTCACTGTTTTCACTGTGAACTGTGGCTTGAATTCAGAGTTTGGGGGTCGTCTCACAAACTGTCTGTGGCCCTTGGACCCAAAAAGAACAGTTTTACTCTCATCAGTCCACAAACTATTCCTCCACTTCTCTTTAGGCCAGTTGATGTGTTCTTTGGAAAATTGTAACCTCTTCTGCACATGTCTTTTATTTAACAGAGGGACTTTGTGGGGGATTCTTGCAAATAAATTAGCTTCATACAGGCGTCTTCTAACTGTCACAGCACTTACAGGTAACTCCTGACCTTTGCGATTCATCCTTACATAGGGGACACCTGATTCACACCTGTTTGTTCCGCAAAATTGACAAACTCACTGACTGAATGCCACACTACTATTATTGTGAACACCCCCTTTTCTACTTTTTTTTAACTAATAGCCCAATTTCATAGCCTTAAGAGTGTGTATATCATGAATGCTTGGTCTTGTTGGATTTGTGAGAATCTACTGAATCTACTGGTACCTTGTTTCCCATGTAACAATAAGAAATATACTCAAAACCTGGATTAATCTTTTTAGTCACATAGCACTACTATTATTCTAAACACTACTGTATGAGTTTAGCATCAACTTGCAGAGTTTCGATTGAGGTCGTTGTGACCACTCTGTGTCTGTAACAGCAGCGAATAAAGATGTAGTGTCTTGACCCAGCAGCTGTGACAGGAAATGGCAAATGCTGCATTCACGTTTCACCAGTGTTTTCCCAACAGCCAATCCACCAGCACGCCGGCGGATTACACATGTGCAGAAACGACTGAATTTTAGTCACACAGAGGATTAGAGCAGCTGATCTTGCCTCTTGCTGCTGGAATAAATCTGCCTTCAGATCAATAACTTGCCTTCAGACACGACATGAATGAGCTTGTTCTTATGCCTGGGATGAATAACAAAATATGTCACAGTGCACTGAAGCTGAATGCAGATGCTTCCTGCTAAAATTGGAGAGAATTTTTGCAGCTTAACAGCCTGGAGTCAGATCAAGTCTGGGAGCTTTGGCTGGTGCCACATGCACCACACTAGAGACCACCTTGGGGTCCAAGATGGCAACCAACCAGACAGTCCAGCCCCATCTCTCTAAAGTATCCATCAGTCTGCTGCAGCCAGGTGAAGCGTGGGCATGTCATTGGCCTTCTCCAGCCTCTGGGATCCTCAAAACTGAGGCACTAAAGTGCTGGATCACGATCAGAGAAATGCGCCACATGTCCAAGGTGTTCCCTCATAATGACTCATCTGAGTCTCTCAGTCAGTACTCGTTTGATACAAAGTCCTTCCAACGGTACTCAAGGATCCTCCAGAGAGATCAAGTATCAAAGTCATCCAGTCGTCACCTGGTTAGCGTCCAAGTCTCGCAACCATGCAGTGAGACAGGAAGCACCAGAACCCCTAAAGAGTTGGACCTTTGTTCTCTTGAGATAAATGAATGTATCAACAGGTTCAAAAAATGAAAGTGATCAAAATAATTTATGACCATTTTCATGTAAAGACATGCAGGTCAGGTAAATTGGAAACTTTAAAAATTGTCCAGGATTTCCCTTCTAAAAGAGATCTCAATCTAAATGGGACTAATCTGGTGAAATAAAGGTTGAATTTAAAATTTAATAAAACTGAACTTCAATAAGCGAAGAAATTTTAAGAAATGTTTTGTGAAAAGGGTAAACTACATGTTGTGCTCTGTTACAACCCAAAATGTTACATCACACAGGATTTTTGTATTCTACACTCAGGCCCACACTGGAACATTTGCCACGGAACTGAGAAATTTGTGTCAAACCTTCAGCTCAATCCTAAATGTTAACTGAAATTTTGACACAAATTTCTCAGTTCAGTGCTCAATATTACATCTTTGGGGATTTCAAAATTCAGTGTAAGTACAAATTTAATATGTGGAATAGACTCAGAACATCTCAAAACAACTAGGGTTGAGACACTGCTAGTAATCTTGAGCATCTGTGACGCAATAAAGCTTTGATCAGGAAACTACTACCACACATCTCATGCCGGCTGTCCGCACACCTCGAACCCATTTGGTAACACCTTCAGTGTAAATCAGTGGCAGCGTTATGGAGTAAGATAGCTGCCAAAAAGACGTGTGCATAATTCTAACTATTCGTATTCGTAAGTGACCTACGTGATGTTATATTTCAACGCTTTTTGTACTCGTACCCATAAACGTGAATTCATATTCACAGTGAAGAATTCGTAGTCATAGAAATTAGAGTTGTACATTCACAAGACTTTCTCACATAAAAACAATCCTAACCCAAACAGTTTCTCAGATTCATGTATATGACAACAGAATTTTGTGTACATGTTTATTGACATTGTGAATACGAATGGTTAGAATTATGCACACATCTTTTTGGCAGCTATCCTACTCCATACAATATTTGCTGCTAAAATGCTTGTGCAACTAGCCCTTTATTCCCTGTAAAATCATTAAAAATAATGAATAAATAAATAAAATCTATACCAAAATTCTCAACAGCACAAATCTGTGTGCCTGTTTGGCAAAAACCTGGTTGGTCTTTTTTTTTTTTTTGTGGATATGGCAAAGTGAGGCACCAAGTGGATGCTCCCAAGCTTGACTTGACTTTATAATGTAATCACATTTTTAACTAGAGCACCGCACTCATTCGCCCTTTTCGGGTTTCAAATCCCGCAAACGTCGAAGAGGTTGCCGCTCTGCGAGATCTCAGTAACATTGGGAACTGCATTGAGACGCTCTGATCAGGCTGTACTTTAACCGCTGCACACGGACAACACCATTAACATCGCAACATAAAACTATTTTTATATTGTGCCTAAAACTCTCATGAATATATTCTCTGAGTTTAAAGATGTTGTTATTGAGTTTGTTTTATGTAAACATGTGAGAATCACAGGCTGTCTCTTTTCAATGGGAGCTGCTGTGAGCTACAATCGTTTCCTGATCATGTCGTTCTGGGGGAAAGTGAAGTTTGCTCTTTAACGTCTTGATTATTGTCCTTTACAACACTGTTTGTTCCAGACTAATATATATATATATAAATTTCTGAAATTCAGTTTGCGTTTATTAAAATTCCACGCAGATTAAACGCAGCAGACACGGATTATTCGTTCTAATTGTTTTAGCAAGTTTTCAGGGTATCATGCATGTAGTCTCTTATTAACGTGATGAAAAGCATAAAAAAATACATTTTGCAGTATGATATTAATTTACAATTGTCATCATGTGGATTCTCTATGTTATTTTGACTGCAGCGACTCTCTGGCGCGAAAGGGATTATGGGATACCTGAAAACCCTGAATAGAGCGCAAACCTCGGCCAACACTAGTTTCCAGTTCCACAAATTTTTACCTTGGACAACTTTTTTAAGGTCAAAGTGTTGTGAAAGTGTAGGAACACGGACCCACAACAGGGGGGCGTAAAAGAACGGGCAATGGATAAGCCAAACAGTAACAATTTAATGTAAATTGTGCACAACGGAATACAGACAACAATCAGTTTGGGACTATAGTCAATTACACGTTGGGTGACGTGTGGGCAGGCTTGAGGATAGGAGACGCCCATCCAGAACCGAGCCGGATCCCACACGGCCCTCACCGCCAACGGATCTGAAGAACACCGGAGCCGCTAAGTCCTGGGTCCCCAGGTGGTCACCGTCTCCAGCTGTCAGACCTGGTACTGCTGGCAGAGAACAGAAACAGCACAGGTGAGTGTGAGTACGCACACTCGGTAATCCCACAGTCTGTGTTCTGTAAGGAGGGAGCACCTCCACCTCCAGTCACACACTCGTGCAGCTCCTGTCTAACCACTTATCTGGTTGGGGTGTGAAGCGAAGCCGTCGCTGATCACACCAAACGCCAATCCCACAGATAAGGCAACACCCACAGGAAAACGGCTGCAAAGAAGTTCAGACTATTAGTCAGTTTACATTCAGAAATTACCTCCAAGGTTGCTGATTTCTCGGCGGGGAGGTGGAGTTGCAGTCCGGCCTTTATGGTGGTGGTGATGTGGATGAGTGACAGCTGGTGCTGATGACGAGTAACAGCTGTCACTCCCGGTTGCTATGACGCCCTCTCGCTTGAAGCCCGCACTTCAAGCAGGGCGCCATCTGGTGGTGGTGGGCCAGCAGTACCTCCTCTTCAGCGGCCCACACAACACAAAGTCCTGTTAGAAGTGACTTTTCATAAGCTAAATCAGATTCAAAATCAGAATCAAATTTATTACCAAGTAAGTTCTCACATGCACAGAATTTGATCTGGTGTCCTTGCTGTATAAACAACAATAAAAAGAAAAGGAAAAAATGCTTCTGTAAGAATTAGATGTGATATTTCGTTTATGAACTTTTGTCTAGTGTAAGTTAGCTTTGAGTTAGCGGAAGTTAGCATGCACACTGACATTTGCAAAATGTCATTTAAATCACTCTAGAGGTGTTATCAGCTTACAAAAGCAGCATTTTCAGTTTTCAAAGTGTTTATTTCCCACTAGCTTTAACATAATACGTGACAAAGACATTATTTTTACACAGAAACAAAACAGAGTTTGCAGCTAGCTATCAGCCTATGATGTCACCAAGCCAACGTCCGCTAAATGTGTTGTAAATGACTTCAGAGGTGTTATTAGGTTCCAAAAACAGCATTTTCAGTTGTCGAAGTGTTTATTTCTCACTAGCTTTTACAGAATATGTGAGAAACATGTTATATAAACACATAAATGAAGCAGTTTTAGAGAGACCTGCCACTGATGTCAGGGTGCCGCTCTACTCTGATTGGCTGGCACCTCCGCCACTCAAAAAAAAAAAAAAAAAATGGAACATTGAAACAGAATGTGACTTTTTAACCTCTTAAAATAGGTCAAGGTTAACCATCTTTGAAATTGTCCAAGGTTTGTGTCCAAAGAATGTTCTCTGTGAATTTGAAGACCCTGGCAGTAATCGAAGTGGACTTATGCTGACCACAGACAGACGGACGGACGGATGCAAAGTCTTGCAATACCCGATGAACATTTTGTTGGCCTCGGGTAAAAATATAAAACCACAAAAAAAAAAAAAACATAAAAAAATGCAGGAACCATGACTGAACAGATAAAAGCTCAAAGTATGTTCACTTGTCTGTGTTTCCGTTGATGCTTCATGTTCTTCAGTGATTCTGAGTTTCAGAAGCGCTGCTCAATTATCAGAAGCCACAGTGAGATGGGAAAGAGCCAATCACATAATCAGCCTGAAGGACACTTCAGCGCTTTAATTGTGCTGCAGAATCACACCTGAGGAGGAGGAGGAGGACGGTCACTTTTTCAGCATGAGGGCTTTGCTGAAGGGCAACTCCACATTTGATAACGGTGGCTTTGCAGAATCATGAGTTCAAACTGTTTGTGTGCCGCTGCAGCACTACACCACGTTTATAGTGACATTTGTAGCCCATTTTTGAAAAAAAAAGTCTAAATTAAGTATCTTTCACTCATTATTTCAGTCTTTCCTTAACATTCTCAGAGGATCGTTCAATTAAATGTATTTATATAGCACCAAATCACAGCATAAGTCACCCCAAGATGCTTCACTGGGGTAAGATTGAACCTTACCAACCCCACTGAGCAAACACGTAGACAACAGTGGTACGGAAAAACTCCCTCGGGTGGAATCTGAGGATGAAACCTCAAGCAGAACAGACTCAGGGGGGTGACCAACTGCTTACGACAAACTAACAATGACATGCATTTTCAAACACGCTAAACAAGAACATGTTGGTTACAGTCCCAGAGTCTTGAGAGTATTGAGTATGAGGTTACGCTGTGACCATTTTTGGGAGCGATCATCAGTGTGGACGATCTGGACGATGATTTCTTTTTCCTCCCCTGGCTGCTCCTTGTCAGCGATGAGGGCGGACGTTTCTGTGCGGAAGATTCCTGACGAGTCCAGGTTTTTGGATGCGACTCTTTAGATCCTCACTGCCAGTACAAATTAGGCCAGAATTTACACACGTGCCCGCCAGATGTGGTGCATTTGACTCAGTAGGTCAGTCAGTCAATCAGCAGGTGAGTCAGTCAGAAAGCCAGTGAATCAGCCAGAAGGTCTGAATCTGAATCGGTCAGTGAGTCAGTCAATCCGTCTGTCAGTCAGTCAGTCAGTCAAGCACGTCAGTGAGTAAGTCAGTCAGTCAGTGAGTCTACAAAACCTCCATCACTAATCCTGAGAAAAATACTGCATATCCATCTTAGAAATTTTGGATTCTTGTAGATACAGATGAGGATGTGAACCTCCTGTTTTGGGCCACGTTGGAGTCTGTTAACATGACGTGGATCTCTCTGTGGCTACCAGGTGGATCTGAGTAGGAGTTGAACTGCCAACCTGTGTACCTGGGACAGATTCCTGGTCACAACAGGAATTTGCCCTTGTCTAACTCGGGCGAATATCTGTCATTTTGGGCGACTGGGCGTGAACCTCGGGCCTCTGAAAATACATACTGCCCTCCAAGAGCATGTTATTGTATTATTATCGCCCCGATCGCATGGCACTTATGAAATATTAAAAACATTGAAAGATTAGTGCAAAAACTACGACTACTGCTACTACAACTGCAGAAGCTACAGTGGTTTTTAGTTTCATCTTCATCTCCACAAGTGCAAGTTTGTTCAAGAAATTATTCATGTGCTTCACAGTCAATTCTTTGAAGATATGCTCAATTTTTTTCTGTCAAAATATTTGTCCTTTGTTACAACTGTAGTTTCAAGGAATCTTGTCATTCCAAATTGTTTGTTCTCTTGGGAAATGTTTTTTTTTTTTTAATTTATTGAAGATATTCCCTCATTTTTAATCTTGTTTTTAAACCTTTTATTTTTGCAGCACATCCAGCTTATATACTCATTGTGAAAGCATTGTTACTTACAGAACATGAACATATTGTGTGCACAGCAGAGTGCACAAGAAGAAGAAATGAGATTTCACATGTGATAAAGTTTGTATGGAAGCAGAACAGACTTAGGGGTATCTGTGGTTAGAATCTGGTGCGGCTCTGCAGAAGCTCTCAGCGGGCGCTTTCCTGCCGGCTCCAACAGCACAGTGTCTGTCCACAGACTCCTGCTGGCAAACATCATGCCACGTGTGGCGGGCGCATGTGTGGCAGGCACATGTATAAATTCCTACCCAATCTGAACCGGCAGAAAGGATCTAAAGAGTCGCATCTGAAAACTTTGAATCATCAGGAATCGTCGGCACTGACAAAGCCCTTATCACTGACATGCAGCAGCCGGAGGAGGAAGAAAAACATCCCGAACCCACTCCAGATGAAGAAATCATCACCATCCAGGAAGGAATCACGCTTCAAATGGTCAAAACTATTATAAAATGGCAAGATGATTTTAAGGTTTCTTTTCACCTTAATTAAATAATGGTTTCAGTTAAGTCATGGGCTGATTTTGTGGACCCCAACTCGTGCGAGTTAATGGTGATCAAATGTATATGAAATCCGATAAATAAACGCGAGTAATGTCACAACCCTGCAGAAAGGATTGAGCATGAACATAGCTGACATGTCACTCAGATATGTCATAGGTATAAACTGTACATTCAAACCATCTCACAGCTGTTTGTACATTTCATGTGCACCGTGTGAAAAACGTTGTTGCTCATAGCTACTTTTTTGTGCGCGTTGATGAAATAGAAAAGGACAAAGTGTTTGTTAGTGCAGAGAGGAGGAGACAGACAGACCACGTGATGTTTGTCAGCAGGAGTCTGTGGACAGACACTGTGCTGTTGTAGCCGGCAGCAAAACGCCCGCCGAGAGCTTCTGCAGAGCCGCACCAGATTCTAACCACAGATACCCACAATTCTGTTCTGCTTCCATACAAACTTTATCACATGTGAAATCTCATTTCTTCTTCTTGTGCACTCTGCTGCTCGCACAATATGTGCACATTCTGTAAGTAACAACACAGTAAATTTTTGCAGAGTAAAAGGATAACATTTGGTCCCAGTCCAAATAGAGTTAAATATACTCTATCACAGGGCTAAATCAACTCTACCACAGTGTAAAATCAACTCTTACTGGAGTAGAAACACTTGATTTGACAAGACGGTAGAGCTGATTTCACTATAATAGAGTGTATTTTACTCTATTTAGACTGGGACCAAATGTTATACCGGCAGAGTAAATTTTACTCAGCAAAATTTACTGTGAATGCTTTCACAATGACTGTATGAGTTGGAAGTGCTGCAAAAACAAAAGACACAAAAACAAGATTAAAAAAGCAGGAATATCCTAGATAAATTAAAAAGATATTTCCCAACAGACCAAACCGTTTGGAATGACAAGATTCCTTGAAACTACAGTCAGCAGCAACAAAGGACAAATATTTTGACAGAGAAAATTTGAGCATATCTTCAAAGAATTGACAGTGAAGCACATGAATAATTTCTTGAACAAACTTGCACTTGTGGAGATGAAGATGAACCTAAAAACACTGTAGTTTCTGCAGTAGTAGTAGCAGTAGTCGTAGTTTCTGCAGTAGTTCTTCAATGTTTTTAATATTTCATTACTGCCATGCGGTCGGGGCGATAATGCCGGTAACCAGTTAGAACAGACAAGTAGTGTGACCAGGAATCTGTCCCAGGTACACAGGTTGGCAGTTCAACTCCTACTCAGATCCACCTGGTAGCCATAAAGTCACAGTCAGGTCCACGTCATGTTAACAGACTCCAACGTGGCCAAAACAGGAGGTTCACATCCTCATCTGTATCTCCCAGAATGCAAAATTTCTAAGATGAATATGCAGTATTTTTCACAGGATTAGTGATGGAGGTTTTGTAGACTCACTGACTGACTGACTCACTGACCAATTCAGATTTAGTAACTGACTGACTATCTCACTAAATGATTCACTGACTTTCTGACTGACTTGCTGATTGACTGACTCATTGATTCAATGACTCACTGAATGACTGACTTGCTGACTGAGTCACTGAGTCCCTGATGGGCCATTTCCAGATTGACTGACTTCTGGACTGACTCGCTGACTCATTCACTAACTCACTCAGTTACTGACTCAGTGACTGACTCAATGACTCATTGGCTGGCTGAGTCACTGAATGATTCACCAACTGATACAGTGGTTCACTGACTCATTGACTGTCTGACTAACTGATTCACTGGTTCACTGACTCATTGACTGACTGACTTATGCCTATACTTGCATTGCTAATCACAGGAAATGAATGGAACTACAAAAAAGTAAATATTAGAGACTACTGTATTGTACTTGTATGTGCAGTTGAATTTTTGATTCTGTCTACAAAGGCGTGAATGACTGTACTAAAAGCAGCCACTAGGGGCAGTCTGGAGATGCAACATCAGATTAACCTTTGAGGAAGCTTCTTTCTTTCTTTTTTTTTAATGCCTGTAAATAATCAGTTTAATTGCCAGTTTTCGTCAGACAAGTCAGGGGATGGATACATGAACATTTCCAAGTCACTGAATATGTCTTGAACGTTATTGACATCAGTTATGAAGAAATATAAACAATATGGCACTTTATGGTAAATTTGTGTGGAGTCGACAGTTCTCAAAAACTGAGTGACTGTGCAAGAAGGAGAAGAGTGAGGAAAGACAGGAATCTTCTTTCTATCGCTGTGTGTCACTCTGCTGTTTTTTGTTTCATCCTGGCTGATAGATGTTTCTATTTTAGTGATGCCAATTTGAAAAAAGGCATCAAATGTCATTTCATCGATTTAAAACTTGGAGATCTGGTAAAGCCTCATTGGTGATGTGTATCCCAGGTGGCGGACGAGCCATAGAGGAGTCATGCCTATGAGTGAATTTTCATCTCACTTACAATAAACAAAGTTATGGGACGTCGTTTCTTCTCAGAAAGTTAACTCTGGAGAAGTGTGAATAAATAATGAATTATTTTATTGTGACACTGACTATGGAAGCAAATTACAGTGACCACAGGATTAATTAGAAATTACCCAAAAGAGGGCTTTCGCTGATGAAAAGGTTTCACATTTTAATTCCATTAAAAACAAGATTCAACATCCAAAAAGTGAGAAATCAGATGAGGACAAACGATGCAGATTATTGCATCATAGCAAATAATAATGAGAACGAGCGACAGCCCGAGAAAATCTTTAACATTTGTGAAAACAGTGAGTTTTCTCTGAGTCCTGATGAGATGCACGATGCTTCACCCCACCCTCAATCCTGTATCACTTTAATTGCCTATTAAGTAAGTAGTAGTAGTAAGCCCTACGAAGACCCCTCTGAAGACCATCGAGCCGATGCTTAACCCCAGATTCCATAACGTGAAGTAGATGACAGTCTACGACTCACCCTGGACAGGATCTCAGTCCATCACCAGTTACTTCCCCAATCAAGGCTGGTACCCATTTCCACCTGGGTGGACTGGGATGATGCAGACAGGTAGCCTGAAGCACACATCTGGAGTCAAATCCTGATCTATATACCCCCTCCCTTCCCCGCCTTTTTTAGTGATGTTTTTACTGATATTTGTTGGTGGAATTGTTTGTTTTTAACAGGGATGAACATGGACTGGAGACAGGATGAGCATGAAACAATGCTAGCATACAGGAACAAATTAGAGATTTAAAAGAGAGCTTGAGATTTTAGTTGGTCCAATATTGATTCAGAACACTAACCCCGTCTCAGGATAAACAGCTACACAATGCAAATACTGCTATGGGGCAAGCTACAAACACCCCCAGTAAACCGTAAAACTTCTTCTCGCCACTGAACAAGTGAAAATGTCAGATGTGTCGACAAACATGGACAGGATCCCCACAGAGTTACATGTGTGCATGTTTACCTCCGTAAATGTAAAAAAATGTGTTCTTATATTGTTAGCCGCTTACCTTAAGGTGCGCTGACACTTGATGCAGGCACTTGCATGCATGTCGTCGTGGCGATCCCAGTTGCTGTGTTCCCAGCTGGACGCTGTGCTTTGTTCCACCGACTGCCACGCACTCAGCACTGGACGATGTGTATATAAAATAATTATTTCATAGCGGATTAATCATTTTCTCTGCAAGTTGGCTGCTGAAAATGGCTCTAATCGTTTCCTGAATCACACATGACTGCTCCAACCAGAGCCGTTTGCGTGTGAGCCGAGTGAGCTGGAGAAAGCATTTGGAGCCATCTAAAAGGTAATTATTTGTCATGTTTACATTGTCATGTCTTGGTAAAACAGTTGCATGTTCTTTCCTTCTTGTGTGCAGCTGTAAAAGTATGTTTGTGATAGATTTAACATCTCCTTATAATTGATCAGACCAGCTGCGCTCTGATGCGGTGCGCTGACACAACCACTTGCTCTATTCACTTCTTCTTTACTCAACTTGACAAGCTGCATGTAGTGTTGGCGAGCTGATCACACCACGTTGCATGACATTTATGTGTGAAAGATTTTTTGAACATTTAAAAATTCTCACGCTGGCACCCTCTCACGTTCAGTCTACACCCGTTAAAGACGAGTTTACTCTTCTGCATGACACAGGCTGTGCAAGTGAGTGAATCAAAGTCATGCAAGTGTCAGTGCACCTTTAGCCTCCTTCACTTTCTGGCGACTCAGTCATTACAAGTAGCTTGTCCATGGCAGGCAACAGGACAAGCCCTTCAAGAAATCACTATTTCAACAACCATTCAATTTAAGGTCAAAACAAGTGTTAGGCAAAAGAAAGAGAACACTCTGGCCAAGTTGAAAATGCAACCAATTCCAATTTATAGCAATAAATCATTCAAATTTTATTACGCTAATTTTGATGTGGAGATATACTGCCCCCTTCTGGCTGTAGAACCTCGGGGATCATTACAAATGCCCATATATGTGTTCTGTGTGGGTATCTTGACCCGCCACCTGGTTGATTGGTGGAATTACACCTTAAAGTTCAGTTGGTGCTATCTAACACATAGACGCCGTTTCACCCTCTGTAGCCTCCGTAGTTATACTCTTATTATTCTGTATACAGCACCCATCTGACATGGCAGAGATACTTTTAGCTAATGGGATTCTATTGAGGATGAGACATTATGATTAAAGTTCATATTTTTGGAGATCCAGGTCACATATATGTACCTACTGTAGAACATTTTTTAATCATTTCATTGGCTCTGAACCAGCACTGGATTTAGTAATTTTTTTTAAATTAGCAGTTGCGTAATTCAGACTCTGATTGGAGAATAAATATGTTTGCAGACCACTGAAATAATCCACAGAGGCTCTGAGGTTATGTTGTTTAACTTGGAGGGAGTCCTGAAGCCTCAGAGGATTTAAAAATTACCCAGACATCAGCTCTTGTCCTTCTGTCATTATTTTCAGTCTCTCTCTTGCTGCAGCAAACTATAAAATGCCACCAATGTGTGTGTGTGTGTGTTGTGTGTGTGTGTGTGTGCAACTAGGACACACACACACACCCACACACAACTTGAAAAGCCAGTGAGGCTAAACCAAGAACAGATTGGGTGTAGATTGTAGACTTTCTACTTGAAAAATCCACCCACCCTCGGGCATGTCGACAAAAAAACGACTGCCTCAGCAACAATCTTTTTTTTTTTAATCCATTAAATAAAAAACAAACACAAGGGACAATTAAACCAAACCATGAGCTTCATGACAGCGTTTAGATTTGGAGCTTCATCCGTTGAAGCGCGGCGTCAGTTGCACGCCACGAGGTTCGCGTCCCGTCTCTCTGTGATCATGACTGATGAGTCGGGCTGATGCTGCAATACGACTTTTACTTTTCTCAAATTATGATTCACCGGCAGCTGCCTCCAGGCTCAGTCTGCGTTCAACAGCAGCTCAAATAAGCTGCAAAATTTAATACTCAACTCATTAAGTTGTTGTTTTCAATAATATTCTCCAAATGAGAATTTATTTTCCAGTTTCTGCACGTCAGTGAGGCAAAAATCAAAGCATCCCCACTAGATCCAATATTTAACTCATCCATTCATCTTGACCTGCATTTCTGGATGTTTTTGCTCAATTGACCAACAGATTTATCTTCCAATCGATGTTCATGAACTCTGGGTTTTTAAACTGAAAGAATGAGACTGTTGATACATGCAGCCAAGATCAGGTTCCTTCATCGTCACTACATGTAGAAACAAGCAAGCCCTCATTACGACAAAGACCATTACTACTCCTGAGCTGTCAGTGGCGCTGTACGTCATCTTCGGGCTTGCTTCCATTGATAAACGCTGTTAGCATTAGCCATGTCTTTAGCATAATTTGGATTTCAATCTTTTTCATAAAAAAACACTCTACTGAATGGCAACCACCCAGTCCAACAAACACCACAATCCAGTGAAATGAACCATTTATTAATTTTTCAGGTTCAAGGAAGCAGATCAATCATACAGAAATACCATAGCTGATGGAATAAAAAAAAAAAAAGTATGATATTTTTTCCAGCAGCAATGGATTTTTTTTACCAATAAAAAATTGCTTATTGAATTTATTTAAATTAATAACTTCAGATTTAAGGTTGGCATTGTTCCTCAATAAAACACTATATACATTCAAATGTTTATGATTTTTCCTGCAAACGAGATGTGTAATTTTACTCAAAATGTTCAATTCGCTTCCAAAATTTCTACAATTTGTTTAATATATAGTACTATAAATATATAGTACTTAAATCACAAAAACTTTTTCTTGGAAGAAATATATCTCACAACAGGAGCTAACTTAAATTCAAAATCGGTGTTGTGCAGAATCAGATACATATAGCTGTTATTCATGTGCAGAAATTAAAACAGCAGTAAATTTAAAGCGAAATTATATAAATAATTTCAAGTCTGTTTTCTAGAGCTGAAGTAACTCTGATAAAACATGTATACTATAGGCCATGCATAAACATGGTAAATGCCGTGCCCAGTGGATGGCCCTAGGAAACAAAATGGTGCCACATTATTGCTGTTGCCACTCTCAGTACATAACAACTCTACAGGAAACACTTAGACCTGGGTTCTAGTGCAAAGATATCAGCATCACCAAACACCCCTCCCCAGCAACCTGATGACTCAGTGAGTTCGTCACAGACGTCTCTCAGTCTCCAGTCCCAGAGACGTGAATGTCACTGGGTTTGGAGTTTAAGAGACATCTGAAAGCCTGGATATTAGTTTGATCCAGGATAATCGCAAACCCAGACACTCTGCTATTCACAGTTTTAGAGTATCCCAGAATCCTTTGCGCGCTGGGGATGGAGGTTTGATAATGGCTGAGCTTAATGCTAACTTTAACATTGAAAATGCCGTAGACATGCTAACACATTAGCATCAGTCCCATTTTGAAGTTATAAAATACATCTATCAACTGTTTCAGAAAACCGTCGGTTTAACATAAAAAAGGTAAATATTACTCACAGATATATGCTCTTTAGGGTTTTAACTGGGAAAAATTAAGATAAAGCGAAATAAAACAAAGAACCAACAAAGCAGCAGATCAAAGATCAAAGCACTGCTTCACTGGTTCAAGGTTCAAAGCAAAGCCGCACTGCAGAAACGGTTGATTACAGACCCGCTGCAGGGTCTGTAATCAATGTAGAGAAATGATCATTTTCCTGACAAACACCCCCAAAAACAACAGCCACTCTGAAGGACTGATAAGGGAATGTTAAAGCAAAGAGGCTATTGATGTCGGTGGATTGAATCATTTCTTATGGATACCCAAAAAGAACCAGTTCCCAACCCTAACAGCAACACGCTTTTTTTTTTTTTTTAATAAAACTCACACTAAAGACTCACGATTATCTTAGTTAAACACCAAAATACATATTTTGGTTGAACTCACCTCCATAACGACACAATGTTGAAAACAAGTTGCTGCAAACGCTTGTTTACACTGACAACAAAATCTCGGCCTCCCCAGCGAGAACATGATTATGCGCGAGATTCGACACCGTAAAGGCATCTATGGGACAATTGTTGGCCTTTTATTGTGGGCAGTCTAAGGCACACCTGTGCACTAATCATGGTGTCTAATCAGCATCTTGATATGGCACACCTGTGAGGTGGGATGGATTATCTCAGCAAAGGAGAAGTGCTCACTATCACAGATTTAGACTGGTTTGTGAACAATATTTGAGGGAAATGGTGATATTGTGTATGTGGAAAAGGTTTTAGATCTTCGAGTTCATCTCATACAAAATGGGAGCAAAACCAAAAGTGTTGCATTTATATTTTTGTTGAGTGTACAAAGGTCAGTGCATTTTCACAGTTTAACACGTTTGAACTTTCAATGTGGTGCACCTATACACAAGACTATTGCAATGCACCACATACACAATAATGGATAAGACGTGCAGAGAATAAGTGTTGCTCTGACTTTGTAAACACAGTTCAAGTGTGCTCTCCTGAGAGGTCTGAATTCTTTTCACTGCACCACAATGTGTGCAGCCAAGATTGGACTCAACATTGATCGAAGATGATCATCCTCAATTTTATAGGACAGACAAAAGACACTTGGACTCAACCATATAGATAAGTGTGGAGTTCAAGTGTCCATAAAGAGCTCACAGTGAAAATGTTGCTCCTCAGTTCAAGGTAATTCAAGCCTGTGATGACATGTACAGGCCGACCGATAAATAGGTTGGCTGATAAGATCGGCCAATATGAGCCTTTATTGAACATATCAGTGTCTGCATTATTTTTACTGATGTGAATACTTTTATTTTACCAAATTTCTAAATGCAGCAAAATGCACTGGCTGTTGAAAATGGTGTCATTACATAGTTTGTCCAGCAGAGGGCAATGCCGTCAACCATGGCTGGGATCCCATCACCCCTTGGTTACATTAGCTACAAGCAACAGAGGCAAACGACCAGCTGCTGTTTATTTTCAGTCAGAGTGGACATTTTACAGTGACAAGAAACAAGAGAGTGGTTGCTATGCCACCAGCTAGTTGGAGCCAAAATAAGCGAGAAGTTAAATTTATGCAAATGCTGTGCAACGCAACACAGCAGCTGCCTTTCCTAGCGAAGGCAGCGTGACAACAGTGTGACATACACTGGCTGACTGTAGGATATATTTAAAGTTTGTTTAAACTAACAACAGAACCTCAATTACATTTCTTTGTCATAAGTGTTTGATAACGAAAGGTTACGAATCATTACCGATTTTTATGTACAGAATATATCGACAGATATATCGATATTGTAATTTTTTTACTCTCCAATATCGTTATCATATCTGCCATACTTTATTTCTTGCACTTACATGCATGTTTCCAAATCATTTTCAGGCCATATTAATGTGGTAATCCTTGATGATATGACTTTTTTTCCTGCACGCATTTAATAAAACGCATGCCGGACAGGACTGCTCCAGTGAAACCAGAAAGCTGCTCTTGACACCCAGAGGCCTTGAAATCTCAAATCTTAGCCATTGTTCTGGTGGCGGCGGCTAAATGCATCATCGGCAGGATCAAGGGGCAGCTCACGAAGGTTCTGTCGAATCGTTACAGCTGGCAAAATCTGATCAAAGTGCACTTAGATCTACACAAATAGAGCTTTTCTGAGAAGCCACAATCTATAGGGCCGCGGGGTGGGGTTTGACTTTGATGTAGGATGGAAAATGTTTTTTCCACAAAGAAGCCATGCTGTAAAGCAAAGCAAGTCTTTGAGCAGAGTGTTAGAATGCTGTTTGCAGTAAACCAACATGAAGACAGCGTGCAGCAAAAACACCTGTCGAGCAGCACTGCAAGACTTCAATTTAAATTCCAAATCACAAGGAAACTACACTTTATATGGCTAAAACCCGTTTAAAATGTGTTTAAAGTGTTTTAAATCTGCTGTGCATCGCTTGGCTGCTTTCTGGAGGTTCCGGTCTAACCGGTGATCTGGCTCTGGGGTCATCAATCCGGATGTGGTGAATTTGTGAAATCCTCTGCTGCTCTTCACCAAGGAGGTGAAAAAAAAAAAATAATAATTACCATCCAATTTGACACTTTTTCTTTATGTGTATTTTTAACTTTGTCAGTTTCCTCGCCTACTTAATGCAGGCAGGATGCCCACATCCACGCTGGCTCAGGTTCTGTAAATACACCTCTGCTCGGCGGCTCGGAATATTTTAAAAACTGCAGTGAGGAGTGATATGTATTTGGCTCAAACTTTACAATTTTAGGTCCATAGACATACAGCATCAGTCATCCAAGAATCGCCACCAATGAACTGAAACATTAACGGACACTGCATGAACTACAGTGCACACATCTGCTGATCCTGATCTGCATGGAACCTCACTTCATCACTGTCAGTTATGAATGAATGACAGGTTATAATATAGAGTCTGTGTTATGTATGTTGAAGGAAACAGAATCCAAATCCACCTAAACCTCCCCTGAAAGATACATTTGTTTGAGAAGTTGAGGGTAATAAATATATTAGATGAAGATATCCTTAAGAGAAAACTCTACAGGAAACACTTAGACCTGGGTTCTAGTGCAAAGATATCAGCATCACCAAACACCCCTCCCCAGCAACCTGATGACTCAGTGAGTTCGTCACAGACGTCTCTCAGTCTCCAGTCCCAGAGACGTGAATGTCACTGGGTTTGGAGTTTAAGAGACATCTGAAAGCCTGGATATTAGTTTGATCCAGGATAATCGCAAACCCAGACACTCTGCTATTCACAGTTTTAGAGTATCCCAGAATCCTTTGCACGCTGGGGATGGAGGTTTGATAATGGCTGAGCTTAATGCTAACTTTAACATTGAAAATGCCGTAGACATGCTAACACATTAGCATCAGTCCCATTTTGAAGTTATAAAATACATCTATCAACTGTTTCAGAAAACCGTCGGTTTAACATAAAAAAGGTAAATATTACTCACAGATATATGCTCTTTAGGGTTTTAACTGGGAAAAATTAAGATAAAGCGAAATAAAACAAAGAACCAACAAAGCAGCAGATCAAAGATCAAAGCACTGCTTCATTGGTTCAAGGTTCAAAGCAAAGCCGCACTGCAGAAACGGTTGATTACAGACCCGCTGCAGGGTCTGTAATCAATGTAGAGAAATGATCATTTTCCTGACAAACACCCCCAAAAACAACAGCCACTCTGAAGGACTGATAAGGGAATGTTAAAGCAAAGAGGCTATTGATGTCGGTGGATTGAATCATTTCTTATGGATACCCAAAAAGAACCAGTTCCCAACCCTAACAGCAACACGCTTTTTTTTTTTTTTTAATAAAACTCACACTAAAGACTCACGATTATCTTAGTTAAACACCAAAATACATATTTTGGTTGAACTCACCTCCATAACGACACAATGTTGAAAACAAGTTGCTGCAAACGCTTGTTTACACTGACAACAAAATCTCGGCCTCCCCAGCGAGAACATGATTATGCGCGAGATTCGACACCGTAAAGGCATCTATGGGACAATTGTTGGCCTTTTATTGTGGGCAGTCTAAGGCACACCTGTGCACTAATCATGGTGTCTAATCAGCATCTTGATATGGCACACCTGTGAGGTGGGATGGATTATCTCAGCAAAGGAGAAGTGCTCACTATCACAGATTTAGACTGGTTTGTGAACAATATTTGAGGGAAATGGTGATATTGTGTATGTGGAAAAGGTTTTAGATCTTCGAGTTCATCTCATACAAAATGGGAGCAAAACCAAAAGTGTTGCGTTTATATTTTTGTTGAGTGTACAAAGGTCAGTGCATTTTCACAGTTTAACACGTTTGAACTTTCAATGTGGTGCACCTATACACAAGACTATTGCAATGCACCACATACACAATAATGGATAAGACGTGCAGAGAATAAGTGTTGCTCTGACTTTGTAAACACAGTTCAAGTGTGCTCTCCTGAGAGGTCTGAATTCTTTTCACTGCACCACAATGTGTGCAGCCAAGATTGGACTCAACATTGATCGAAGATGATCATCCTCAATTTTATAGGACAGACAAAAGACACTTGGACTCAACCATATAGATAAGTGTGGAGTTCAAGTGTCCATAAAGAGCTCACAGTGAAAATGTTGCTCCTCAGTTCAAGGTCATTCAAGCCTGTGATGACATGTACAGGCCGACCGATAAATAGGTTGGCTGATAAGATCGGCCAATATGAGCCTTTATTGAACATATCAGTGTCTGCATTATTTTTACTGATGTGAAAACTTTTATTTTACCAAATTTCTAAATGCAGCAAAATGCACTGGCTGTTGAAAATGGTGTCATTACATAGTCTGTCCAGCAGAGGGCAATGCCGTCAACCATGGCTGGGATCCCATCACCCCTTGGTTACATTAGCTACAAGCAACAGAGGCAAACGACCAGCTGCTGTTTATTTTCAGTCAGAGTGGACATTTTACAGTGACAAGAAACAAGAGAGTGGTTGCTATGCCACCAGCTAGTTGGAGCCAAAATAAGCGAGAAGTTAAATTTATGCAAATGCTGTGCAACGCAACACAGCAGCTGCCTTTCCTAGCGAAGGCAGCGTGACAACAGTGTGACATACACTGGCTGACTGTAGGATATATTTAAAGTTTGTTTAAACTAACAACAGAACCTCAATTACATTTCTTTGTCATAAGTGTTTGATAACGAAAGGTTACGAATCATTACCGATTTTTATGTACAGAATATATCGACAGATATATCGATATTGTAATTTTTTTACTCTCCAATATCGTTATCATATCTGCCATACTTTATTTCTTGCACTTACATGCATGTTTCCAAATCATTTTCAGGCCATATTAATGTGGTAATCCTTGATGATATGACTTTTTTTCCTGCACGCATTTAATAAAACGCATGTCGGACAGGACTGCTCCAGTGAAACCAGAAAGCTGCTCTTGACACCCAGAGGCCTTGAAATCTCAAATCTTAGCCATTGTTCTGGTGGCGGCGGCTAAATGCATCATCGGCAGGATCAAGGGGCAGCTCACGAAGGTTCTGTCGAATCGTTACAGCTGGCAAAATCTGATCAAAGTGCACTTAGATCTACACAAATAGAGCTTTTCTGAGAAGCCACAATCTATAGGGCCGCGGGGTGGGGTTTGACTTTGATGTAGGATGGAAAATGTTTTTTCCACAAAGAAGCCATGCTGTAAAGCAAAGCAAGTCTTTGAGCAGAGTGTTAGAATGCTGTTTGCAGTAAACCAACATGAAGACAGCGTGCAGCAAAAACACCTGTCGAGCAGCACTGCAAGACTTCAATTTAAATTCCAAATCACAAGGAAACTACACTTTATATGGCTAAAACCCGTTTAAAATGTGTTTAAAGTGTTTTAAATCTGCTGTGCATCGCTTGGCTGCTTTCTGGAGGTTCCGGTCTAACCGGTGATCTGGCTCTGGGGTCATCAATCCGGATGTGGTGAATTTGTGAAATCCTCTGCTGCTCTTCACCAAGGAGGTGAAAAAAAAATAATAATAATTACCATCCAATTTGACACTTTTTCTTTATGTGTATTTTTAACTTTGTCAGTTTCCTCGCCTACTTAATGCAGGCAGGATGCCCACATCCACGCTGGCTCAGGTTCTGTAAATACACCTCTGCTCGGTGGCTCGGAATATTTTAAAAACTGCAGTGAGGAGTGATATGTATTTGGCTCAAACTTTACAATTTTAGGTCCATAGACATACAGCATCAGTCATCCAAGAATCGCCACCAATGAACTGAAACATTAACGGACACTGCATGAACTACAGTGCACACATCTGCTGATCCTGATCTGCATGGAACCTCACTTCATCACTGTCAGTTATGAATGAATGACAGGTTATAATATAGAGTCTGTGTTATGTATGTTGAAGGAAACAGAATCCAAATCCACCTAAACCTCCCCTGAAAGATACATTTGTTTGAGAAGTTGAGGGTAATAAATATATTAGATGAAGATATCCTTAAGAGAAAACTCTACAGGAAACACTTAGACCTGGGTTCTAGTGCAAAGATATCAGCATCACCAAACACCCCTCCCCAGCAACCTGATGACTCAGTGAGTTCGTCACAGACGTCTCTCAGTCTCCAGTCCCAGAGACGTGAATGTCACTGGGTTTGGAGTTTAAGAGACATCTGAAAGCCTGGATATTAGTTTGATCCAGGATAATCGCAAACCCAGACACTCTGCTATTCACAGTTTTAGAGTATCCCAGAATCCTTTGCACGCTGGGGATGGAGGTTTGATAATGGCTGAGCTTAATGCTAACTTTAACATTGAAAATGCCGTAGACATGCTAACACATTAGCATCAGTCCCATTTTGAAGTTATAAAATACATCTATCAACTGTTTCAGAAAACCGTCGGTTTAACATAAAAAAGGTAAATATTACTCACAGATATATGCTCTTTAGGGTTTTAACTGGGAAAAATTAAGATAAAGCGAAATAAAACAAAGAACCAACAAAGCAGCAGATCAAAGATCAAAGCACTGCTTCATTGGTTCAAGGTTCAAAGCAAAGCCGCACTGCAGAAACGGTTGATTACAGACCCGCTGCAGGGTCTGTAATCAATGTAGAGAAATGATCATTTTCCTGACAAACACCCCCAAAAACAACAGCCACTCTGAAGGACTGATAAGGGAATGTTAAAGCAAAGAGGCTATTGATGTCGGTGGATTGAATCATTTCTTATGGATACCCAAAAAGAACCAGTTCCCAACCCTAACAGCAACACGCTTTTTTTTTTTTTTTAATAAAACTCACACTAAAGACTCACGATTATCTTAGTTAAACACCAAAATACATATTTTGGTTGAACTCACCTCCATAACGACACAATGTTGAAAACAAGTTGCTGCAAACGCTTGTTTACACTGACAACAAAATCTCGGCCTCCCCAGCGAGAACATGATTATGCGCGAGATTCGACACCGTAAAGGCATCTATGGGACAATTGTTGGCCTTTTATTGTGGGCAGTCTAAGGCACACCTGTGCACTAATCATGGTGTCTAATCAGCATCTTGATATGGCACACCTGTGAGGTGGGATGGATTATCTCAGCAAAGGAGAAGTGCTCACTATCACAGATTTAGACTGGTTTGTGAACAATATTTGAGGGAAATGGTGATATTGTGTATGTGGAAAAGGTTTTAGATCTTCGAGTTCATCTCATACAAAATGGGAGCAAAACCAAAAGTGTTGCGTTTATATTTTTGTTGAGTGTACAAAGGTCAGTGCATTTTCACAGTTTAACACGTTTGAACTTTCAATGTGGTGCACCTATACACAAGACTATTGCAATGCACCACATACACAATAATGGATAAGACGTGCAGAGAATAAGTGTTGCTCTGACTTTGTAAACACAGTTCAAGTGTGCTCTCCTGAGAGGTCTGAATTCTTTTCACTGCACCACAATGTGTGCAGCCAAGATTGGACTCAACATTGATCGAAGATGATCATCCTCAATTTTATAGGACAGACAAAAGACACTTGGACTCAACCATATAGATAAGTGTGGAGTTCAAGTGTCCATAAAGAGCTCACAGTGAAAATGTTGCTCCTCAGTTCAAGGTCATTCAAGCCTGTGATGACATGTACAGGCCGACGATAAATAGGTTGGCTGATAAGATCGGCCAATATGAGCCTTTATTGAACATATCAGTGTCTGCATTATTTTTACTGATGTGAAAACTTTTATTTTACCAAATTTCTAAATGCAGCAAAATGCACTGGCTGTTGAAAATGGTGTCATTACATAGTTTGTCCAGCAGAGGGCAATGCCGTCAACCATGGCTGGGATCCCATCACCCCTTGGTTACATTAGCTACAAGCAACAGAGGCAAACGACCAGCTGCTGTTTATTTTCAGTCAGAGTGGACATTTTACAGTGACAAGAACAAGAGAGTGGTTGCTATGCCACCAGCTAGTTGGAGCCAAAATAAGCGAGAAGTTAAATTTATGCAAATGCTGTGCAACGCAACACAGCAGCTGCCTTTCCTAGCGAAGGCAGCGTGACAACAGTGTGACATACACTGGCTGACTGTAGGATATATTTAAAGTTTGTTTAAACTAACAACAGAACCTCAATTACATTTCTTTGTCATAAGTGTTTGATAACGAAAGGTTACGAATCATTACCGATTTTTATGTACAGAATATATCGACAGATATATCGATATTGTAATTTTTTTACTCTCCAATATCGTTATCATATCTGCCATACTTTATTTCTTGCACTTACATGCATGTTTCCAAATCATTTTCAGGCCATATTAATGTGGTAATCCTTGATGATATGACTTTTTTTCCTGCACGCATTTAATAAAACGCATGCCGGACAGGACTGCTCCAGTGAAACCAGAAAGCTGCTCTTGACACCCAGAGGCCTTGAAATCTCAAATCTTAGCCATTGTTCTGGTGGCGGCGGCTAAATGCATCATCGGCAGGATCAAGGGGCAGCTCACGAAGGTTCTGTCGAATCGTTACAGCTGGCAAAATCTGATCAAAGTGCACTTAGATCTACACAAATAGAGCTTTTCTGAGAAGCCACAATCTATAGGGCCGCGGGGTGGGGTTTGACTTTGATGTAGGATGGAAAATGTTTTTTCCACAAAGAAGCCATGCTGTAAAGCAAAGCAAGTCTTTGAGCAGAGTGTTAGAATGCTGTTTGCAGTAAACCAACATGAAGACAGCGTGCAGCAAAAACACCTGTCGAGCAGCACTGCAAGACTTCCTGTTTTAAAATAATACTGGGGTTACGCTAATTACCACTAAATTCAATTTAAATTCCAAATCACAAGGAAACTACACTTTATATGGCTAAAACCCGTTTAAAATGTGTTTAAAGTGTTTTAAATCTGCTGTGCATCGCTTGGCTGCTTTCTGGAGGTTCCGGTCTAACCGGTGATCTGGCTCTGGGGTCATCAATCCGGATGTGGTGAATTTGTGAAATCCTCTGCTGCTCTTCACCAAGGAGGTGAAAAAAAAAAAAATAATAATTACCATCCAATTTGACACTTTTTCTTTATGTGTATTTTTAACTTTGTCAGTTTCCTCGCCTACTTAATGCAGGCAGGATGCCCACATCCACGCTGGCTCAGGTTCTGTAAATACACCTCTGCTCGGCGGCTCGGAATATTTTAAAAACTGCAGTGAGGAGTGATATGTATTTGGCTCAAACTTTACAATTTTAGGTCCATAGACATACAGCATCAGTCATCCAAGAATCGCCACCAATGAACTGAAACATTAACGGACACTGCATGAACTACAGTGCACACATCTGCTGATCCTGATCTGCATGGAACCTCACTTCATCACTGTCAGTTATGAATGAATGACAGGTTATAATATAGAGTCTGTGTTATGTATGTTGAAGGAAACAGAATCCAAATCCACCTAAACCTCCCCTGAAAGATACATTTGTTTGAGAAGTTGAGGGTAATAAATATATTAGATGAAGATATCCTTAAGAGACTGAAAAATCTGAAGGAAAACAAAACTCCAGGACCAGATAGTATCCACCCTAGAATACTAAAAGAGACGTGTGAAGAATTATCCAGATCATTACCTATTACATTTACTAGCAGTGTGACTGAAGGAGAAGTTCTCCAGGAATGGAGAGAAGCATATACGTATATCATAACAGGCACCTCTGGCAAACTATAGATCCACAAGCCTCACATCGATTGCATGAAAGATCCTGTAGACTGTAAAAAGAGAGCATCTGATCGATCATTTAAAGAAACATAAACTTATCAATAGATCACAGGTAGGTTTACTAAAGGGAAATCATGCCTGGTCAACATATTAATTTTTTTGGAAGACATTACTAAATCAATAGGCATTCCAGTCAGTGTAGTATACTTAGATTTTGCAAATGCATTCTACAAAGTTCCACATATAACTAATCAGTAAAGTAATGACACATGGCATTGACAGAAATGTCTTGAACTAGATAAATGAGTGGCTTACTGCCAGGAAACAATGGGTACTACTTCAAGGACAAGGATCTAGCAGCTGGAGTGTCCTCAGTGGTGTGCCCCAAGGATTAATATGGGGTCAGATAAAGTTTAAGATTTTTATAAATGATTTTGAGGAGACGGTGGTATCCAAGACAGTCAAGTTCACTGATGATGCCAAAGTACTCGTATACTTGGAAATTAGGGGTAAGAGCAGTGCAACTCAACTTCAGCAAGTCTTGGCTCAGTACTGCAGAAGGTTGAAGGACTGGCAACCGCTGTTTAACATTCCGAAATGTTCTGTCATACCATTCATATGGAGTACAACAGCCAGCAGCATGAATATATAGCATGAATGTTGAAATAATACATACGGTGCACGAAAGTATTCACAGCACTTCATTTTTTACACATTTTATGTTACAGCCTTAGTCCAAAATGGAGTAAATTCTTTTATTTTCCCAAAACATTCTACTCACAACACCCCATAATGATAATATGATATTTTTTATAAAATTTATAAAAAAAAATAATAACAATAAAAACGAAGAAATCACATGTACTGTACTTAAGTATTCACGCCGTTTGCTCAATACTTTGTTGATGCACCTTTGGCAGCATTTACAGCCTCAAGTCTTCTTGAATATAATGCCACAAACTTGGCGCCCCTATCTTTGGGCAGTTTTGCCCATTCCTCTTTGCAGCACCTCTCAAGCACCATCAGGTCAATGAGGTCAAGAGCGCTCTGGAGCAGGTTTTCATCCAGAATGTCTCTGTACATTGCTGCTTTCATCTTTTCCTCAATCCTGACTAGTCTCCCAGTTCCTGCCACTGAAAAACATCCCCACAGCATGATGCTGCCACCACCATGCTTTACTGTAGGGATGATGCCTGGTTTCCTCCAAACATGATGCCTGACATTCACGCCAAAGAGTTCAATCTTTGTCTCATCAAAGTAGAGAATTTTGTTTCTCCTGGTCTGAGAATCCTTCAGGTGCCTTTTGACAAACTCCAGGCAGACTGCCATATGCCTTTTACTAAGGACTAGCTTCCCTCTGGCCACGCTACCATACAGGCCTGATTGGTGGATTGCTGCAGAGATGGTTGTCCTTTTGGAAGCTTCTCCTATCTCCACAGATGCTGGAGCTCTGACAGAGTGATCATCAGGTTCTTGGTCACCTCCCTGACTAAGACCGTTCTCCCCCAATTACTCAGTTTAGACAGGCAGCCAGCTCTACGAAGAGTCCTGGTGGATCCGAATTTCTTCCATTTACAGATGATGGAGGCCGCTGTGCTCATTGGGATCTTCAAAGCAGCAGAAATGTTTCTGTACCCTTCCCCCACAGCATGATGCCTGCCACCACCAGGGATGGTATTGGGTAGGTGAAGAGCGGTGCCTTGTTTTCTTCCAAAGATGATACCTGGCATTCACACCAGATTTGTGCCTCGAGACAATCCTGTCTCAGAGGTCTACAGATAATTCCTTTGACTTCATGCTTGGTTTGTGCTCTGACATGCACTGTCAACTGTGGGACCTTATACAACCCCAATTCCAATGAAGTTGGGACATTGTGTAAAATGTAAATAAAAACAGAATACAATAATTTGCAAATCCTCTTCAACCTATATTCAATTGAATACACCACAAAGACAAGATATTTAATGTACAAACTGATAAACTTTATTGTTTTTGTGCAAATATTTGCTCATTTTGAAATGGATGCCTGCAACACATTTCAAAAAAGCTGGGACAGTGGTATGTTTACCACTGTGTTACATCACCTTTCCTTTTAACAACACTCAATAAGCGTTTGGGAACTGAGGACACTAATTGTTGAAGATTTGTAGGTGGAATTCTTTCCCATTCTTGCTTGATGTACGACTTCAGTTGTTCAACAGTCCGGGGTCTCCGTTGTCTTATTTTGCACTTCATAATGCGCCACACATTTTCAATGGGCGACAGGTCTGGACTGCAGGCAGGCCAGTCTAGTACCCCGCACTCTTTTACTACAAAGCCACGCTGTTGTAACACGTGCAGAATGTGGCTTGGCATTGTCTTGCTGAAACAGCAGGGACGTCCCTGAAAAAGACGTTGCTTGGATGACAGCACCTGAATGTACTTCACCATTGATGGTGCCATCACAGATGTGTAAGTTGCCCATGCCATGGGCATTAACACAACCCCATACCATCACAGATGCTGGCTTTTGAACTTTGCGCTGGTAACAATCTGGATGGTCTTTTTCCTCTTTTTGTCCAGAGGACATGATGTCCATGATTTCCAAAAACAATTTTCAAACATGGATTCATCAGACCACAGCACACTTATCACTTTGTGTCTGGCTATTTCAAATGAACTCAGGCCCAGAGAAGGCGGCAGTGTTTCTGGATGTTGTTGATGTATGGCTTTCGCTTTGCATGGTAGAGTTTTAAACTTGCACTTGTAGATGTAGAGACAAACTGTGTTAACTGACAATGGTTTTCTGAAGGTTTCTGAGCACACCTGGTAAGATCCTTTACAAATTGATGTTGGGTTTTAATGCGTCTTTGTCTTTGTGGTGTATTCAATTGAATATAAGTTGAAGAGGATTTTCAATCATTGTATTCTGTTTTTATTTACATTTTGCACAACGTCCCAACTTCACTGGAATTGGGGTTGTATGTAGACAGGTGTGTGTCTTTCCAAATCATGTCCAGTCAACTGAATTTACCCCAGGTGGACTCAAATTAAGCTGTAAAAACATCTGAAGGATGATCAGTGGAAACAGGATGCACCTGAGCTCAATTTTGAGCTTCATGGCAAAGGCTGACTTACGTCCATGTGATTTTTTTTTTAATATTTAATAAATTTGCAAAAAATCTTTAAAAAAAAAAAAAGAAAGAAAAAGAGAACTTTTTCACATTGTCATTATTGTGTATAGAATTTTGAGGGGAAAAAATTAATTTAATCCATTTTTGGAATAAGGCTGTATCATAACAAAATGTGGAAAAAGTGAAGCGCTGTGAATACTTTCCAGATGCGCCGTAGCACTTACGTGGAAAAATAATAATTGTAACCATCAAGGTGGTACACAGAATGAGTTAAAATGGCCAGCAAAATACTTGGGCTTATAAAAAGGAACTTCAGCGAATGTAATGTTTTGGCTGTATATGCAGCTTGTGCACCCCCCATCTTGAGTTTGCTGTTCATCCATGATCACAGTGGAAGCAGAAAGACATTGACATGATTCAGAGGGTTCAGAGAAGGGAAAACCCAGATGATTCATGGGACATATCCCTTTCCATAAGAAGAGAGACTAAAACAGACAAGATTAACAACTCTACAAGTGAGAAGGCAAAGAAGTGATCTAATAGAGACCTTTAAGATTTTAAAGGAGATGGAGCAGGTAGCTCCAGAACACTTGTTTAAGTTGTGAGACATCAGCTATGAGATGAGAGGTCACCATATGAAACTCAATTAGCATAGATACCATTTGGACATGAGGAAGTGCTTCTTTTTTTTTACAGAGAACAGCTCATTTGTGGATCAGCGTTCTAGCCCATGTATTATGTGTGGATACTGTAATACAGCTCCAGAAATCCATTGATACATGCCGTCTTTGACAGAAGTCCTGATATGGACCATTGAGTTCTCACAGGTCCCACGGTTCAGGCGAATTTAGATAACCTAAAGTGGGAGGAGTTACAGTCATAATATCTACCATGTGAGTTAACGTGAAAGGTAGCATCATTTTCAACAACTACTTGGCCTTTGACCTTGATGTATAGCATGTACAGAGGCAATGATGCAACCTTGTCTGGATTGAAGATCAAAGGTCAAAGTGTATTTGAATGAATTGATCTGGGACCTAGATTTTTGGTATGCACCAAAGTGGTAACTGTACTTGATATGGGATTGAAGGTCAACATCAAAGGTCAAAGACTGTTTCTCTGTGCTCTCAATTTTGAACTTACTTGACCTTACTTTTTCTGGTATTGAAAACTAAGGTCATAGGTCAAGTCAATGGTCAAAGCCTATTTATGCACCCTCTAAACTTTGAACAGTGCCCAATGAATCCACCTGTCCGCAAAATGAGTTCATGGGTCATGGGTCGCAATATGCCTTTTCCTTCGCTTTTGCCACTTCTCTTTTCGCCTTACGCCGTCATCATTGTACTCTTTACTTTCTTCATCTCTCCAACTATCCCAAAACCTTTTTGCCAACCTCTTTCTCCTTATGCTTTCCTGGACCTCTTCATTCCACCACCAAGTCTCCCAGTACTGTCCTAGCTGTCTCCCTCACCACATCTGCAGTACTTTTCCTGTTGTCCAAAATTGCTTCACTCCTTCAAGTGCTTCGCTCACCTGCTCGCTAAATTTCACACAACAGTCTTCCTCCTTCAGCTTCCACCATCTGATCCTTTGTTGAGCTCTCACTCTTTTCTTCTTCTTTACCTCTAAAGTCATCCTACAAACAACCATTCTATGCTGTCTAACGACACTCTCTCCTGCTACCACCTTACAGTCTGTGATTTCTTTTAGCTTGCATCTCCTATAAAGAATGTAGTCCACCTGTGTGCACCTTCCTCCATTCTTATATGTTACCCTGTGCTCCTCCCTTTTCTTAAAGTAGGTATTCACCACAGCCATTTCCATCCTTTTTGCAAAATCAACTACCTGTTATGTGTCGGACGCAGGACGGAGAACCGACCAGCGTTTGAAGGACCCAGTGTAAAATAAGCAGAGCACGGTACAAAGGATAACTGAATTTAATAAACATAACAGTGACGTGCAAAATACAAACAAATGAGTGCGCGGTCTGGTGAGGTGGTAATACGGTGCGCTCCAGGCAGCACAAACGGTCCGGAGCCAGAAATAGTTCGGACCCAAGGACCCCGCCGACACCCCCCAGGTGGCCGCGACAAACCGAGTCTCAGGAAGTGTGCTGACGAGCGTGAGACCTCACCCCCTCCTCTTTCACAGACCATGGCATCAAACCTGGACGGTCTCTGCATCCATGATGATGAGATGGCTCTCAAGACGACGATCTCACCCGTCTGGTCACAAGGTCGAGTCTCTGGCAAATACACACTGTGTACTCCAGACTTAAATGCCACCATGCCCCAATCCATGTAGATGCACCACAGCTGTGAGTCCTGACAAGCTGCACATGACCAGCCTCAGGTGATCAGGGTGAGGTCCTGATAGCTCAGCCACACAGCCACTCAGTCCTGAATGCAAGCCACCTGGAAGGAAAAACAAAAGACAGAAACAAAAGGCAGCCAGGCACCCCCAGCCATACAACACTACCATCTGTCCTTCCCCATTCCTATCCTTGATACCATATCTACCCATTACTTCCTCATCACCTCTGTTCCCTTCACCAACATGCCCATTGAAGTCTGCTCCTATCACCACTCTTTCATGCTTGGGCACACTCTCCACCACCTCATCTAACACACTCCAGAAATCTTCTTTCTCCTTCATCTCACAACCTACTTGTGGGGCCTATGCACTGATGATATTCATCATCACTCCTTCAATTTCCAACTTCACACTCATCACCCTGTCAGACACTCGCTTAACCTCCAACACACTTTTAACATACTCTTCCTTTAAAATGACCCCAACACCATTTCTCTTCCTGTCCTCACCATGATACAACAACTTGAACCCACCGCCCATGCTCCTGCTCTTACTTCCCTTCCACTTGGTCTCCTGCACACAAAATATGTCTACCTTTCTCCTCTCCATCTTATCAGCCAGCTCTCTCCCTTTACCAGTCATACTACCAACATTCAAAGTCCCTACTCTCATTTCCACCCTTCTAGTTTTCTTCTTCTCCCGCTGTTTGTGGAAACGTTCTCCTCCTCTTCTTCGTCGTCTTCGCCCAGCAGTAGCCCGATTTCCACCGGCACCCTGTTGGGCAACAGCACCGGTGGCGGATGTTGTTAACCCGGGCCTCGAACGATCTGGTATGGAAATTCGATTCTTAGTCTGCATAGTTCGGTTGGCTTGTTTTACACCGGATGCCCTTCCTGACGTAACCCTCCTCATTTATCCAGGCTTGGGACCGGCTCTCAGAATGTACTGGATGCACACCCCATGTGGCTGAGTTCTTGATTCATAGCATGAACCCAAGTAATAAGCCTACTCTGTCTGGGACTGAACGCCTGTGCACATTGTGTATTTGTTGGTAAAAGCTGCAGAAAAGTGCTTTCCTCGCGTGCATAGTTACTCCAAAGCGGTTCAAATGAGATGCCACCTTCAGTAAATAGAGTTCTGTTTACTAAGTTCTCCAGCCCGGATTAGTCTATTAATCTTTGAGAAACCTCATATTCTCCATTAGGTTGGTTCATTGAAGGGCATTAAAATGCTGCAAGAGCTATTGACTGTTGCTGAGGAAACAATGCCAGCGAGAGGAATGACGTACATTTATAACGCTGCCGTACTCGGAAAACAAAACACAAAACTATGAACAAATTACAGGACGACTTCCACCACGTTCAGCTTCGAACATCAGCAGCTCATCCATTACGATTCTGCACTGACTCATGATTATTTTTTAAATTCTGCCTTTAATTATGATGTTGGTCATTAAGCATAAAAAAGATGCAACAGATGACTGATGTCCTGCAGAGAATATGAATCCAAAATCACAGTTCAGAGCTTCCAGAGGCCAAACAACTAACAAAAAAAATAAGAGTGTGAACACTGAGGATTAAGAGAAATGTTAGTACTAAGAAAGTCCTGCAGCCAAATATTTGGTATCAGCAAAACCACAAGTGTACGCATCGGGGCTTAAAAGCGCCATAATTGGGAGGAGACAGAATGGCCTAATTTGGCCGCTGATGACAATCTGACTTTCTCACGGGTGACCAGCAGAAAAATGGACACACAGGTGATTTTTGTGCATGTGAGGAGGTTTAGAGAAGGCAGCGTACACATTTACAGTATGCACCTTTTTTTTTTTTTTGCCTGGTTATAACTCCTCCTCGCTCACAAGGGAGCTTTTGTGGCTGTAAAATTTAAAGTAGCATGATCAAGAACACCCCTGCATTTATTGACTGAAATATATTTTCCCTGAAAAATGTTTGTTGTCTGCAGAGCCAAAACTCTTTTTAAGGATGTTTTGTTCACTTTGACTGAAGGTGCAGTTTGAATACCAAAGTACTGATGCTGTCCGAATGGTTCATTTTGTAATTGTGCCCTGTTGTGTGGGCCGCTGAAGAGGAAGTACTGCTGGCCCACCACCACCAGAGGGCACCCTGCCTGGAGTGCGGGCTCCAGGCACCAGAGGGCGCTGCCACCTCACAGGAGCAGCCGGGGTGACAGCTGTCACCTACGACAGCTGTTACCAATCATCTGATCCGCAGCGGTATATCTGCAAGACGTCATCTCCACTTCTTTGCCGAGATATCGCTCTACCAAGGAGGTAACGTTCTCAGCTGACTGTGTTGACTTTCTGACAGGAATATCTGTTGCTTGTGTGTGTTGGACAGCAGATATTCCGTTTCTTTTTTCGACGAGAGGTGGAGGTGGTTTTCCCACCATACGTGTTGCTGGGTGCACACGCACCCACATCTAACTGTTTTTGTTCCTCGCCAGCAGTACCAGATCCGACAAGCGGAGGCAGTGGCCACCTGGGTGTTCGGGACTTGGCGGCTCCAGTATTCCCGGGGTCCGGTGGCAGAGGAAATCGTGTGGTTCCGGTTCTGCTTTGGACGGACGTCTCTTATCTTCGAGCCTGCCCAAGTGACACATTTTTTGTGAATTGACTACTTGTCTACAATTGTAATTCACCGTGTTGATTGTGCTTCTTCACAACAGTAAAGTGTTGTTATTTGACTTCCTCCATTGTCCGTTCATTTGCGCCCCTGTTGTGGGTCCGTGTTCCTACACTTTCACAACAGGATATCTCGGCCAACGTCATGGACCCCGAGGGGCGTCAACCGGCTGTTGAACGGCCAATGGAAGAACAGGGCACACAGGCGTCTGCAGGAGGAATGATCGGTGAGTTGCAGCGAATCCTCACCGCCTTTACGGCTCGGTTGGATCTAATGACCGAGCAGAACGTCCTCCTTAACCGCAGGGTGGAGGCTCTCGCCGCTCAGGTGGAAGCGCGCCCTCAGGGCGCTGCTGCGGCTCTCCCTCCTGTCGATCCTGTGCGCAACGTTGACATTCCACAGGTCGTTCAACGACCCCTCCCACCTTCCCCTGAAGCATACATAAGCCCTCCAGAGCCGTACGGGGGTTGTGTGGAGACGTGCATGGACTTTCTTATGCAGTGTTCGCTCGTCTTCGCACAACGTCCCGTCATGTACGCGACTGATGCTAGCAAGATAGCTTATGTTATAACTCTGCTTCGCGGTGAGGCACGCGCTTGGGCTACAGCGCTCTGGGAGCAAAATTCACGGCTCCTTCAGACATATGATGGGTTTGTGAGGGAGTTCAGAACAGTGTTCGATCACCCAAATAGAGGAGAGACCGCTTCAGCCGTGCTGCTGTCAATGAGACAGGGGCGCCGGAGCACAGCTGCTTATGCAGTCGACTTCCGCATCGCGGCGGTGAGGTCCGGCTGGAATAGCACTGCCCTCCGTGCCGCCTTCGTAAACGGACTGTCGTTGGTCCTGAAGGAGCACCTGGTGGCTAAGGACGAACCGCGGGATTTAGACGGGCTTATTGATCTGGTTATACGATTAGACAATCGGTTAGAAGAACGCCATCGGGAATGAGACGAAGGGCGTGGCCGGGCACGCGCCGTCCCTCTCCCTTCCGGTTCCAACCGAGCTCCACCCTCCCCACGCTCCACGGCCTCTACGCTCCGTGTGGTTACAGCTCCCCCTGCTGATGAAGCTATGGACACGAGCAGGGCCACATTTAGACCACCGGATAGACAGAGGAGGCTGGTCCGCGGAGCGTGCTTTGTTTGTGGCTCGATAGAGCATCAAGTGAGGGACTGCCCCGAGCGGTTAAACACCAACGCCCCCCCTAGAAACTGGGCTAGGGGTGGGCCAAGACATTCACGTGGGACACACCCATATTGCCACACGACTCCCGGTTACAATCCTTTATGAGGATTTAACCCTGAAGGCCCCAGCACTGGTGGACACGGGCTCTGAAGGGAATTTGCTAGATAGCAAATGGGCCAGGGAGGCAGGGCTCCCTCTGGTGGCACTTACTTCACCTGTGCAAGTACGGGCACTAGATGGCTCCCTACTCCCTTTAATCACACATAAGACACCTCCAGTAACTCTGGTGGTGTCAGGGAACCACCGGGAGGAGATCGAGTTTTTTGTGACTCCTGCCACCTCCCGCGTGATTCTAGGGTTCCCCTGGATGTTAAAACACAATCCCCGGATCGATTGGCCATCCGGGGTAGTGGTTCAGTGGAGCGAGACCTACCATCGGGTATGTTTAGGTTCCTCGGTTCCTCCCGGTTCCCAGGCTAAGGAGGAGGTCAGAGTCCAGCCCAATCTCGGGACAGTGCCGGTGGAGTACCATGACCTTGTGGACGTGTTCAGCAAGGATCTGGCGCTCACCCTTCCCCCGCACCACTCGTACGATTGTGCCATTGATTTGGTTCCAGGCGTTGAGTTCCCGTCCAGCAGGCTGTACAACCTCTCACGACCTGAGCGCGAATCAATGGAGACCTACATCCGGGACTCTCTAGCTGCCGGGTTGATCCGGAATTCCACCTCCCCGATGGGTGCAGGTTTCTTTTTTGTGGGGAAAAAGGATGGCGGACTACGTCCATGCATTGATTACAGGGGGCTGAACGAAATCACGGTTCGTAACCGATACCCATTGCCCTTGTTGGATTCAGTGTTCACGCCCCTGCATGGAGCCCAAATGTTCACTAAGCTGGATCTTAGAAATGCGTATCACCTGGTTCGGATCCGGAAGGGAGACGAGTGGAAGACGGAATTTAACACCCCCTTAGGTCACTTTGTGTACCTGGTCATGCCGTTCGGTCTTACAAACGCCCCCGCGACGTTCCAAGCATTGGTTAATGATGTCTTGCGGGATTTCCTGCACCGATTCGTCTTCGTATATCTGGACGATATACTCATCTTTTCTCCGGATCCTGAGACCCATGTCCGGCATGTACGTCAGGTCCTGCAGCGGTTGTTGGAGACCCGGCTGTTTGTGAAGGGCGAGAAGTGCGAGTTCCACCGCACTTCTTTGTCCTTCCTGGGGTTTATCATCTCCCCTAACTCCGTTGCTCCTGATCCGGCCAAGGTCGCGGCGGTGAGAGACTGGCCCCAACCCACCAGCCGTAGGAAGCTGCAACAGTTCCTCGGCTTTGCTAATTTCTACAGGAGGTTCATTAAGGGCTACAGTCAGGTAGTTAGCCCCCTGACAGCCCTGACCTCACCAAAAGTCCCCTTCACCTGGTCGGATCGTTGCGATGCCGCGTTCAAGGAGTTGAAACGGTGCTTCTCGTCTGCACCCGTTCTGGTGCAGCCCGATCCTAGTTGCCAGTTAGTGGTTGAAGTGGACGCCTCGGACTCAGGGATAGGAGCTGTGCTTTCCCAGAGCGGGAAGACCGATAAGGTCCTTCACCCGTGTGCCTATTTTTCCCGCAGGTTGACCCCGGCCGAACGGAACTATGACGTCGGCAATCGAGAACTCCTTGCGGTGAAAGAGGCTCTTGAAGAGTGGAGACATCTGTTGGAGGGAACGTCCATGCCATTCACGGTTTTCACTGACCACCGGAACCTGGAGTATATCAGGACCGCCAAGCGGCTGAACCCCAGGCAAGCCCGCTGGTCACTGTTCTTCGGCTGTTTTGATTTCCGGATCACCTACCGTCCCGGGACCAAAAACCAGAGATCGGATGCCTTGTCCCGGGTACATGAAGATGAAGTCAAAGCGGAGTTGTCGGATCCACCGGAACCCATCATCCCGGAGTCCACTATCATGGCCACCCTCACCTGGGACGTAGAGAGAACCGTCCGGGAGGCCCTGGCACGAAGCCCGGACCCCGGAACTGGGCCGAAGAACAGACTCTACACATCGGCCCCAAAGAACGCTCCTGGGTGAAGAGGAGCTTCATCCTGGACCCGGCCCTCCTGGCCGATTTCTACCGCCGCCACCCGGACAAGCCTGGGGGGGGTCCTGTTGTGTGGGCCGCTGAAGAGGAGGTACTGCTGGCCCACCACCACCAGAGGGCACCCTGCCTGGAGTGCGGGCTCCAGGCACCAGAGGGCGCTGCCACCTCACAGGAGCAGCCGGGGTGACAGCTGTCACCTACGACAGCTGTTACCAATCATCTGATCCGCAGCGGTATATCTGCAAGACGTCATCTCCACTTCTTTGCCGAGATATCGCTCTACCAAGGAGGTAACGTTCTCAGCTGACTGTGTTGACTTTCTGACAGGAATATCTGTTGCTTGTGTGTGTTGGACAGCAGATATTCCGTTTCTTTTTTCGACGAGAGGTGGAGGTGGTTTTCCCACCATACGTGTTGCTGGGTGCACACGCACCCACATCTAACTGTTTTTGTTCCTCGCCAGCAGTACCATATCCGACAAGCGGAGGCAATGGCCACCTGGGTGTTCGGGACTTGGCGGCTCCAGTATTCCCGGGGTCCGGTGGCGGAGGAAATCGTGTGGTTCCGGTTCTGCTTTGGACGGACGTCTCTTATCTTCGAGCCTGCCCACGTGACACATTTTTTGTGAATTGACTACTTGTCTACAATTGTAATTCGCCGTGTTGGTTGTGCTTCTTCACAACAGTAAAGTGTTGTTATTTGACTTCCTCCATTGTCCGTTCATTTGCGCCCCTGTTGTGGGTCCGTGTTCCTACACTTTCACAACAGTGCCCTATTATTTTCTCCTCACCTCAAAGAATACTGACTTGGTTATAGTTAGTTATATTTATTTGGCACATATTTAAAGACACCATAAATACACAGAATTACAAAGCACAGTGCAGGGAGGGGCTTAAATAACAACAATTCTAATAAAAAAAAACCCTACATTAACCTATTGTAAATAATGCACATAGGCATCATGAAAACCATGATGAAGCTTTAGTCACAACAAAAATAATGTACGTTACATGCAAATAAAGACAAAGCAAAAAAAACAAAAAAAAGTGCATAGGAGTTAAATTAACTTTTAAATATCTTTAAAAACTTTATTTTAAAACTTTTTTGCCAGATGGGAAATGTTCCACAGTTTAACACCCCTATATCATATATAAAAATTAACAGCAAGGGTGGTGGCCAAGTGGTTAGTGTGTGCTGTTTTTGTGTGGAAGGTTCCCAGTTCAAACCCCACCCCTGACCATTCTCCATGTGGCATTTAGAAAAAAAAAAAATTACTTTTGGATTAAATATCATAAGGTTTGAACCACCTTTACCCCATCACTCCAAAATGTCAAAATTACAAAAAAAAAAAAAAAAAACTACTCATGTAGATTGCTATTTTTTTTAAACAATCCACACCGGAAAAGAGGCAGATTTTGGGGGGTATTTATAAAGTGCCATTACTTTTGGTCACTGAAAAACTATCACATCCTTGGGTTTCTTGGGGCATTTAAAGAGTCTTGACATTTCCTTGATTTATTATGATTTTAATCAGTAAAATATGGTTGATATTCAATCATTGCCTGAACCTAATTATTGGTCATAGACAGCAATTGGAGATTAGAGACATAATCTTCAATCTTAACTGTTGTCTGGGGAACATCTGGACAAATGGACGGCCTCCACCGGGCTAATCCAAGCAGAGAAACGACCTAAATGAGGAGCCCGGCTGCCGTTTTCTCTGTGCTAATATTCCAAGGCCAAACATCACGACCTGTCTGTGGGACAGCAACTTTTGTGGTTGAGGTTTTCCGCCAGAGAGTCCGTGCATGACAAGAAATCTGGCCTCCGAGAGTCTAAAGAAGCAGAGCTGAGGTCTGATATTGATCCAACTGCTACAGAAGCTTTGTAAAAACATGAACTCTGCATCTTCTGTGGAGAAACGAGATGAATTCAGGTGAGACAGAGAGAAAAAAACTGTCTTTCAAAGCAAAAGAAAAACAAGCATTGGCTTCTCATGAACAGGAATCTGCATCATCAAAGTTCAAACCTTAGTTCACGAGCAAAGTCATGACAAATTACAGGCACAGAAGTTGAGACATCAAACTTTCTTCTTATAAAGTTGAAGGTGGTTTTAAGATCTCAGTGCATCACATGACTGATGGTCAACAAGCAGTTTGTTGTAGAACCGGTGGATTTCTGTCACTAGTACCATTGTCCTTTGGTGGAGCCATTTCAGGGGTGATAAAGTCAAACTACAGAGCAAATACTTTTGCCACAGTCATAATCCCAGAAGAAGTGACTCTGAGTGGAACTCCAAGTTTTTCATGAGGAAATTTTACCAAAGAAGCTACATCTTGCAAACTTAAAGTTTATAACAAGGTCCAGAAAAAGCACCTCCACAGAACAAACATTTATCAAGACTGACATCAACCAACACCACATTTCTTTTGTTGCTAAAGTCAAAGGTCACGCTGAGACACCTGAGCTCTATCCCAGCTAGCAGGAAAGGCTCCCACAACATACCATCATTTCCGGAGAATAATGTTGATAATTATGATACCTTTTTATGTAGGGCTATCCCAAGAATCAAAGCACAAATCAAAATAAACAACAATAAATAAATATATAAATAAATAAAGTACATGGCAAAAATGCACTAAATTCCTAACATTCCCAAAAATCCTAAATTAAAGAGCTAATATATTTTTTAAAATGTACAATATATACTCTGGAAATGATGGTGATGCTTCCTGAAAGTTCTGTAAATGTCTTTGCAGAAATGTGCTAAAATTTTGTTGCTGAAATCTCATGTCTGAATGTGGCCCTCCAAAGCCGGGCCGCAGCCCATGCCAGGTCATGGTTCTTGCATAACCTCGGCCCATGCCAGGCCGTGGTTCCTGCAAAACCTTGATCCATGCCGGGCCGTGGTTCCTACATAACTTCAGCCCGTGCCGAGCTGCAGGTCCTGTGAAACCTGGTGTTCCATAGATACTGGTTTGAAATGACTCTTATTTAAAGTGCAGTCATTCTAAATTTAACCATCAAGAGCAGCGGGCAACTTTGTACTTAACTGCAGTTCAGAGTAACAAGTTGAAAGCTTTGAACCGGTGTACTGCAGTGTCCTATAATTAAACCAATCATAGTAACACTTCATACCGAAGGCGTGTTCCTCGACCCACTCTGTGCTGTTAATGTAGCGAAGCTCAGTTTGGTTTCATCCATGTTTGTAGGCAGAGAAGTCATCAAACCGCAGAATTCAATTTGAACAGCTGGAGTGACTCTTCAGAGTCTCGAGCACACTGAGTCATAAAACAGGTGTTTTACAGAAAAGGTGTCAATTTCAATTTATTTTTCATTTTTATATAGCGCCAAATCACAACGGAGTTGCCTTAAGGCGCTTCACACAAGTAAGGTCTAACCTTACTAACTCCCAGAGCAGCAGTGGTAAGGAAAACTCCTTCTGAGGAAGAAACCTCAAGCAGACCAGACTCAAAGGAGTGACCCTCTGCTTGGGCCATGCTACAGACATAAATTACAGAACAATTCACAAAACGAATATACAGGAAATGCTGCTGGTGCACAGGACAGGAGGGTCTCCAGCACAAATACCACACCCATCTCTGGATGGAGCTGCACCTTATACAGAGAGAAAAAACAGAATCAGGCATCAGAAAGACAAGAAATACTGTATAATTTGTCAGCATTAAAACAAAAAGAAAAACAGGAAATACTAAGGTGATCGTCGGCCACTAGCCCAAAGCTTCACTAAAAGACCCAGAATTTAGGTAAAGTTGGGGCTGCGGCCCGCTCCGTTTCCTAATAAAATGAATTAAAAGAGTAAAACACGTAGAACTATTTTGCCAGTATGCTACCCATACGAAAGGTAAAACAAGTGCGTCTTAAGTCTGGACCTGAAAGTCTCCACAGAATCTGACTGTTTTCCACAATCTGGAATCTGATCATTCCACAAAAGAGGGGCACGATAAGAGAAAGCTCTATGACCCACAGACTTCTTATTCACCCTAATGACACAAAGTAGTCCTGCACCCTGAGAACTCAAAGCCCGGGCCGGTACGTAAGGTTTAATTAGGTCAGTTAGGTAGAGAGGTGCCAGTCCATGAACAATTTTATAGACTAGTAGCAGAACCTTAAAATCTGATCTCACTGGGACAGGAAGCCAGTGAAGAGACACCAAAAATGGGTGTAATGTGGTTGAACTTTCTGCTTCATGTCAAAAGTCTGGCTGCAGCATTTTGAACCAATTGGAGAGCCCTAATGCTGGACTGCGGTAAACCAGAAAACAGAACATTGCACATAGTCCAATCTAGAAGAGATAAACGCATGGATCAGGGGCTCAGCATCAGCCATAGACAGGATGGGACAAATCTTTGCTATATTTCACAGGTGGAAGAAAGCAGTCCTCGGAATATTTTTAATGTGGAGGTCAAAGGACAACGTAAGATCAAAAATTACCCCAAGGTTCCTCACTTTGTCAGTGTGATGTATGAAACACGAGCCTAGGCTAAGCGTTAACTGGTCAAATTGATGCCAATGTCTCACTGGACCAAGAACCATCATTTCAGTCTTATCAGAGTTTAAAAGTAGGAAGTTTCTAGACATCCAACTTCTCACTGATGCAAGACAATCTTCTAAGGATTTTATGTGAATGAGATTACCAGCAGTTATCAGCATGTATAACTGAGTATCATCAGCATAGCAGTGAAAGATAAATCCAATACGCCGCATTATGTGCCCAAGGGGTGCTATATAAAGGGAGAAAAGCAGGGGGCCTAACATGGATCCCTGTGAAACCCCAAATTTCATGTCACTAAGGTTAGAGGTAGTGTTACTGTACAAAACACAGTGAGAAGGACTGGTTAAGCATGCAAGGGCACTCCCAGTAATCCCAAAATGATTTTCCAGCCTAACAAGTAGAATATGATAATCCACGGTATCAAATGCAGCACTGAGATCTAACAGTACCAGAACCGTATGGTGTCCAAATCTATTGCAAGCAGAAGATCATTCACCACTTTAGTGAGAGCCATCTCTGTGGAATGATATTTTCTAAAAGCAGACTGCAGTGGCTCAAAGAGATTATTTTCAGTAAGATAGTCCATGAGCTGCCGTGACACCACTTTTTCCATAATTTTAGAGCAAAATGATAGATTTGATATCGCCCAATAATTTTTCAATACACTAGGGTCAAGATTGGGTTTCTTAAGTAATGGTTTAATCACTGTAGATTTGAAACATTTAGGAACAGATCCAGAAGTTAAAAAAAGATTAATAATTTCCAGTAAAGTTGGTCCAAGAGTGGACCACAGGACCTTAAACAGTTTTGTTGGTATCTGATCAAATAAACAGGTTGTGCTTTGTGTCAGGGTTTGAGTTTTGTTTGGTTTGGTTATCAGTTTTTATTTCTTTGTTTTGATCTGTTCGTTAGTTTCTTATTTCATTGGTTTTCATTTGTTTATTCTCTTGCTGGGGTTTATCTGCTTGGGTATGTCTGTCTCTGCTTCTCTTGTCTTTCTCTTGGTTCTTGGTGATGGGTGTTTCCCTCTCTCTGGCCACGCCCTGGTTCTGGTGCTTTCCATTCACACCTGTTTTTGATTTGCTGATTATCACCTGGGGTTATATAAGCTCACTGGATGTGTTAGCTCCTCGCCAGTTTGTTGTGCCTTATGCCTTCATTCCAGCTCTATACCTGCATTCTGTAGTCCTGCCTGCCTCTTTGTGTGTTCCTGACCTCCAGCCTGTTGCTTCGACCATGCCTTTTTGTCTGATGTTTTTTGTACTGCTGTTTTTCTTTGACTGCCTACTTGTGTACCGACCTCTGCAATCCACCACAGTAAAGCCTTCTATAAACCAGAGCTGTTTGTTTGAGCCGTGCATTTGTGTCCTGCAATTCCTGACCATCCAGCCTGATAAAAGGGAGCTTTGATGGAACAAATGTCCATGTCAGCATATTTGTTGTATTTTTGTTTTCATGCACACTAACAGAAGCTGTGTTTACAATTGGGTCATGCTCCTTCAGGTCCGGTGCAGCAGAACCAAAGGAGTCCAGACCTCAGGATGCAGTGACTTTATGCAGAATTTGTCGTGACCAAATATTTAACATTACAACTGTCAATGTCAAAGTATTCTGTTAAATCAGTAACCTGGGACACTGACAAAAATTTCTTGATGTCTGTCAAACTGACATGTCAAAGTTCAGCTTACTGATTTTGGACCTTTATGTGGATTCACCCTGAGAAAGTCTAAATATTTCTCATCAGGCCCAAATTTTTCATCAAGTGTGTAAATTGTGGATGAGCAGTTTGCATATTGCTATATATAAAAAGTTTTACATGTCCACCCCTTTAGATGGCTCCACCCCCAATTTTAATAGTTTATACTTCAAGCCAAAATGCGTTGACCATTTTTTTTTTTTTTTTTAAGTTTTGTACAGATTTTTGCATGTTTGAGTAAAGTCATATTAAGTTACAGTGATGTTAATTCCAAAACAAATGCTGAAGCTTGCTTAGTGCTGGTAGAGTTATTATGTCTGCCAACAGCTCATTTCATTCCTGCAATTAAGGCCTGCAACACATTTCCAAAAAAGGTGTGACGCTGCAATTTATTCAAAATATAGTATTAAATTATCACTTTTACAACTAGTTTTCTTCAGACAAGACAGGAGATGAACACATGAATATTTCAAGTCACTGAATATGTCTTGGACTTCATTTATATCAATCATAAAGAAATACAAATAGTATGGTACTGTGTGGTAAATCTGTGTCAAGTAGGCAGTCCTCAAAAACTGAGTGGCCATGCTGGAAACAACACACTGAGGGAAGCCCAAAGACACCCAGACAACCCTGAAGGAGTTATAGGCTTCTGTGGTTATTAGTGAAGAAGTTGTGCACTGTGCACGGTGCAACTTTTGTCAGTTGCATCACCAGGTACACAACTTCTTGACAAAGTGGTACAGAAGAGAATTTTCTGAAAAAGGACATGCAAGACTTCAGCTGCAGTTTGCCAGAAGGCACACGGGAAACCTGTGCCTAGAGTCGATCCCAGTTTTCAGTCCTTCTTTATTCCACTGGGGATGCAACAGGAAAATGTTGCACCATTACGAGTTTCTCCACTCACACACACAGAAGCCTGTAACTCCTTCAGAGCTGTCATGGGCATCTTGGTGGCTTCCCTCACTAGTCACTGCACTGTTTGCAATGAAACAGAAAGTCAAAGCAAATGTACGAATCACTGTGTCTTATTTTTGAATTTGCATTTTCCACTGTATATATTTCTTCATTTTTAACTTTCCTGATTTGGGGTTGTAATATAAAATGTACTATTTCCATTCTAGGCTCAATTCAAAGTTATCCTCAGTTTTTTATGAAAATCTGTTGATTAGCTTTAGAGTAATCCTGACAAGAATCTAACACAAAAGAGATAAGTTGTAGTAGTATATCATTAAAATCACATTCTTTTTAATGTAATTAATTTGAAATTTTACCAGATTACTTCAAATAAGAGTTTTTGCAAATCAAGAAATATTAATGGTAAATAAAATGTCATCCTACTGATACAGGCCACAGATGCCAAATGGACATGTTGAACGGCTTGTATTAGGGTTACATAATGTGCTCAGAGGGATAAAGGCGGCCGAGGCCGGGTTCATCTCGGCTGAAGCAGAAATGCTGCTAACTTAAAGCGCTGGACTGCTCCTGTCACGAGGTGGAACCTGGAATAATAACCGCACTGTAATAATTGGTGCTGTTGGACCGATTGCATTGTGTGCGCCACGGCTGCTCTGAAATACGTTGTTACATTGAAACGAGCATTATGAGGCTCAGGGGACGTTTGGAAGTGGACCGATGCAGCCTGCTGGTTTGAAAAAGTCTGGAAATGACTTTTAGCCCATGAGAGGCAACAGATGGCTGAAGATACGCTTATTACCTTCACCAGCAAATTTGGAGGAGGTTGTTTGTTGTTTGTCTATTTGTGAACAGCCTGGAGCCCACAATTTTTTATTATTTTCATTTATGAAATTTTTACTTTTTATTTTAAAAGTGAGGTGCAGACTGGCACTCACTATCACCTGACAAAGTTTGATCCAGATCTGATTCGGATTGTGGATTTTGTGGACATTTGAATTTAATATTGAAAAGCCCATTTGGTGTACATTTTGCATTATATCTCAATCAAAAGATTCTCAGTCACTCTCATTTGTGACAAAGAGGTGCAAACTGATGCTCTCAATGAATAGACTGTTTGTCCACATCTGATTCGTATTGCAAATTTAACACATACTTTATTTAAACGTTGAACAGTCCTTTTGATCTATATTTTGTATTATATTTTAGATTATGAAAAGCTGCTTCTAACAGGACTTTGACCTTGAAAATGTTTTCCAAGGTAAAAACTTGTGGAATTGTAAACTAGTGCTGGAGGAGGTTTGCGCTCTACCAGCGCAGTGGTCTAGTTTTTCTTTTGCTTTTAAACCGACCCAGAGAGTTTTTACGATAATGCTTTTCCGATTATTTTATCTACTGCTGGGTACATTCGTAAATTTCTTCAGGATTATTTGGTGGAAGACGTACTGCGAATTTCCACACACACACAAAAAAATCTGCCGTTATTATTCACTGTTCAATAAAGGTTTGGGGGGAAATGTACTTAGCTAGTCAGCTAGCAGCAAACACGTCAGTATTGCTTTGGCTAGCTTACAAAAGTAGCTGCACAATGTTTTTTTTCTGTTGCAACAACATAACACACATTGGGAAATTCTATCATCGCTACACATAAGGTTCAAAGACAGAATTGGGAAAAGCGTTGGCTGTTGTGGCTAGTTTGAGGATTTAACCCAAAAGTGTAATTCCTAGTGACGGTGTTCCTAAGATTTCTGTCCAAAATAATTATTTATACCATGCTAAATCACAACAATAAGTCGCCCCAAGGCACTTCACAAGAGGGTGATCTAACCATGGAGCTGTATATAAGAACTAGAGAGCGCAATAGCACTGAGCCATGTACCCTCAAGGAGGCGTGATCACCATTTTAATTCCAGGCAAGTTAGTGATTTGTGTGCATAGAAGTTCAAGAAACAGGTGGAATACGCCGGAAAGCTGCGCATGTTGGCAAAGCCACAAATGGAGGAAAAAGGGAGACAATATTTCCTTCCATAAGTAAGTGGTTTTAGTTCTTCTTGTTACTTTGTCCGTGATATTTGGATGATAAACAGCTGTATGTCTCCTCCCGTACCTGTGTCGCCCGATGACACGGACCATTAACGCTTCACTTATGTCTAGTTGATATTTTCCACTGCTAGACCAATGTCTAGTTAAAGTACTTGTCGTTAGTGATTAAAATTATTCGACAAGACTGTGGATTTTTTTTAATTTGCACCTTAAAATAATGAGATTATAATGACCCGCGCTGTGCCGCTCACAGTCACACCCACACACAGAAAAAGTGTACCCACACCACTGACTTCATGAATGAAACTCGGTCAATAAAGGATAATTGTGTAAAAATATAATAAATATATAAATGTATAGTAATGGTTTTAGGAGCCGCGCTACGTTGAACACAGCAGCAGCTGCAGCAGGACGCCTCAGCTCAGCAGTTTGAACAGCGCAGATCCGTGTAACTTTCAACACTAATATTTGTGAATGTGTGTGTGTCAGAGCAAGTTTAATACTTTCCTGACATAATTTAATGTAATTTAATTTTACTGGCTCAATATCCAGGTCAAAATGGCATTTTAACACGTATTTTGCGAGCATTTTTCTGAGTGTGTTCAGTCACGGATCTCCATTGAAAACGCATTAACATCCGGGTACTTCATCAATATTTGCCCGATTAGGAGACGTCAACGTCACTGTCCATGAAGGGACGTTTTCGTTTAGTGTGCAGCATTGGGACTGCGCTCTCTAGTTCTCATATACAGCTCCATGGGTCTAACATTACAACCCCTGAGCAAGCACATAGGCAACAGTGGTGAGGAAAAACACAATCAGGAGTTTTAGATTACAGGAAGAAACCTCAAGCAGACCAGACTCAGAAGGTGACTATCTGCTTTTGCCATGCTTCCAATAACAAAGTAAATAAAACAAAGCACAACAAAGAATTGTCAAACATGCAAAGATAGAAATGATGTAGCTCAGCAACCAAATACGGTTAAAGTCCAGTGGTCACATTTACCAACTGTCCAAACAATCAAGTGGTAAAGATCACGGATCCGTGAAGTAGAACACAGTTGGGATAGTCATAGTAGGTGACTAATCTGTTCCTTAGAAACATCCCCTACAGGTCCATCTAATCCCCAGAGTCCTCCAAATGTCAATAGCAGGCCCCAGACCTCTACAGGCTCCCTGCTTCCTCATAAGATAATGGCTAAAGTCCACGTGAGGTCACTGGACCATGTTTAGTGATGCCAATATCCTTGCAGAAGAATGAAGATCCAAGTTTTTAGGGTCCTGGCGCTGCCTGTCTTGGTTGTGACACATAACTTTAGCTAGTGACCAAAGGCAATGGCTGGTTTTTACCATATCTCTTTGAAGGATTCGTGGTACTCAGTTACTTAGTATTATTGCTTGGTGATGGCAAGTACTAAAATATTTGCACCCATTGATGAAAAAAACTCTTATTGGTCTATTCTTAGCAAGGTTTTGAACAGGTTTGTGGACAGATTATAGAAGATACTTTACTCATCCCCCAGGAGAAATTAAAATATCCAATAGCTAAAAAAATTAAAACATCTAAAAACAACACACCACTTACAAACAACAAAGTATATATTATACAAATAATAAATGTTTATGAGTTCAATGGTATGGATATTTCATAAGGTGAAAGAGGGAATGTTCCATTCAACGAGGCGAAGGCAAATAGGATGAATGATCATATCACGTGACATACAAACCACCAATGAAATGAAAAGGATCTATTCAGCTTTATATAAAATAAATTTAAAGTGCTGCATAAAACTATTGCATGTATTCCCAGAAGTCTTTGGAGGTTAAAAGATAAAAAAGATAAATTACAAAAATGAAACCCAGAAACTTTTGGTATTTTGTTAGGAACAAAAACAAAGCCAAAACTTTATAAACTTATATATATATATATATATATATATATATATATATATATTATTTATTTATTTATTATTTATTTATTTTAGTGTTCCTGAACCAAATTGTTCATTTAAAATAATGGTAATCACTTAATACTATTTTTTTGTTCTTGAAAAGGTTTCTGTTCACAGTGACCCAGCGAGGTTCACATCCTGTCCTTCACTTGTTATTTTGGTTGCTGTTGGCAGAACAAAGCACTGACGTCCTGTGTTTCAAGCTGAGAAACGCACCCAGAGCAGACAAATATTGAGGGATTTCTTTAAAAACACTGAGTTTATTCGCATTATTGCATGGTGTTTTTTCTGTCTTGGTGGATCATTAATGGAGTGTATTTTTGAGACGGCGGATGCCTGAATGCTGGCCTGAATAAATGAAGCGCTATGATGAGGGACTTCTTTTAAAATGCTGTGTTTCTTCAGTAAAATCCACAATAGAGAATTAAAGTAATTCCCATGAGTTGTCTTCCAAAACAAGAACTTCTTATCATCAGGCTGTGATGATGAATCTGACTGAAACAATGTAACAGGTCAGATTAAGACTTTATATTTATTGAGTGTGTGAATGGTTTTAATATTTGAAACAGTCTGAACTGTATGAATGATCACGTGAAGACTGTAGCTTTTGCTGCTGAACAAATCAGTGGGCAGCAGTGGGTTAGTCGCAACACCGCCTTTAAATCAGGGGACAGGGCCCTGTATACAGCGCGGCCAGGTCCGAACCGAAAAGGGAGGCTAAGGCTGCCTACAAGAAAAAGATAGATGACCACTTCGCTGTGAATGACCCCAGAAGGATGTGGCAGGGAATAAATCATATAACCAACTACAGAAGCAGCAACCCAGGAAATGCTAGGTCTGACGCCTCGCTGGCAGAGGAGCTGAACTGCTTCTTTGCCTGCTTCGAAGCAGACAGACCAGCAGGAACTCCACACCCACCACCCTCCAGGACTAGCACGCTAACACTTCAGGAACACGAAGTGAGACGTGTTGAAGGCGGTGAACCGCAGGAAGGCGGCCGGCCCTGATGGTGTACCTGGAAAGGTACTCAAAGCGTGCGCTGACCAACTGGCTGGAGTTTTCACCTGCATCTTCAAACTGTCCCTGTCACAGACCATCATCCCACTCTGCCTCAAATCTTCCACCATCATCCCAGTCCCAAAGAAGTCAGCAGTGGAGAGCATAAATGACTACAGGCCTGTTGCACTTACGCCTGTGGTCATGAAGTGCTTTGAAAGACTGGTCTCTCAGCACATCAGGGCCTGTATGCCTCCCACTCTGGACCCCCACCAGTTTGCCTACAGGGCAAACCGCTCCACAGAGGACGCTATCACCACAGCGCACCACAGTGCGCCACAGCGCGCTGAGCCACCTGGAGCACCAGGGAGCTATGTGAGGATGCTCTTCCTGGACTTCAGCTCAGCCTTCAACCACATCATCTCGGAGATCCTGGTCCAGAAACTGACACATCTGGGCATCTCCAACCCCATCTGCCAGTGGATCAAGGACTTCCTCACAAACCGCCTACAGTCCGTGAAACTTGGCCCCTACCTTTCCTCCACCATCACACTCAGCACCGGGTCCCCTCAAGGCTGTGTACTGAGCCCCCTCCTGTTCACCCTTTACACGCACGACTGCTCTCCGACCCATCTCTGAAACACAATCATAAAGTTTGCAGATGATACCACCGTGATTGGGCTCATCTCAGGGGGGGATGAGACTGATGACAGAGATGAGGTCAATCGACTGACAGCGTGGTGTTCAGCTAACAACCTGCTGCTGAACAAAAAAAAAAAATAATCCTGGACTTCAGGAAGAACAGGGCTGACCCAGCCCCGCTCTACATCCAAGGGGACTGTGTGAAAAGGGTCAGCTCCATCAGGTTCTTGGGAGTGCAGCTCTCTGACAGCCTCTCCTGGACTGCCAACACCACAGTGGTGGTAAAGAAAGCCCAGCAGTGACTCCACTTCCTGAGGGTGCTCAGGAGAAACAATATGGAGGAGAAGCTGCTGGTGTTGTTCTACAGAGCCAGCATCAACAGCATCCTGACGTACTGCATCACAGCGTGGTACGGGGGGTGCTCAGCTGCAGAGGGTGATCAAAACGGCCCAGGGGATCACTGGTTGCTCTCTGCCCAGCCTGGAAGACATTGCCAGCTCTCGCTACCTCAGCAGAGCTGCACATCCCAGACACATCCCACCCCAGCAACCACCTGTTTGACCTACTACCCTCCGGCCGGCGGTATAGGTCAATCAAAACCAGGACAAACCGAGCGATCACTGCACTAAACAATAACAAATCACTCTAATCCGCACCTTTCAAGTTTCTTGTGCAATATCTGTAAACCATGTGTAATATTTCCCGTGCAATATCATCCCACAGTTGTATATAATTCTCGTTTTACATTTTACTGGGTCCACATTTTATTTTATTTAGTTGTACATATACTTTGAATCATTTATTGTTAAATTTTATTCTTCTATTTGGCTAACAATTACTCGCACCTCGGAAAAGCACCTTTTGGAGTTGCACTCAAATCTCGTTGCAATGCAAATTACAATGACAATAAAGGCCATTCTGATTCTGATTCTGATTAGCACTCGGTCCATTATTTTAGTACCCCAGATACAATAAGATACAATAAGATAAGAAAACGTAAGATACGATAACTTAAGAAAACATAAGATATGATAAGATATTTCTTCATTAGTCCTGCATGGGGAACTTTGCAGTATCACAACAGCAGTGATAATAGAACTGTGCAACAGTAGGGAAAAGTAAAGAGTACAAATAGAAGGTTAACACAAATACCTCAACATGGCAAAATAAGAGAATGAAAAAGTTAGAAATACTGTGGAGTGTGTACAGTACACAGGACAGAGACGCAGTATTTCCCGTGTGTAGGATGAGTCCAGTGTGTGCAGAACAGTTTCAAGTGTTGAACAGTTGGACATACACAAGTAATTAGACAGTAAATTGTTCAGTAAATAACAAATAGAAGTTGTAAACCAACAAACAAACAGATGTAATCTATTCTCCTCCAAATCTTTGTTGCTTCCACTCTGGATTTTTCCATGATTGTCCATTGCAGTTTGCAGCTGAAGCCTCAGACTCCCCTCACACCACTTGACATTGACAAGCAGACTTTGTAGCACGAGTCTTGTGCCGAGGAGACAGAGGTGCTACCAGAGCAAGACATCTCAGGGGACACCTGTCCTGTCAACATGCTTTGTGGCCCTGAGGCTTATCTCTGAAAAACACAAGAGCCTGGGGCCCGCCTCAGAAAGGCAATCTGCGAGCGTCAGGTACACACTCGGCACAAATAAGTGGCAGTCGTGTTTCACAAACGATTGTCACACAATCCAAATTAATGTGTCCCACAGGGTTCTCGCAGGCTCACGACGGAGATGTTTGTTTTGATTCTTAACAGAAAAAAACAGCATGAAAAGTTTCAGACTACAGCAAGGACTTCCTGATTTTCATCACAATTATCTTCTGATGCCAAACTTGCCTCAGAGCAGTAATTATTAGGTGCAGAGTTTTGTGACTGGACTGCGATGTCTGATGTCTGATGATATATTTGAAAAGAATGAAAGTCCAAGACCTCAGGGTTTTGGTGCTTCCTGCCTTACTATGGTTGTCCGACTTGGATGGTAACAAGTGACCTAAGGAGACAACTGGATATCTTTTGCACCAGGTGTTTCTGGAAACTCTTTGGGTACTGCTGGAATGACTTCATCTGTATCTGAAGACACATACTAACGTACTATACAGGAGGCAAAAAGCCACACATCATAAGGGCTGTAGAGTGTCTGAATACTCATCAGTAGTTGAAGTTTACTGGGATGACCTATGACCTCCATTGTGTACAAACAGACCACATACACTACACAATCTTACAATGCAGCTGGCTCCTAGTAATCAAAGAACTTCCCAGGAAAATTTGAAGAAGAATCCAGCCTCAGTGTATCATGGCCTACACAAAAATGTATGATAGCCATACCAGAGTGGTAGCTGTAGCCAGGTAGGGGTAATACAAGAATTACATAGATGTCAAACTTGAAAAATGCTCCAATCATTTGAAAATTATATCACATTGCTTGTCTGATCATAATGATTCCAAAAAGGTATAGTTTGGACTATCTATGACTGAATGTTCTGGAGTTATGGGGTCAAAACAGCAAAAATGGTGACAAAGGTCAAGCTCAGTTGGCATCAAGGGCGCATGCTCATGCAGCGACCGGCAGCAAGAGAGTATCTCGTCAGTTTGTATGAGTTTATTCTAAGTGTTATGGTACCAGGTGCAGCATTTTTTTTCTGTCACAATTGCTAACGTATGGTTCTGTGAGTCTTACTGGTTTCCCTGAGTGTACCTGTGGGAATATGGAGATAATAGCGTTGATTCTGCTGTGGATGGCGTCCTGCACCGCGGATCCAGTACAGCAGGGAGTTTCTTCTTCAATGGAGGGATTCATCTTCTGCCGACCCTCCCTTGGATTTGTTTTTGCCGGGTGTTGATCCAGCGGATTATGGAAAAAGCCGGCTGAATTCCTTTGCGTGGAAAACCAGGAAGCGGGGGAAAAGGGGCGGGGCATGTCAGAGACTTCGGAGACAGAGCCTAAACCGTATCCCATTACCCACTATGATGTCAGAGACAGTTGCTGTACAAAGGACATTGAGCTGCTGGCTGTCTCCCTTCGCCCCCATTACCTGCCCCGGGAACTCCCACAAATATTTGTCATGGTGGTATATGTCCACCCCAGAGCAAATGTGGATAAAGCATCCGAGGCTATATTGAAAAGACTCAGAAGCTGCAGTCTGAATGTCCTGATACGCACATTTTGTCCTTGGTGATTTTAATAAATGCTCTCTTAAACAAGTGCTGAGGAATTTTTACCATATGTGACATGTTCAACCAGACATAACAAAATACTGGACATGTGCTATGGCTCAGTGAAAGGAGCATATAGATCTCTCTCTCTTCCCCCGTTGGGCGGGGCTGATCATAACTGCGTGCAGCTCATCCCGGTGGTATCGCACCATGTTGAGGAGAGGCAGTGTCCTGACCAAGCAGACAAAGCAATGGACAGAGGACTCTGTTGTGCGTCTGCAAGCTGCTATGACTGCATGGACTGGGAATATTCAGGAGTCGTCTGCTGATATTGATGAACTGTCTGATGTTGTCAGCAGTTATGTTACTTTTTGTGAAGATTTTGTGATTCCCAAAAAAGACAGTTAAAATCTACCCACACGCTAACCTTGGGTCTCAGAGCACTGAAAGTTCTATTACAACAAAAGAAAAAAGGCATTCCGTGAGGGAGATCTCCCAGAGCTAAACAGATTAAAAAGGGAGACCAAAGGTGAAATTAGGAGAGCAAAATACAACTACACAGCCAGGATCGAGAAACATTTAGCCAAAATAAGTTAGGCTCTGCTTGGGATGGCCTAAATACCATTCTAGGGAAAAATAGTAAAAAATCTAAAGTCATCCTGGCTGAGCCAAAATGGGACAAACACCTCGCCCAGGATTTTAATCAGTTTTATAGTAGATTTGATACACTAGATTTAGTGATGAACTATCTAAACTAAAAAATGATTTGTGCTGTCCTGGTTCTCCACCTTTGATGAACGTTCCATGATCAGTTTCTTTAAACGCACTAAAGTTAAAAAAAAGTCCAGGACCTGACAATATTTGTGGTCATTTGCTGTCTTCTTGTGCGGAGCAACTAGGCCCTATTTTCTTTTATATTTTTAAACTGTCGCTTGCTCAACAAAAGGTTCCAAAGAATTGGAAACAGAGCATAGTAATAAAGTAAGCATAGTAACCAGTGGCTAAAAACAAGCATCCCAAAGTTTTAAATGACTTTAGAACGGTAGCCCTAACATCTCTTGTTATGAAGGCATTTGAAAGACTTATGAAACATGAATTGCTTTCACATGTAGAGTCATTATTAGATCCCTTCCAGTTTGCCTAGGGCTGGCTGTGAGTGGAGGATGCTACTGCCACACTTTTAAATCTTGTTTTTAAACACCTTGAGGGCAACAAAGCACATGCCAAACTTTTATTTCTTGACTTTTCATCTGCTTTTAATACTATCCAACCTCACATTTTAATCGACAATCTTATGAATAATTTTTCTGTAGATTTTAATATGGTTGGTTGGATTTTAGATTTTTTAACAGACCGAATCACAGAGGTGTCAGAGTAAATGGTGCATGTCAGACACCCTTTTGTCCTCAACAGGATCTCCTCAGGGCTGTGTCCTCTCGCCACTTCTGTACATATTGTACACTAATGATTGTCAAAAGCCATCACGAAAATCATTTTATTTTGAAATTTGCAGACGATACTGTTATTGTTAGTCTCTTACAAAATCATGAGAATAACCATGGCCCATTGGTGAAGATTTGTAAAGGTGGTGTGATAAGTCATATTTACAACTAAATGGTGCTAAAACAAAAGATATGTCTGTGGACTTCTGACGACCGCTCACACCAGCTCAGGCTACCTTCATTAAGGGCCAGCAGGTGGAGTCTGTGGAAACTTATAGTATCTGGGGACTATAATTGACCACAAGCTAAATTTTAATGTTAATACTGACAAGTTGTGTAAAAAGGGTCACAATATCTGTTCTGTCGTCTTAAATTGTCTTATTTTCAAGTGGATAAGACTATTATGATTCTTTTTTTTACAAATCTTGTATTGAGTCTGTTTTAACCTTTCTATGTTGTGCTGGTATGGGAATCTCAGTCTTAAGGCTAAAAATTCACTGGTTAAAATAGTGAAGGCCTGTGGAAAGGTACTGACCTATACTACAGACAAGTAAAGAGAAAAGCACTGAGTTATACTGTCGAACTATGCTCATCCTCTTTTTAGTGATTTTCAATATCTACCTTCTGGCTCACGGCTCAGGTTTCCCTCTGTGAAGGGTAACAGTTCTCTTTTGTTCTTGCAGCCATTACTGTTCTGAACACAGGCCAAGGAAGGAGTTAAAAACTGTGGAAGCATTTTAATGGACTGTATTTTTTAATGTTTGGACTGTGTAATTGTGATGCTGCACCATGGTACTGATATGTGTTCTGTGTGTCATGTGCTTTTAATGTATTCTCAAGCTGCAAAACTAATTGCCCCATGGGGGACACAAATAAAGTGAAGTTTGTACAGGGGTCAAAGGTTAAAGTTGCTCCAATTTCAGTAAAAAATGATGCAAATTACTATTTGTGTTAACAGGGTTTTAAAAAGGAATATTTTGCACCATCTGTCATGCTTAGTTTTCATGTTACAGGGGAACATATGTCACATGTTATAGAATTCTGTTATCTGTCGGACGCAGCTCGGAGAACCGACCAGCGTTGAAGGACCCAGTATGAAATAAGCAGAGCACGGTACAAAGGCTAACTGAATTTAATACATAACAGTGAAAATATAATAACAGAAAGGTGCGGTCTGGCGTGGTGCGCTCCCAGCAGCGCTAACGGTCCGGAGCCAGAAGCTGTTTCGGACCCAAGGACCCCGCCGACACCCCCCAGGTGGCCGCAACAACCGAGTCTGTGAAAGAAGGAACCATTATGTGAGTCCACACTCTACACACAGAGAGAACACTTAAAGGTGTACAAACAGCAAACACTTCCTGGCTTGATTGCTGATCAGCTTCCAACCTGCAGGCATGGAACATCCAGTTCACAAAACTCCATCGCAGTGGAAGCTGATACATGACTAACAAACAGCTCAATACAATAAGGTGTGAGGGACACCACATTTACTGACTGTATAACTGTTAGTCACAAAATCTAACGTACCTCAGGAAGTGTGCTGACGAGCGTGAGACCTCACCCCCTCCTCTTTCACAGACTGTGCATCAAACCTGGACGTTTCTCAGCATCCGCTGCTGATGAGATGGCTCCCGAGACGACGATCTCACCCGTCTGGTCACAAGGTCGAGTCTCTGGCAAATACACACTGTGCACTCCAGTCTTAAATGCCAACATGCTCCAATCCATCCAGATGCACCTCAGCTGTGAGTCCTGACGAGTCGCAGGTGATCAGGGTGAGGTCCTGACAGCCTCAGCAACACAGCCACTCAGTCCCAAATGCACGCCACCTGGGAGGAAAACAAACAGACAAACAAACCGGCAGCCAGGCCCCCCCAGCCATATAACAGAATTCAATGGATGTTGACCTTGTTTGACCTTTACTTTGGAGACCAAACATTCAAAACAGTCAAAACTATTCCATTTATTAATCTTTTTATTTCAACCAATTGCATCATTTTTTACTGAAATTGGCACAACTTTAAATTTTGACCCCTGTACAAACTGAAACTGATCTTTGTCACCATTTTTGCCATTTTTACCCCATAACTCCAACATTCTGTCATAGATTGTCCAAACTATACCTTTTTGGAATCGTTATGATCAGACAAGTAATGTGATATAGGTTTTAACATGATTGGAGTATATTTAAAGACCTCTGTGCAATTCTTCATTGACCCCTACCTGGGTACAGCTACCACCCTGGGATGGTTATCATACATTTTTGTGTAGGCCATGATACACTAAGGCTGGATTCTAGGTGTCATTTCTTCCCTTTAAGTGGTACCAATTAGGTCAAAATTGATGACTGGCGCATGGACTATGTGTATATATCGGACACCTGTTAACATAAGGGTCTAAGGACAGATAAGATGACGTGGCATACTATGTCGAAATGATGCCCCTACTACTCGCTGGCTTACTTCTAGTACTGGACATCCTACAGACTAAGCAACTTTAAGTACTCACTAAGTATTTGCATGCAGGGTTTGTGTTGAATGAAAAGTTACTGAGGGTAACTCCGATGTGGTATACTATTCGCACTGTGAGGGAACGACAGCTAAGATACTACAGCTGTGCGACACACTTCCTTCAGTGCAATCTAGGGCACACACGTGCCTCAGTGCTGACGACCCAGCAACTGGAAAACTCCAACAAAATACCAATATCAAGTGTTCTGTCTATGTGACTGCAAATCAGGATGCAGGGTGGCTCTGTCGGATGGTAATGTGATACCGTTGCTCTGCCAAAAGTGATTAAATAACTACTGAGCATTATTTTTTGTATTTGAGCAATTATTTTGTTTTGTATTCTAAATCAGAAGACCTGGATTTATAATTCAATGCTGTAACACATTTCATTGTTTTTACTGCCACGTGAGCAAGCCACGCTATCTTGATTGTAAGCTATGGCGTACTGAATGAGTTTGCGCAGTCATGTACCCAAACAATCCATTAACCACTCTGAAGGGAATTTTCTAGTCTAAATTACTGAAAATAACATAGATTAGAATATGGAATCTTTAAAATTCTCTAAGCCAGAGTTTTCTCAAAGTGTATCAGATAAAACTGCTATTTAATAGGATAGCCACCACCAATTTAAACATTGACCCCTTTCACCATTGGTCACGGTAACGACAAGAGACAGTAGCAAAGCGACCAGCTGCCATTCATTTTCAATCAGGGTGGGTGCTTTACAGGGACAAGAGACAAGTGGCTGCTATGCCGTCAACTAGGTGAGGAAAGATATATCGGTATCGTAGATTTGTACTCACTATAATCGGCTTTAGCCCCAAAAAAGTCAGTGTCTGTCATTATCTGTGCATCTTTCACCAGAAAACATTTTATATATTTGACACTTCACAAATATGAGACACAAACCATTAACAATCTTCCTCACTAGGACAAGGAAGTTGAACATTATAAACAACTTTAGGCATAAATATTTCAACCTCAAATGCAGAAAATACTAATGGCATCACATTTGCTCTAAAAATTGAACATTTAACGCAAAAAACAGCAGTCGTGAATGTTAAGCCTCTTGTGAGGCATACTTTCGTCGTGTTGTTAAAACGTCAAAATGTAGCCAAGAAAATCAGGTCACTTGTTGAAATTGTGACAAATGAGGCCGTCTGATTCTTCATGTGGATTTTCCACGTGGCCCCGACACAGACGCGGCCGCAAACTGCTCTACAAACAGCCGTTAATTGATTTGGTAGAGAAGCGGGTGTCCAGTTGGTTTTTATTACCCTGATTCACGGGGGAGCTGTGAGACTCAGTGGGCGATACACTTTTCCCTTTTAATTAAAATCAAGGTTGAATTACAATGAATCACAAAATGCTGCCGTTACGCAGATTAGTCAGAAAGTCCTTGGTGCGACTTGATGCCCCGTGTGATCTGGTTCACCAGCTTCCACTGGCGTAATGCTCCACTCTCTCATTGCCTCCCCCACCACCCCCACTCCTATTGTCCCCCAGAGGATGAATGCAGATATTGGATCGAGTCTCGTGGGGCCACGAGGAGCCAATTTGGAGCAGCACTGTCTGTTTGACTGCAAACAACAGGACGACAGAGTTCCTTTCAGAAGTCCCCCATGAAGAAAAAAAACAAAACTAAAAAAGTATCGGGAAAATTGCATTGCCAAGGCAATTTTTGGCAAAGCAACAAATTCAAACTGTTGCAGGTTTTTCAGGTTCACAACAAAGCTGCAGCACCAGAAGGCAGCATTATCTGTGAGTCATATTTATGGGACCAAGAATTATAAGATCAACCTCTCAACATGTGTGCCACAACTTTTCTAAACCTCTCAGACGAAACAAGAATGAAAATGAAGTTCAAAGCACCAACAACACGGCGAGGAGGCGTGGGAGTTACATCAGGTTTTTTTTAACCACATCAGAGCTGACCTCCAGACCCACAAAAACACTTGGAAAATATTAAAGTACAAACACTGGCAGCAAATATGGATTTGGGTTATGGTCATGATAATGATGATGCCATGCTAGAAACTAAAACAGCATTCATGCAGAAGCAGCGGAGTAGCGGCGAAAGAATGCCACAGCAACGCGGAAACAATGCTTGCATTGTGGGGAAGCATTACCAGGATTATGGCATTATCTACAACCATGTGGTGCGTTATGCTGAGGATCCAGCACACATGTACCTCAGGTCTTACTGCCCCAAAGACATGTCCATGTCGTGTCATCACCTTACTGAGATAGACAGATGGATTCTTCCAGAAGATTTGGATGGACCAATCATCTACTTGGGAGAGTTGCCCATCAGGACATACAGTAGTGTTCAGAATAATAGTAGTGCTATGTGACTAAAAAGATTAATCCAGGTTTTGAGTATATTATAAAAAGTAGAAAAGGGGGTGTTCACAATAATAGTAGCATCTGCTGTTGACGCTATAAACTCAAAATTATTGTGTTCAAACTGCTTTTTTAGCAATCCTGTGAATCACTAAACTAGTATTTAGTTGTATAACCACAGTTTTTCATGATTTCTTCACATCTGCAAGGCATTAATTTTGTTGGTTTGGAACCAAGATTTTGCTTGTTTACTAGTGTGCTTGGGGTCATTGTCTTGTTGAAACACCCGTTTCAAGGGCATGTCCTCTTCAGCATAAGGCAACATGACCTCTTCAAGTATTTTGACATATCCAAACTGATCCATGATACCTGGTATGCGATATATAGGCCCAACACCATAGTAGGAGAAACATGTCCATATCATGATGCTTGCACCACCATGCTTCACTGTCTTCACTCTGAACTGTGGCTTGAATTCAGTTTGGGGGTCGTCTCACAAACTGTCTGCGCCCTTGGGCTCAGAAAGAACAGTTTTACTTTCATCAGTCCACAAAATATTCTTCCATTTCTCTTTAGGCCAGTTGATGTGTTCTTTGGCAAAGTGTAACCTCTTCTGCACATGTCTTTTATTTAACAGAGGGACTTTGCGGGGGATTCTTGCAAATAAATTAGCTTCACACAGGCGTCTTCTAACTGTCACAGCACTTACAGGTAACTCCAGACTGTCTTTCATCATCCTGGAGCTGATCAATGGGTGAGCCTTTGCCATTCTGGTTATTCTTCTATCCATTTTGATGGTTGTTTTCCATTTTCTTCCACGCATCTCTGGGTTTTTTGTCCATTTTAAAGCATTGGAGATAATTGTAGATGAACAGCCTATAATTTTTTGCACCTGCGTATAGGTTTTCCCCTCTCCAATCAACTTTTTAATCAAACTACGCTGTTCTTCTGAACAATGTCTTGATCGTCCCATTTTCCTCAGGCTTTCAAAGAGAAAAGCATGTTCAACAGGTGCTGGTTTCATCCTTAAATAGGGGACACCTGATTCGACACCAGCTGCACTGGGGGAGTATGTTCTGGAAGGTAGTGCCAATTTTGTCCCGGTGGTCAAATGCCCTCGAGGAAAGGCTACGACTAATCCACGGCGCAGGGAATGATTTTCTTTTAAAAAGAAGTCCTTCAAATCAGCTATGAATTCCATTTCATTAAACCTGTTCTTATAAGGTGCGTAGTTTGAACACAGGCGCTGATACGTGTTCCCTGCTTTCATGTTCATCTTTTATCAGGCAACCTTGGTTTGAACCATCCTTCAATAAATCTTTTCAGCACCGCACATTATGGGGTCTGTTTTATCATCTTAAACGAGAAATCCTTTAATGCTGGAAGGTTGACATGACGCTAAAAATACATAATGATATGGTGCCAGTTTTTACATGTAGGTGGAGAATGAAAATGGCATCATTTATTGCCGGGGAGGAAAAGTGTGAGTTTGCTCCTTAAAAAGAAAAAAATAAAATAAAGACATGATGCCTTTTTGCGGCTCCATTGTGTTTCAAGTCAAAACACCTTTGGGAACATGTGCTGGTGCCGCTTGTCATATCTGTGCGTCCAACATTCAACGGGACTATGTGCTGTAACCAGGTGAAACATGGGCGTGTCCTCTGCCTTCTGCACCACCCTGGAGTCCTCGAGTCTGAGGGACCTACATGCTGGATCATGCACAGAGAAACGCGCCACATGGGCAAAATGCCAAAGCTCATCCGAGTCACACTAATAGTTCAACTGATGCAAAGTCATTCCCGTGGTATACCCAAGTATCCTCCAAAGAGAAATGAAACCAAAGACATCCAGTCACCATCTTAGGTCACTGGTTAGCTTCCAAGTCTCACAACCATGCAGTAAGACAGGAAGCACCAGGACACTAAAGACTTGGGCGTTTGATTGACTCTTGACATCATATAAACTGCAGTATGCGATCCAACAGAATTCACAGACACAAGCTTCATACACTCACCTGTCACTTTCTTAGGTACACTTGCTGAAGTTCAAACCGACCATCAGAATGTGGAAGAAAGGGGATTTAAGAGAATTTGAACATGACATGGTTGCTGGTGCCAGACAGGCTGGCCTGAGTATTTCAGAAACTGCTGATCTACTAGGATTGTCATGCACAACCATCTCAAGAGTTTACAAAGAATGGTCTGGAAAAAAAGAAGCTATCCAGTGAGTGGCAGTTGTGTGGACCAGACTGGTTGAATGGGTGACTGTGTGATGACATCATGTCAATATGGACCAACATCTCTGAGGAATGTTTCCAACACCTTGTTGAATCTACACCACAAAGAATTAAGGCGGTTCTGAAGGCAAAAAGGGTGCCCAGTGTATATCCAACTCTGCAGCTCGATGGGGAATATTTCAGCATACAAATGTGTTTCTGTCCTGAAATGTGTTCAGTTTGTCACCTGAAGTTCTGCAGATGCTTTTAGCTGATTTGATGGTGGATTATTAGTCTGTTTGTGGACGATGCTTCTCTCTTCAAATTCCCACATCAGTGGGAGCATCTCAGGATCATTTGGATCATTTGGCTGCATCACAAACATGCACTTACTTATTTCTATTCATCGACCTTCAATCAGCACTGAACCAGAAAAATAATCTGACTGAACAGAATACAGCACTCTGCACCTACATGTCCATCAGGTCCTCAGTCGTCCTGAAGGGGCAGAACATATGTGAAAACCAGATGGCAAATTCTCACTTTTATGGCTACAAAGAGCCTTTGGAACACAAAGCTGCAAAGTGAATGTCCAAAGCACTTTAACATTCGCCTGCTTCACCGTCAGCCTGCACGGTTTTAAAACAGCAGCAGAGAACAGTGAGAAAACAAGCAGATTTTCAAATAGCCCATTTTTGAGATGAAAACACACCTCCGACAGTCACTGAAAACGAGTTTATGATACTAAACGGTACACAGCATGCACCAACAGAACCTGATGCTTGCAAAACTTCCTGCAAAATAGAAGCTTGAAAATTACAAATAACTAAATAAAAGATGCTCGGCCACACACACAAACATTTTTAAATAAATAAAATAAGACTAGCACATTGGCTGCGGAGATCCATGAGCTCTAGATTGGGTAGTGTTTATAAAACAGGTAGCTGACATTTTTCAAGGGTGGCAATAAATTGTGCAAAGTTTCAGTAATGAGTTGGAATGGCACGTGAGTCCAGAATGTTTTTAGAACCTTAGACCGCAACAGTTTTTTGAAGAGGAACTCAACCTTTCATTTCCTGTTAATTACGTAATTTTTTAATGTTAATTTGCTGTCTTAATGTATTTATAAATTGTTTAGGTTCTTGTTATCATACACACAGTTATTTTAATTATTATCAGGGGGAGGTGATGGTCTAGTGGTTAAGCGCTGGGCTTGAGACTAGAGAATCCTCGGTTCAAATCCCAGCCTGACCAGAAAATCACTAAGGGCCCTTGGGCAAGGTCCTTAATCCCCTAGTTGCTCCCGGTGTGTAGTCAGCGCCTTGCATGGCAGCAGCCTGGCATCGGAGTGAATGTGAGGCATTGATGTGTGCATGCACGCACATCTGTTTGTCTTTTCTGCAATCTGCTGCAAGCAGATGCTTTTAATTTTACAAACAGAGATGGTGGCAGAAGTCATTAAAAGTACTACACATTTCACTCATGGTACCAACATGGCATTTAAGTCACTCATGGTAACAGCAGCATAACACTTAACTAAACTGTCTAAACCAAATGAACTACAAAACACAATAAATCAATAACAACACTACAATAAAATAAATATCAATAAAAACACTAGCAACACTGTTAAACTAACATGAACCTCAATAACATTTAAAACCTCAAAACCCCAAACTCCAATGGTGCATTGCAGCACAACATCCATTGCTTACTGGTTAGTTACAATTGTTAATTTCTCAAAATATATTCGTCCTATCAACTTTCCATTTTCGCAGGGTTCATTCTAGATACCAAATGTCACCTCTTTCCGATTTCATCATGACTGAAGCTTGGCTTTTATAATATAGGTGCTTGGCTACACACCTGGGAAAATTAAAAATAAATAAAGTAAGATGCTTGCCCACAGACTTTAAAAATAAAAAAATAATGAAATAAATTAAATAAGATGCTGGGCCACACACTTGAAAAAAAACATAAATAAATTAAATAATTAATATAAATAAATAAAATAAAATTTATATAAATAAATAACTAAATTAATAAATACAAATGGTTGGCCACAAATCTGAAATATTGAGGTGGAGAGAGAGAGAAATAAATGAGATGCTGAGCCTGAACTGTAACCCTCATTATTCTGATTATTTATCTTAAAGTTTCTGGGCTGTAATTTATTTGTTTATTTATTTATGGCAATGTAACTTCATCATTTTGCACGACTCATTTTTTAAACCCATTCAGGATTTTTATTTATTTATTTTATTTTTAGCTGATATCTGTCGTCCTTGCAGTAGACTGACACTCTCAGCACGCTGACTTTTGACTTTTACCAGTTTTATTATTATTAATAATTATTTTTTATTTTTTGGAAATGAACTTGACCCTGTAATTATTCTGCATCACTGACGACTCTTCAGGTGATTGTAAAATCATTGTGACACTCTGGCAGATGCTTCAGTCTAATTGCCTTCATCGCACCCACAATGTGTTTTACATTTACATAAACCTGCAGACTGACTGATCGTCAATCAACAATAAGAAAACAAGTCAGGCAGCAACCGCTCGCCAAAATAAATCCTGCTGCATCCAACCACCTGTGGCCCACAACACTTCAGTGCAAATATTTTTACCGTGTCATTTTTCAGTGTTTTGCCTCATTTTAACAGCATTCTCTAACAATTTAACCTGTATTTATGTCTATAGAATATATTATTTAGATTCTTTTCTGTCCGCTCTCCCTCTCAGGTCATTTGGAGACTTTACTCTGCTTGTGGGTCTTAAACGTCTTGGTTACGTATCATTAATCTGTCAGTAATCATCTGCCGCTCTCAAAGATTTGAGAAATGAATCTCTGTTCCTGCGTCTCAGTGAAATCCTCATGGAGGTCACAGACCAACATCTGGCAGGCCAAGCCTGCCTCCTCGGCTCATACCCCCCTCTAACCAGACCTGGATTAGAGGCGGTCTGACCCCGCTGCCCCTCCCTCCTGTGGCTCTACATGGATTAAGTGTTACAGAAGCTGCTGTCACATATTAACCTGCAGTCACAAGTCATTACCACAGACGATGAGCAGAAAAGAAACACGTGACGCAGTTTTCAGTGCGTGGACAGGCGGCTGAGCTGAAAGAGTTTAATAAAAGTAACTCGATGTCTGACGCTCGTGTCTTCAGCTCATGCCCAGACCATCATCAGCAGTAATCTGTAAATGTGTTGCAACAACAAATCCGAGGTGGATCTACATGTTGAACTGGCACAAATTTAAAATCTACATGAAATCCTAAATCTAATCACAGTTTATTTTTGAATATATAATGACACCTTTGAAACTCATGGTCTCATTATTTTATGATTAAAAAAAAATCTCTGACAAAAGGTTACAAAGCACAATGTTAATGCTGCTATATAATACAATAAAATAAAGTACAATTTCAAATTTATTCACCTTTGCAAATATTTGGATCAATAGGTTGTTATAGCTCATGGTCAAACTGTTTTGTATTCAATTGCACCCCCCCCCCCCCCCCCCCCCACACACAAAATACTCATTCTTTCATTTTCTGCAGCTTTTCTGGGTCCGAATCATGGTGGCAGCAGCCCAAGCAGCTCAGTGTGCACCTCATCCACATCCTGTAACTCTTCCTGTGGAATACTGACGTGTTCCCAAGGCAGCTAGGAAATACAATCCCTCCAGCATGTCCTGGGTCTTCCCCGGAGCCTCCTCCCAGTTGGACAAACCTGGAAGATCTTTACTATGCAACAATTTTTGGGTGGAAATTCCAAATTAAATCAAGCTGCAAATAATTTTTCAATAAATCAAAACATTTCTGAAGCTTTTAAATTATGCCATTTATACTTAAATTCTTTCTAGGTTAAAAGTCAGTGGAAGGTATGTTCATGCGTCACTGCAAATACATGATGCACGTGTGAAATATGCCACTGTTAAGGATCAAGGTCATGCTGCTGTTTTTGCCTGAGGTGTTAATATGAAATGATGGCATCACTCTGAAAAATTCAGCACCACTTTCTTTCACAGTCTCTGATTTAATCATCTCTGGCAGGGGCATGCGGGGTTCATTGTATTTTCCCTGCAACTGCTGCGGTTGCAATGACAACAGCCAAACAGCAGTGCAATCAGACAAACCCTGTTCTGTCTCCGTCACCTGTTGGTGCGCCAGCAGCTGCACCGCTCGTTATTATTCAGCCAGTCAAACCTGCAGGAAAGGCGTTCGGCAATGGCTTTCTCCAAGAACAACCGCCCCGAGAGACACAACACAAGGACACATCTTCCTGCTCTGGGAAGTACACACCAGAGCAGACAGACCAACAATATGCTCGCACAATCGGCAATGCCAACAACAGAGTGAAGAGCTCACGCGCGCAGTCAGACTCCGCCGAGCGCAAAACTGTGACTAATTTGAAGCTTCACCAAGAAGCCGTGAATCATTGAGGCTGACAGGACGGATCGACAGAGCAGCCCGAGCCGGCTGGAAACCCGAGCGAGCGCACGCCCGTGCACGTGCACGCACGCAGACATCACACACCTCATCCATTCAGCTGCAGGAGAGCAGAAGACAGGAGGCGGAGGAGGACGTGCTCTTTACAGCAGCAACAGTTGGCTTTTGACAAAGAGTTCGCTGCATCACAGATGTGCACGTGCGCAGACAGGTGTGCACGCCCACACACACACACACACACACACACAAACAAAACACACGCGATGAAGTGAGACAGAATGAGATGGATGAGGGAACAGAGAGAAGAAAATGTGACACATAAAAGCCACAAAGCCCCTCGGCTGCAGAGATGCCTGGCAACTGGTGGCAAAGATGGAGATGCGGTAACAAGAGGAAAACCCAAAACGGTAAACAGGAAGAGGGAAAAACGGTCACTCACTGGAGTCATCCGAGTCATATCCCTCCACATCAGGCTCCTCGTCCTTCTTGATGGCCTGCAAGGAGGCGGACGCACCTGCACAAGCCCGGTCTGGGTTATCCTCATTGGGGCGAGTCGGCTCACTTTCGGCAGCATTGGCCGAGGTGGAGGACGAAAGGGCAGAACGCAGGTGCCCCGTGTGGCCCGCTTGGCGGGTCACCACAGCGGGGAGTCCCCGCGGGTACCGGGGGAAGTAGTCAGAAATCTGCTTGATGGGCTGGATGGGTCCAGGGCTCACATCAATGGCCATGTGCTCCTGGATGCTGATGGTGGGTTTCTCGCCTTTGCGTTGTGTCATGCATGCGGTCCAGCCCTGAGCCCACTCCCACAGCCAACAAACACAAAACCAGAACAAGAACCAAGAGGGAGCACAGACCTCCTCCCACCACCTGGTCGTCCTCTTCCCCCTGGTGTGGAGGTGTGGATGCTGATGGTGCACAGGTTCAGGTGATCTGTGGATGTCACTAGTCTACATGAGGATGGTGCTGCTGCGTCTTCACACCATGTTGTCTCTCAGCCGGACTCCCATCCACCGCCTGCTCTCCTCTTTTTCAATCCCCCCGCACTCTGGCCACGTCCGCGCTGCCTGTGTGAACGCCGGAGTCGAGAGAGTGGCGAGTGTGAGGGAGAGAGAAGAGATTAGAGAGGGAAGGAGGGAGGGATCAGCTGATGTCACTGCCTAGCAACCGAGCGGTAAACAGGAATTGTCGGCTGAGGTGCTTAATTATGATATTAAGCCTGTCCATCTGTCAGCGGGAGAGGATTCATCGCAGTGCTAGGTGTGTATGTGTGTGCACGTGGAGAGGTGTGCACGTCCCCCTGGTGTTGGACCTTCAGGTATCATTCCGGCGCATGTCCGGTGGATTCACCAGCTGGAAATGAGGATGAACCTCACAACAGCACTACAAGAGTGAAGACAAAATTCTTCTTTCATTGCCTAGTGGTGGTGTGCAGTACAGGTGCACAGCTCCACCCACAGCGTCAAAGTAAATGAGCGAGCTGGATCAAAATACAAAATAAACTAAGCAGTCATATACAAGTATTTTATGTTTGGTATCCCCCCTCAAAAAAATTGATGTGTAAAAAAAAAAGATGTGTAAGTTGTCCATGTCAAGGCCACTAACACACCGCCATACCATCACAGATGCTGGCTTTTGAACTTTGCGTTGGTAACAGTCTGGATGGTCTTTTAACTCTTTTGTCCGGAGGACACGACATCCATGATTTCCAAAATAATTTGAAATGTGGAGTCATCAGACCACAGCACACTTTTACACTTTGTGTCTGTCCATTTCAAATGAGCTCAGGCCCAGAGAAGGCGGCGGCGTTTCTGGATGTTGTTGATGTATGGCTTTTGCTTTGCATGGTTAAGTTTTAACTTGCACTTGTAGATGTAGTGACGAACTGTGTTAACTGACAATGGTTTTCTGACGTGTTCCTGAGCCCACGCGGTAAGATCCTTTACACAATGATGTCAGTTTTTAATGCAGTGCCGCCTGAGGGATCGAAGGTGACGGGCATTCAATGTTAGTTTTCAACCTTGCCGGTTACGTGTAGAAAGTTCTCCAGATTCTCTGAATCTTCTGATTATATTATGGACTGTAGATGATGGAATCCCTAAATTCCTTGTAATTGAACATTGAGAAACATTGTTCTTAAACTGTTGGACTATTTTTTCATGCAGTTGTTCACAAAGTGGTGATCCTCGCCCCATCTTTGCTTGTGAACAGCTGAGACTTTTGGGGATGCTCCTTTTATACCCAATCATGACACTCACAATTAGTGTCTAAAAAAATAGCAAATACTTTGAATGACTACTTTTTAAATGGTGTGCTCAATATAACAAATCAGTTTTCCCCCACCTCTGTTGCACCTTGTTTTCTAAACTGTGACCAACCCATTTTTCAACTGGACAAAATAACTGAAGACGAAGTATTAAAAATTATTAAAGGATTTAAATGTTCCAAAGTTAAAGATGTATATGGTATGGATACCAACTTTATAAAAACACACGCTAATGCCTTAGTACAACCTATCACTCATTTGGTTAATTTGTCAATTCATCATAAAACAGTCCCAACAGCCTGGAAAGTTGCTTTAGTGACTCCCATTTTTAAATCAGGCTGTAAAACTCAAGTAGCCAATTGCAGGCCAATCACTATTCTTCCAATTATCTATCTCCAAGGTAGCTGAAAAATGGGTTTGAAATCAACTGATCAAACACCTTGATAAAGGCTTCACACCACTACATCAAATGCAGTTTGGGTTTCGGTCACACCACTCAACTGAAACAGCCAACTGTATGTTAACTGAAAAGGTTAAGTGTTTATTGGATAAGTATTCCTATGTAGGTGCAGTGTTTCTTGACTTCAGGAAGGCATTTGACACCGTCAATCACAAAGTTTTGCTTAATAAACTCACATACTTTAATTTCTCACCTGGACCAGTTTGCTGGTTTGAGTTGTATCTTTTAAATAGAACTCAATGCGTTACAGTTGACGGAGTCAAATCCTCCTTTCGTAGCTGTCCTGTAGGTGTCCCATAGGGGTCTGTCCTGGGGCCCTTATTATTTTCATTATACATAAATGACCTTCCAGAGGTATGCTGTGATCTCAATACTCAAATGTATGCAGACGATGCAGTCATTTACACCTATGGTTCTACAACTGATATAATATCTTACAAACTTACCAATATTTTAAACAAGGTACAAGACTGGCTTGATGACAATTGCCTGATGCTTAACACAACTAAAACAGTTTGTATGACATTTTCAAAAATGCCAGTAGAGAACAGTCTCAAAGTGTTGATAGGTGGAGAGGTACTTGAAACGGTATCCCATTTCAAGTACCTTGGAATCATCTTGGACTCTAATCTTTCCTTCAAAAAAACACATGAAAAAAGTTGTCAACACTGTAAAATTTAATCTTCAAAACTTTAAACAAATCAGGCTTTGCATTTTGACTGATGCTGCTACATCGTACCTTCATTGTATGATCCTGTCTCATATTGAATATTGCTGCACAATATGGTCATTTGGTGGTATGACAGTACTAAACCCTTTAGAGCAACTTTATAAAAAAAGCCATCAAAGTGTTTGCTAAAAAGCCATATTCCACTCATTACTGTGAAATTCTTGAGAAATACCATCTTTTAAGTTTTAACAACTTTATAATGTTTAAGTGTGCTTGTCTCATCTACAAAACGCTCCATGGCCTAGCCCCACCTCCTCTGGAGGAATTTATTAGACATAGAGATCCTAACCTCAGGACTCGGTCTGCTTCTAGAGAGGACTGTGAGGTGCCCCTCAGACGAACTGCCAAAGGACAAAACCCCATCTCTGTGAAGGGTTGTACAAACTGGAACAGCCTTCCAACAATTATATGAGACAGTCCCACCCTGAGTGCTTTTAAAAATGAGCTTAAAAAATGGCTCAAAAACAATCAAACCTGTCAACACAGGTGAGATGTATTGTACATAATCTCACGTTTTGTTTTAATTTATTTACTGTAATTATTGTTTGTTGTTGTGTGTCTGAGGACTACAGATGGAAAGTAGCTTTTAGCTAAATCTGGCATATTTACACTAAGGCATGAAAATGTACAAAGTGTTCATTAATGTGCATTGTCCTCATCAAATAAACAATAAAGAAAGAAAGAAAGAAAGAAAGAAAGAAAGAAAGAAATTGTCCTCAGTTCCCAAATGCTTATTGAATGTTGTTAGAAGGAAAGGTGATGTGGTAGAAGGAAAGGTGATGTGGGACAGTGATAAACAGGGTTGGGTAGGATTACTTTGAAATGTAATCCAAAAGTAATCAGATCAAATGTATGTACATACATACATGTAATCCACATGTATTCTTTCAAAGTAATCCTACCCAACCTTGGTGGTAAACATACCACTGTCCCAGCTTTTTTGAAATGTGTTGCAGGTATCCATTTCAAAATGAGCAAATATTTACACAAAAACAATAAAGTTTATCTGTTTGAACATTAAATATCTTGTCTTTGTGGTGTATTCAATTGAATATAGGTTGAAGAGGATTTGCAAATCATTGTGTTCTGTTTTTATTTACATTTTACACAACGCCCCAACCTCATTGGAATTGGGGTTGTACTTTTTTATTGAATTATTTGACCAGATTTTGTATTTACCTGCTCATAAATATAACACAGATGTTCAAATTTAACAGTGTTAATGCAATGTAATATGAATACTTTTATATAACACCAAATGTGCATAAACTATTTAAAAAATATTTTTTAAAAAGCATAAAAACATATTTAAGGTTACCTTGGTATGAATTTTCCAGTAAAACACTAATGTAGGACAACGTTTGGGGGGGGGACTCATGCTTGCACAGTGCTGATATTTATCTCTTCTATATTAAAAATACACAATGGTGAAATTTACCACTACTTTTTTGGGTGGACCCTGTCACCTCAGTGTAAAGTTCTACGCATCTGTGGAACATCTTTCACGATCGACACTATTTGATCAATACTTTAATTTGTCTATTCAGCCATTCACACAGCACAAGCTGCTGTTTTTATCTGTATTCAAGGTCATGTTGTCAGATGACAGTTAAACTAATCTCACTGTGATGAATTCCTAATGAGACATTTACAAGCCACTTAAAAGCTGCTGGATTTGATTAATAATTGTTTCACTGAGAAGATACAGCTGCTGTTATTAACCTGTATTTTTCTTTATTCTGTTGTAGAATCTACCTTTAAGAAAACATTTAATAAATGTTAAACAAAAGTTAATACATTCCTAATGGATCTACATCCAGTTTTTAGAGCTGTAATTTAATAATGGTTTGATGCTTTTTCCATCTCTAACAAAAGAAGGCAGCACTTTTGTCTGTTTTAAGGGAGAGAAAAGCTGCACTTGTTTGTCCAGGATGGATTTAAAATTCACTGTGGTTCATTCAAACACAGAATTTTTGATAGAAAATCTTCATTTAACAATTGATTGTAAAAATGTTCATATGAAAATAATGGATAATTTTAGAAGAACAGACTGTGGAAACATTAACATTCATGACAGACCAAGTTTTTCAGCCACAAACTGCACCAGCTGATTTTATTTTTGATCACTGAAATCACCTGCTGACATGATTAGCAGAATTAAAACTTCTGTGCTCTGGAATCCTTTGTAACAAGTTGCTGTAAAATTACTCTTTAACAGTAAATCCACTGATGGTCTTTTTTGTGTGTGTTTTTGCCTTAGATTGCTTTGGACAGTTAGGAACCAATTTGTACAAATTTTATTTTGATCAAGATGAACTCTATCATTTTTTTTTTAAGTAAATCTGTTTTCAAACAACAAACCTTCACAAAGGCTTCATGCTCTTTCCTCAGTCAGTTTCCTTTTATGTATCCAGCTGAGGGTAATGAGGAGCTGAAGCAGTTCCCAGCATGCTTTGGGAAAGAGGTGGAGTCCACCTTGAACAGGTCACCTGTCCATCACAGAAGTAACAAAATACACAACTATTCAAGCTCACATTTTTGATTGATACACTGATAGAAATTTCAAATGTATGTTACCAATTATAATGTCTCTATCCTGATTTTTCATATAAATGTATATTTGTGTGAATTTACTTTCCAAATTAACCACTGAACTACTCACACGGTAAAATGACCTTTTGCTGACTTGAGGAGTGTGAGAGCATAAATCTTGTTTAACTGAGCACAGATGTACATTTTAATTAACGGATCGGCCTTGAGCAGAAACGTTGCGGCCTGCACACTAGCCCAGGGTTGGCGTTGTTTGTTTCATATCTGAGAACAGACCGTGAGATTCCAAGGGGAAAGCCATAATAATTTCATATCAGTGTGAGAATAGACTGTGTGACTGCTGTGTTTTGAGTGTTGTCTTCTGCCTGTATGCAACTTTGTTTCAATAAATTCAGGAGGTGAGTGGGCGGGCCCTTCAGAGCTGACTGGCGAGTGGTGACGAGGGTCATGCCCACCGGCTCTCTCTCCTGATCAGGAAAGAAATTCAGTGTTTCCCATGTGGTCATTCTGTGTAATAAATTTGAGCTGTCTCTTTTACCAAGTTCAACTCTGACATACACAGAGAGCCCAAAAATCAACTGGACGGGACTCCGGGGGGTGAGACTAAACCCCGGGCAGAGTATGGAAGTTCCAGGCAAAACCATTCGGAGTATGGAGGTTTAGGCATCACGGAAATCGGGTTACTTAACCCTAACCGTAACCCAAATTCCACTGAAACCGCCATACTCCAAATGGTTTCGTCTGGAACTCCCATACAACGCCCGGGAATTATACTTTTCTGACTTTGTGTATCCAGCAAGGGCTGCTAAATTCCATGATTCTCATCCATCCACTCGGGGGCAGTAACTGAGCTCATCAAAATTAACAATATAAAATTTTAACTTTTTTTATACATGAATTGGCAACATGCAGACTTTCTAAATACAACCCCGTTGTGGTTTTGCAATGTAGCCTTCATATACAACCCCTGGCAATAATTATGGAATCACCAGCCTCGGAGGATGTTCGTTCAGTTGTTTAATTTTGTAGAAAAAAAAGCAGATCACAGACATGACACAAAACTAAAGTCATTTCAAATGGCAACTTTCTGGCTTTAAGAAACACTATAAGAAATCAAGAAAAAAAAGATTGTGGCAGTCAGCAACGGTTACTTTTTTAGACCAAGCAGAGGAAAAAATATGGAATCACTCAATTCTGAGGAAAAAATTATGGAATCACCCTGTAAATTTTCATCCCCAAAACTAACACCTGCATCATATCAGATCTGCTCGTTAGTCTGCATCTAAAAAGGAGTGATCACACCTTGGAGAGCTGTTGCACCAAGTGGACTGACATGAATCATGGCTCCAACACGAGAGATGTCAGTTGAAACAAAGGAGAGGATTATCAAACTCTTAAAAGAGAGTAAATCATCACGCAATGTTGCAAAAGATGTTGGTTGTTCACAGTCAGCTGTGTCTAAACTCTGGACCAAATACAAACAACATGGGAAGGTTGTTAAAGGCAAACAAACCGGTAGACCAAGGAAGACATCAAAGCGTCAAGACAGAAAACTTAAAGCAATATGTCTCAAAAATCGAAAAATGTACAACAAAACAAATGAGGAACGAATGGGAGGAAACTGGAGTCAACGTCTGTGACCGAACTGTAAGAAACCACCTAAAGGAAATGGGATTTACATACAGAAAAGCTAAACGAAAGGCATCATTAACAGCTAAACAGAAAAAAACAAGGTTACAATGGGCTAAGGAAAAGCAATTGTGGACTGTGGATGACTGGATGAAAGTCATATTCAGTGATGAATCTCGAATCTGCATTGGGCAAGGTGGTGATGCTGGAACTGTTATGTGTCGGACGCAGTCGGAGAACCGACCAGCGTTTGACAGGACCCAGTAGATGAATCTCGAATCTGCATTGGGCAAGGTGGTGATGCTGGAACTGTTATGTGTCGGACGCAGTCGGAGAACCGACCAGCATTTGACAGGACCCAGTATAAAATAAGCAGAGCACGGTTCAAAGGATAACAGAATTTAATAACATAACAGTGAGTGCTAAATTACTAACAAATAAGTGCGCGGTCTGGCGAGGTGGAAGAATGGTGCGCTCCCAGCAGCACAAACAGTCCGGAGCCAGAACAGTTCGGACCCAAGGACCCCGCCGACACCCCCCAGGTGGCCGCGACCAACCGAGTCTGTGAAAGAAGAAACCATCATGTGAGTCCACCACTCCACACACAGAGAGACCACTCAAAGGTGTACATAAACAGCAAACACTTCCTGGCTTAATCACCAATCAGCTTCCCACCCTGCAGGCATGGAACACCCAGTTCAATTCTCCACTGCAGTGGAAGCTGATTAAACGACTAACATAATAGCTCAATATAATAAGGTGTGAGGGACACGACATTTACTGACTGTACTCATGTTAGTCACAAAACCTAAAGTACCTCAGGAAGTGTGCTGACGAGCGTGAGACCTCACCCCCTCCTCTTTCACAGACCATGGCATCAAACCTGGTACGGTCTCTGCATCCATGATGATGAGATGGTTCTCTAGACGTCGATCTCACCCGTCTGGTCACAAGGTCGAGTCTCTGGCAAATACACACTGTGTACTCCAGACTTAAATGCAACCATGCCCCAATCCATAAAGATGCACCACAGCTGTGAGTCCTGACGAGCTGCACATGACCAGCCTCAGGTGATCAGGGTGAGGTCCTAATAACTCGGCCACACAGCCACTCAGTCCTGAACGCATGCCACCTGGAAGGAAAAACAGAAGACAGAAAACAGAAGACAAACAAAAGCCAGCCAGGCACGCCAGGCACCCCAGCCACAACAGGAACTTTTGTTTGGTGCCTTTCCAATGAGATTTATAAAGATGACTGCCTGAAGAGAACATGTAAATTTCCACAGTCATTGATGATATGGGGCTGCATGTCAGGTAAAGGCACTGGGGAGATGGCTGTCATTACATCAATAAATGCACAAGTTTATGTTGATATTTTGGACAATTGAAAGGATGTTTGGGGATGATGAAATCATTTTTCAAGATGATAATGCATCTTGCCATAGAGCAAAAACTGCAAAAACATTCCTTGCAAAAAGACACATAGGGTCAATGTCATGGCATAGGGTCAATGTCAATGAGCAGATCTGATTTGATGCAGGTGTTAATTTGGGGGATGAAAATTTACAGGGTGATTCCATAATTTTTTCCTCAGAATTGAGTGATTCCATATTTTTTTCCTCTGCTTGGTCTAAAAAAGTAACCGTTACTGACTGCCACAATCTTTTTTTCTTGATTTCTTATAGTGTTTCTTAAAGCCAGAAAGTTGCCATTTGAAATGACTTTAGTTTTGTGTCATGTCTGTGATCTGCTTTTTTTCTACAAAATTAAACAACTGAATGAACATCCTCTGAGGCCGGTGATTCCATAATTTTTGCCAGGGGTTGTACACAAAATAACAACTAAAGAAGTTAACAAAATGTTGGTTGCATATGAGAAAACAAAAGCAAGAACAAGAGCAATGGGAGATTTCTGACATCTACCAGTGGTTGACAAGGACTCAAAATAAAAGATATGTGATTCACATCGTGACCTTGACTTTACCTCGATCCGGAGTCCCCAACACAATGCAATAATTGCATTCTGATCCAGGTATGGTCCGACTGATCAAGATGTTGCAATCTGATATTTAATTTACAAGCTGAAACAAAATAGTGCCTTCCTGATCTTGGTTTTACATCGTGATGTCGTATCCATGAAGTAGTTTTGACGTAATCCTAAAAACTCTGCGAAGTGAAATCCTGATCCAGATCTTCTGAGGCCTAACACCAATGTGTGGTGAAAATTTGTTGAAAATCTGTTAAATAGTTTTGACATAATACTCAAAATACAGCAAAGTGAAGTGTACAAATTTGAATCCTGATGCAGAATCTGGATCCGGATCACCTCCAAAATTCAGTGGAGTCTGCCATGGCCTAATATCTATCTGTGGTGAATATTTCATCAAAATCCATGCATTTTTGACGTAATCCTACTAACAGACAGACAAATAAATAAATAAACGCAGATGATTTTATTACATCCTTGCCGGACGCAATGAGAACTCCCATCTCAGTCGCCAACATCTGCTTCTGGAGCAACACACGGGTGGGTCCAGCATCCACCACACTCCCCTCTTATCCAGTGTACGTTGGGGGTTTTACGGCCCAAATCCCAAATGTAATATCTGTGCATGTCTGAGTCCATATTTCGAATTCCTAACAATAAAAAAGATATATTTTTAAATACTTATTTTGGCCCTTTATGCAGTTTGACATCACATAATGTAAAGTTTTCCAAAATAGACAACAAACATTATATTGATCAAACTCTGGGCTCTGCCTTTCTCCAAACCTTTGAACATCCATTTTCTACAAACAAGTTATTCTTTTTTTTTGGGGGGGGGGGGCACAACTTTCATGAAATTCAATTTTTTCATTATTGTTATTTCTATATCTCTTCAGTCAAATGTTCATCGAGGATATTACGTTGGAATTTACTCCGGAAGTTTACAATCTCAACAAAATCTCAATAAAATAATCATAATCTGTTAAATTTAGGTGATGATCGATGTAGACCTGGATTCTGGATTTTATTTAAAGGTCATATCTTAGTCCAGCCAACACAATGAAAAAAAAATTCTATAACAGGTTATAAATAATTTATTCCATCTCTTTAACCTGTGTGGACCCTCATATAGCTGATAACAATAAAATAAAACAAAGTGCGTCTGAAAAATGCTAAACAAATTCATACCCAATTCAATCCACATTCAGGACATCACATTGGGATCTGACTTTGACAGTGACACCCGCTGAAATCGACATGACATCAAACCAGGTTAAACACTTCAACAAAAAAGATTATATCTATAATTACAGATTATAATTATTAATAATTAATGAGGGGAGTGCTGTAACATAGCTAATTACAATGCTGCTAACAAAATTAAACTTACCTATATGATCAGATTTCTTCAGAAAATTCAGTCTTCTTTGTAGCTTTTAGTCCTTTATATGTCTGTGGCAGATATTAATTTGATGTCTTTTGTCCACTCACTTCACTTTTACACATGTGGGCACAAAGAGGCTAGCTCTGTTAGCTGCTAGCTGCATTAGAAAGATTTGCACAGATTCACAGTTCACAGTTCAATAAACCTTAAGAGAAACATTGTAGAAAAACAAGCAACACTAGTTTCTAACCTCAGGAAGGTAGACAAAGAGCTACAATGTTATTTTTATCCAAATAAACCGTCCTCCAAGCTGGACAAGTAACACTGATCTGAATGTGCAGGCGGCTGTGAGAGAAACGTGTACAAAGTGCAAAAATGAAAAGCAACACCAGAAAAAATATTCAATAACTTCATTGTTGCAAGGCATAGTGTCACCAAATTCAAACCAATGGTCTCCTGTTTGTTATAGTACAGCACTAGGTTTGGAAAAAGGTGATTTTGCATAATTTTGGAGAATTTTCCATTGTTAAAATATTCAATAACCTCATTGTTATAAGGTGTAGTGTCACCAAATTCACATGTCAATGTCCTGCTGGTTTCTCCATCACCTGCATCCTCTTCTTCACCTCTCTACCACACTCTCCATTACTTTAGACAGTTGACCCCAAGTATTTAAACTCATCAACTTTCACCACTTCTACTCCTTGTAACTGCACTATTCCAATGGGCCCCGTCTCATTCACACACGTACTCAGTCTTGCTCCTACTGACTTTCATTCCCCTTCTCTCAATTGTTGTGGGAAAACAGGTAGTGCATCCCAAAATGTTCAATGATAACATTCAATTTTAAGGAACTGTTAAGGGGTTTTACGGGGGTAAGTTCCGTGGATTCAAAGAAACTGATTTGTATCTGTAAGACACAGATCAGCGTACGAAAACTTATAAAACTTGCTTGTCATAAAGAAAAAAAATGCTTTGCGATAAGCATTTAAAAAACCTCAGTGGTGATCATGATTACAGAGTACACACTAGAGGTGGGCGGATCAATCCTAATATCGATAATATCGATACCAACGCTGGTATTGATATTGAACGATCCTCGTGTAAAAAGATCGATACTCAAGCTTTTTTTTCTTTCCCACACGCACTGACTGCTGCACACGCAGATTCATCAAAGTCTACTCTCTGTAAGAACAGCGCTGCGCTGTGTCACACAACATGGACCAGCGCACCCTTGTTTTGTGGTTTGTCAGCGCTCTACCTCAGGAGATTTTGTTTTAAGTTGTGTTGAGTGATTTTTTTTTAACAAAAATGTTGATTGTGATAATAGAGTATTTTGTTGTCACGTACAATGTTTGGCGAAATTCTATCCTAGGTCTTTTGGATCCTTTGGCTCTATGACACTTAAATATGAAAAAGTATCGGTATCGGCGATACTGGGCCTGTATTTACTTGGTATCGGATCAATACTAAAGGTATTCTTGGTATCACCCATCTCTAGTACACACTAACACCCCCCCATGATGAAATCCGCACATCCCATGGATTCTCAGCGTTTTCACAGCCCTGAGTTTATAATTGCTAATTGATAGTTTCTGCCGAGTGCAGATAAAATTGGTTATCGTTATGCTAACCCCATGTTCCTGCCACGGTGCCACATCTGTGCCAGATATGGGCTGTAAGCGGTTGGTCTTTTGCAGATCCAGTTCAGATCTGGTCCGGATCTGTTCCAGAACTGTAAAGTGGAGCCGTGCCGGATCTGGGCCAGGGTGCAAAAATTGTCTGGACCAGATCTGTTTTCAGGATTGGTACCGGCTGTTGGACTACATCCGGCCCGGATCCATTTGCTGTCTGGGAAAGAACACAGACCAAATCTAGGCTCAAGCAGCTATCTTGTGGCAAACTACCTGAAATTTTTATTTATTAAAGAAAACTCTTCTCAGTGCCACCACAGAATGTATTAACTCCTTCAGCGTCGTCATGGGTATCTTGGTGGCTTCCCTCACTACGCTCCTTCTTTGCTGGTCACTCAGTTCGCTTCATATTAGTGCATCTGGGCATAAGTATTGGCCTTATTTCTTCTTAAAATGTGGGGGAGAGGGCCACGCACAAAATGTTGTAATTTCTTCACCGTTTATCTGAATGTGGATGCAATTATCCTCAAATAACGGGATCATCTGTTCAATAAGGCCATATTCATCCATCCATCCATACATTTTCTTCCGCTTTATCCGGAGTCGGGTCACGGAGGCAGCAGCTCAAACAATGTGATAAATAGCTAAAGTAGACCCCCCCCCCCCCCCAAAAAAGTCAGTGTCCAAATATATTTGGCTCTAACTGTATGTCCCTGTCATTGACTATTAACCTAAAAATTATTTCTGCAGAGTGTTCTTCTGCAATTAAATATCTGTTACACACTAACGAGCTCACAAGGAGCATATACAGTAGTGTTCAGAATAATAGTAGTGCTATGTGACTAAAAAGATTAATAGAGGTTTTGAGTATATTTCTTATTGTTACATGGGAAACAAGGTACCAGTAGATTCAGTAGATTCTCACTTGTGGCACCTTTCAGATGTTATTCCACTCCAAGATTCTTTAACAACATTCCACAATTCATTCACATTTCTTGGTTTTGTTTCAGAAACAGCTTTTTTGATGTCACCCCACAAGTTCTCAATTGGATTTAGGTCCGGGGATTGGGCAGGCCACTCCAAAACATTAATTTTGTTGGTTTGGAACCAAGATTTTGCTCATTTACTAGTGTGCTTGGGGTCATTGTTGTTGTGAAAGTGTCGTGACACGGACCCACAACGTTAATGAACGGACAATGGATAAGCCAAAAAGTAACAATTTAATGTTGTGAATCGCACAACGACGTACAGACAATAACAATATGGTGGACTGTCAATCATACACCAGGTGACGTGTGGGCAGGCTCGACGATAGAAGACGCCTGGCGAGAGAAGAGCCGGATCCCCACAGAGCTTTCACCACCAACGGAGCTGAAGAACACCGGAGCCGCCAAGCCCTGCGCCCCAGGTGGCCACTGTCTTCAGCAGTCAGACCCGGTACTGCTGGCAGAAAACAGAGACAGTCCTGATGAGTGGGAGTTCGTACACTCAGTAATCCCACAGTCAGTGTTTAGTTAGGAGGGAGCACCTCCACCTCCAATCACACACTCGTGCAGCTCCTGTCTAACCACTTATCTGGTTGGAGTGTGAAGCGAAGCCGTCGCTGATCACACCAAACGCCAATCCCACAGATAAGGACACACCACAGGAAAACGGCTGCAAAGAAGTACAGATTATTACTCAATGTTTTGAGTCAGCAGAGAAAGTTACCTGAATGGTAGCTGATTTCTCGGCGAGGAGGTGGAGTTGCAGTCCGGTCTTTGTAGTGGTGATGATGGGTGACAGCTGGTGTTGATAGATGACAGCTGTCACCTCCAGCGGCTCCAACGCCCTCTCGTGCTTGGAGCCCGCACTCCAAGCAGGGCGCCATCTGGTGGTGGTGGGCCAGCAGTACCTCCTCTTCAGCGGCCCACACAACAATTGTCTTGTTGAAACACCCATTTCAAGGGCATGTCCTCTTCAGCATAAGGCAACATGACCTCTTCAAGTATTTTGACATATCCAAACTGATCCATGATACCTGGTATGCGATATATAGGCCCAACACCATAGTAGGAGAAACATGCCCATATCATGATGCTTGCACCACCACGCTTCACTGTCTTCACTGTGAACTGTGGCTTGAATTCAGAGTTTGGGGGTCGTCTCACAAACTGTCTGCGGCCCTTGGACCCAAAAAGAACAATTTTACTCTCATCAGTCCACAAAATATTCCTCCATTTCTCTTTCGGCCAGTTGATGTGTTCTTTGGCAAATTGTAACCTCTTCTGCACGTCTTTTATTTAAGAGGGACTTTGCGGGGGATTCTTGCAAATAAATTAGCTTCTCACAGGCGTCTTCTAACTGTCACAGCACTTACAGGTAACTCCAGACTGTCTTTGATCATCCTGGAGCTAATCAATAGGTGAGCCTTTGCCATTCTGGTTATTCTTCTACCCATTTTGATTCTTGTTTTCCATTTTCTTCCACGCGTCTCTGTTTTTTTGTACATTTTAAAGCATTGGAGATCATTGTAGATGAACAGCCTATAATTTTTTGCACCTGCGTATAAGTTTTCCCCTCTCCAATCAACTTTTTAATCAAATTACGCTGTTCTTCCGAACAATGTCTTGAACATCCCATTTTCCTCAGGCTTTCAAAGAGAAAAGCATGTTCAACAGGTGCTGGCTTCATCCTTACCTTCACCCTCTTTTCTTTTTTTTTTTACTAATAGCCCAATTTCATAGCCTTAAGAGTGTGCATATCATGAATGCTTGGTCTTGTTGGATTTGTGAGACTCTACTGAATCTACTGGTACCTTGTTTCCCATGTAACAATAAGAAATATACTCAAAACCTGGATTAATCTTTTTAGTCACATAGCAGTACTATTATTCTGAACACTACTGTAGCTTAAGAGTCCTAAAACAACCGATTCTGATCCGTTAGTCAACAAGGAGGCCAAATAATCCCACCGTTCCTGCAGAAATCTGATTAATGGTCTCTTAACGAGTGCCGTAAGGAGCCTGTGCCACTTCTGTCACCCGAGAGTTTAGCACAAATGAGCAAGTGAAGGGTAATGGTGACCTTTTCAAATATGCATGTCCATAATGGCTCACTGGGACGCCTGGAACGCTGCCCTCACATTCATCAGGCCCACGAACTGGAAAACCTCAAACCTGTGATTTTAAAGTGTTCAATTCCAGCACTGCTCACTTCACAAATATTAAATTTCTGGTCATGTCTTTGGCTGGCTCACAGCGGGAGCTCATCATTATGCTGGTATGACATGGTGATGCTGCTGCGGTGCTGTTAGTACCTCACAATGGTTGCCAGGCACCCTGGACGTGTCGATCGCTCCATTAAAATAAAAGGTCATTAGGTTTATGCTTCTTTAACTGAGGCAGCTTCTCTGGATTTGGAGTCGGTCCCTGGCTGCTGGACTGTGGCGGCGTCCATCAGCAGTCACATCAATAAACCCCAGTGATCCAGTGATACTAGAAACCGCACACGTCGATGAGGTTTTTGTTAGAATTTGTGCAGAAGTGAACACTGTGTGGCCATACTGGATAACGAATGAGGGCCCGGTCTTGTCATGATACCATCATGAAAATCTATTACATTTTGTGACAGCATCACAATCTAATAGATTAGATCACTTTATGTGATGTCATCACGAACTGCTGTGATGCTGCGTTGGGTCATACTAGATAACGGACAAAAGCCATTTTTGAAAGGAACCTTCCTCTCACCTCCTCCGATACACCACCAAGAAATGTATTGAATTAGATGCAGCATTCTTTAGGGCCCCTTCACACACAGTATGAATAAATACAACTCAGGGTGACTTACGGCCGAACAGCTCGTATGAGTGAACCACGAAAACATTGAGCTGATGGGCAAGCGTGCACGATGTCGCTGTAACAGTTTGTGCACGCGGGAACACAGTGCGAGCAGCTGCTGTGAAGAAAAATAACTTAAAAAAATACATGCTGCAACAGTTTCGGGCATGCGGGAACACGAGTGCGAGCTGTGAAAATAAAAATAAAAAATACATGCCACCCACGGGATTCCAACCTGCACTTACCAAAATTGATTGCCAGTCAGAAACTTTACCACTGAGCTACCATCACTGTCCTGTAAAAGGTGCAGGAAAATGTCTGATATCAAGAAGGACATGGACGTATTTAAAAAAATAAATAAATCCACACACCATACAAAAACAATGCATTTTATTGAATCCCTCTTATCAAGCAGACAATACAAGTATGATCCGTCTGTTCCTCTGTAGATGACCCATGGTCACAGACGTACAGTCATGAAATGACCTGAATGAGAAGCACCACCAACCACACACCAACGTGTCACTGTCTGTTTGCAAAGCCACACTCGTGGGGGCACTTAGACAATTTTCACATCCAGCTCGAAAAGTGATCGTGTGCTGTTGTCGTGTTAACAGTGCAAATGGCCACACATTTTCTAAGTGCCATGTGAGCGGTATTAGATGTTTGTGCGTGTCACCTGGAATTTGGCCGACACCTGCCGCGAGAGTGTTCGATGGGCTCTTACGGTACACACTCTGTCTTTCAACCGCTGGTGTGTGCAAATAGTTGCAGCAGCAGGTCTACAAGGTGTTGGAGGCAGCTATGATTTTACACGTATTGCATATGATTCCTGCTTCACGCGCAATTCAACCAAATTCACACTATGTGTGAAGGGGGCCTTAGTTATTGCAAGGAAACAAAAACCAAGATGGCGCCCATAGCACCCGTACTGCATAAAAGATGACTACCATTTTCGAAAGTAACCTTCCTCTCGCCTCCCTCAAAACACCACCAAAAATGTTTCGAGTCAGAAGTGGCATTCTTTAGTTACTGTGTGGAAATGAAAAGTTTACAGATGGACGCCCCGACGGCTGAGGTGGAAACACAAAACCTGTCAACTTTTGTTGAGCAGGGGCATAAAAAGTGGTTACAGTTCCTAAAAGTTTCATGTGGTATTTCTGTGCAACCCCTTGAATTAAAACAGAAAATCAACACCAACAACATTGAGATTGCTTCCTTTGGATTTCATTGTGTTGGCGTACAGGCAAAGTTACAAAAACTGTGTTGGTGTCCAAATACCTATGGAACAGACTATTTAATGCTAACAAGAGAAGCTTGAAGTGGTCATTGCCCAACCAGGTTTTGGCAAAAATGTAGCAATTTGCATTTCTATGTCAGTGAAATTTCTGTGATTTCTTTCAACAAAGCCAAGCTGTGATCTTGTAACGACAAGCCACTGTCGAATCATGTTCATGTCGCCATCAACAAACCGAGTCCCTCAACACGTCTTTGTAAAGCTAAGACACTAATCAGCTTTTTGCTTCGTGTTTATCACGTCTCCAGTAGTAGCGCCATCTGGAGACTAATGCCAACCTTATTTTGTGGCGGTATTGGTTTGTGCAGTTGGTTGGATTTAGGCCTTCCAGTGACCCGAGAGTGACCCTGAACATGTCTAACAATTCAGTTATGTCATCTGCTTTCTGTCACCATGTGACATCATCCTGCCCATCGTGCATGTGAGAGTAAAAATGGTTTAAGTGAACTAGACAAATACCTGAGAAAATACATTTCAACAAGAATGAAAAGGTGTCAGACACTTGAGTTATAGAAAGTATATTAACATCCTACATTTATTTTCCTTCAATATCAGTATATTAACATTATACTTTTGTTTTCTTTTCGTCTCAGTATATAAAAAATACTTTTATTTTCCTTTATCAGTATATGAGAATCATACTATTTTATTTTCCTTTAATTTCAGTATACTAAAAAGGCACAAACATTTTGGGCCACAACTCAGATTTTGTGGTATGTGCGCAAACTCGATTCAACAGATCCCTTTTTGTGATCCATATGTGAAGGCTTTCACTTGTTTTGACAAGTCCATTTTACATTCGAAAATTTTCAAGAGAAGTTGGACATAATTTTTATCGTTTATTCTATTCTCGTGCCTGTGCTACAGAATTTTATGTCAAATTTAATCTAAGTTCAATATGATTAATGTTTTATATAATGAAGCTGAAAAGCTGTTTTTTTTTTTTGCCTCCACGTGCACAAGTCAGCACGTGTGAATAGAATGTTAAAGTCTGAACGCATGCAGACACTGCCCCCTGCTGGTTACACAAAAACCCGTGTAAAAGAATTGGCAAAATAAGTCGACAGAAATTCATGCCAATAAAAATGATTAAATTAAAAAGTGTGATTTAAACCAGCAAACGACATCAGCGTGGCTTCTGTTTAAGCAAAACATGATGGACCTGTGGTCCTTAATCCACCAAAAACTTATTAAACAAACACATGCAAACACACTCAGCAAAAATGATCAAACTGGCTCATTACAAAAACATTACTGGTGATTATTTACTAAAACATACTTTAAGAATGGTGTCAATTGTCAATTTCAGTTTGTACAGAAGTCAAAAGTTAAAGTTGCTCCAATTTTGGTAAAATATGGTGCAAATTATCAGTTGAACAAATAGGATAAATAAATGGAATAGTTTTGACTATGTTGAATGTTTGGTCAGCAAAGTAAATGTCAAACAATGTTTACATACATTGGATTCTATGGCATGCACCCTGCAACGTGACAACTAAGCATGACACATGGTGCAAAACTATTTCTTCTTAAAACCCTATTAACTCAACCAATAATTTGCATAACATTTTTCAAAAATTGCTGCAACTTTTAACCCCTGTACAAACTGAATCTGACCTGTGACAACATGCTTGCTGTTTTTACCCCATAACATTCAAAAATAGTCCAAGCTATACCTTTTTGGAATCTTTGTGATCAAATGTGTTACACTTCTCAATATGATTGATATGAATTTTGACCCCTGTGTAATTCTTCATTGACCCCTACCTGGCAGCCATGTTGGATTTTCAAGTGACCCGGACTTTTTCTCAAACACTGATTATGGAGAACATTCATGCCAAATCTGATGCTTGTATCACCAAGTGAACAATTCTGGCCAAAAGTCTTACTTATCTGCTTCACTATAAGACGTGTTATCTAAGTGGTGAAATTGTTACCCTGTGCACCAATGAAGCAGGGTAACCGGTTCTGTGAGTGAACAAGATAACTAAAACATGGCTGGCTGGAATTTCACCAAACGTGGTGGGAATATTATTCTAGCAGATATCTGCAGATGGTCAACTTTATGAATCAGCACTGAAGTGAGTTCAACAATTCAAAGCATTGGTATGCAAGAGAAACAATGTCTCTCAGATCACAGTGGAAGAAAATCAGGACAAAGTCAACTTCAGAGGACAGTTTATTTAACCTTTAACACATTTACAGCAGTTCCATTAGAAAGGAAAAGGATTTTATTTTGTCTCACATGAAAACTACGCTTGGATCTTCTGTCTGTACAGGTCAGAGGATGCAGCTCGACGATGCAGAAGGCACAGAGTTGGCTGAATACTCGTCACTGCCAACACGACACAAAGCGTCACAAAGTGAAACGGCAGCTTTTTATTACTACAGCAATGCAAAAAATAAAATAAAATAATAAAATGCTGCTGATGGTGCAAATCAGGACAATGGCACCTCCTTTTTTCTCTTTTTTTTTTTCTTTACTCCAGGACTCGTCAGTGTGCAGAACGAGCGCCACGTCACTCAGCTGAACAGTCGGCGATAAAAACATTTGGGTTTGTTTATGTAAAGCCGGCACCTCGTACAACATGAGACGTGTCAAAGAAAGCAAAGTGGACAACGTTAAGGCATCCTGCAAATGTCGGGTTCACGTCTCACCAAACAGGTCACACGGAGGGGGGTGTCAAAGGTCAAGGACATTATGACAAATCACAAACAAAAACAAAAAATATTCCAGTTATCTCTTCGCCAAAACTAAGTAGATATCAAAACCGTGTAGTCGTTTGGATCTCTGGCACAAACTTAGATTTCAGATTTAATTTTTGATATTCAAAAAACGAAAATAAATTTCTGGCCATAAAATGGGTTTGTGCTGGACATCATTTACACTTTGGTCCCAATTGATCTCAGCACCTGGGACAAAATAAAGAAGTTTTTGACAAAGAAAAGACAATCTGCAAATTTGTAGTACCACAGTTGGCCACTAGAGGAAAAAAATAAAAATAAAGATAACCCAATAATCAACATCCAGTTTCCAAACTGGAGTTTCTGCATTTCCTCTGGAGAGTTTGAAAGAATTTCAGGATGGTGAGACTCTGAACTGTACAACAGCAAACCAAAAGAACACATCAAATTCTCACAAATACTTTGGAAAAAGTAATTACTGAATGTCTTTCAGACAAGTTACCAAAGTCTGAAAAAAAGAGTTCATAACACTGTAAAGAGCATAAATCTGAAAGTGATATTTCAAAACCTGATTTTTAATCCAAAATTTCAATTTAAAAAAATAAACACATTCAAATTTATTTTGTTTTATGAGCGATAATAGATAATACATTTACCACAGAGCTACAATCACATTACCAAATATATATATTTTTTTAAACAATACCATGTGGGATGATAGTGGCAAAAAAAAAAAAATACACATCAGAATTAGGAAGACTTCAAGAATGATTTAAAAGTGGAGAGACATATATATATATATATATATATATATATATATATATATATATATATATATATATATATATATATATATAAATAAAAAAACATAACGACCCCGCTTCACCACCAAAAGGACATAAATGCAACAATTCCATTCATTCACAAAAACAAACAAACAAACAAACAAACAAAAAACAACATAAATGTACAATTGTTTTTATACAATAATGTGAAAATAGATTCATTTGTCACAAAAAGATAATTATAATATGAATACATCTTTAACTAAAACTCAGTTCAAGTAAAGCCTTTCAAACTGAAAAATTCTAACTTATATCTGAATAAAAATCACTTTAAAATCCTGAAGGGCAGCACAGTGCTGCTGCCATGACAATAACAAAAATTTTACATCAGCACAAGAAAAACTGATGTTCAAAAATCAGAAATGTTTCTTTGCGAAAAGAACATTGACCCTCCCCCCCACCCCCAAGAAAATGATTTTAAATGGCTATAGCCAAATTTTTTTGCACATTTCATACTGACATTTGCAGCATGGACTTTGAGTCATCTCATGTTGGCCACTACATGTCAGTCTGTATCAGCGGCCAGTTTAAAAACTACTGCAAAGCAGCATCCAGTTAAACACAACATATTCAAGTTTTGCCCCCTTTTTTTTTTTTTTTTGTGTTTGTGGGAGCCGCTTGTTTAATAACTGCCATTCAGGCACGTTTTAATATCAGATCGCTGAGTCCAAGCAAAAGCACAACATTTTTTTTCCTTACCCCGTTGTGGTTTTGCAATGTAGCCTTCATATACAACACCTGGCAATAATTATGGAATCACCAGCCTCGGAGGATGTTCGTTCAGTTGTTTAATTTTGTAGAAAAAAAGCAGATCACAGACATTACACAAAACTAAAGTCATTTCAAATGGCAACTTTCTGGCTTTAAGAAACACTATAAGAAATCAGGAAAAATAATTGTGGCAGTCAGTAACGGTTACTTTTTTAGACCAAGCAGAGGGAAAAAAATATGGACTCACTCAATTCTGAGGAATAAATTATGGAATCACCCTGTAAATTTTCATCCCCAAAACTAACACCTGCATCAAAGCAGATCTGCTTGTTAGTCTGCATCTAAAAATGAGTGATCACACCTTGGAGAGCTGTTGCACCAAGTGGACTGACATGAATCATGGCTCCAACACGAGAGATGTCAATTGAAACAAAGGAGAGGATTATCAAACTCTTAAAAGAGGGTAAATCATCACACAATGTTGCAAAAGATGTTGGTTGTTCACAGTCAGCTGTGTCTAAACTCTGGACCAAATACAAACAACATGGGGAGGTTGTTAAAGGCAAACATACTGGTAGACCAAGGAAGACATCAAAGCGTCAAGACAGAAAACTTAAAGCAATATGTCTCAAAAATCGAAAATGCACAACAAAACAAATGAGGAACGAATGGGAGGAAACTGGAGTCAACATCTGTGACCAAACTGTAAGAAACCGCCTAAAGGAAATGGGATTTACATACAGAAAAGCTAAACGAAAGCCATCATTAACACCTAAACAGAAAAAAACAAGGTTACAATGGGCTAAGGAAAAGCAATCGTGGACTGTGGATGAGTGGATGAAAGTCATATTCAGTGATGAATCTCGAATCTGCATTGGGCAAGGTGATGATGCTGGAACTTTTGTTTGGTGCCGTTCCAATGAGATTTATAAAGGTGACTGCCTGAAGAGAACATGTAAATTTCCACAGTCATTGATGATATGGGGCTGCATGTCAGGTAAAGGCACTGGGGAGATGGCTGTCATTACACCATCAATAAATGCACAAGTTTACGTTGATATTTTGGACACTTTTCTTATCCCATCAATTGAAAGGATGTTTGGGGATGATGAAATCATTTTTCAAGATGATAATGCATCTTGCCATAGAGCAAAAACTGTGAAAACATTCCTTGCAAAAGGACACATAGTGTCAATGTCATGGCCTGCAAATAGTCCGGATCTTAATCCAATTGAAAATCTTTAGTGGAAGTTGAAGAAAATGGTTCATGACAAGGCTCCAACCTGCAAAGCTGATCTGGCAACAGCAATCAGAGAAAGTTGGAGCCAGATTGATGAAGAGTACTGTTTGTCACTCAAGTCCATGCCTCAGAGACTGCAAGCTGTTATAAAAGCCAGAGGTGGTGCAAGAGAATACTAGTGATGTGTTGGAGCGTTCTTTTGTTTTTCATGATTCCATAATTTTTTCCTCAGAATTGAGTGATTCCATATTTTTTTCCCCTCTGCTTGGTCTAAAAAAGTAAATGTTACTGACTGCCACAATTTTTTTTCATGATTTCTTATAGTGTTTCTTAAAGCCAGAAAGTTGCCATTTGAAATGACTTTAGTTTTGTGTCATGTCTGTGATCTGCTTTTTTTTTCTACAAAATTAAACAACTGAATGAACATCCTCCGAGGCCGGTGATTCCATAATTTTTGCCAGGGGTTGTACTACTGACCTTCAATCCAACATTTGCATTTACATTTTTTTTTTTTTTTTTATGTTGCAGATTTAAAAAAAAAAAAAAAAAAAATTTCAACCCCTTTAAATAAGAAATTTTCTTTTGTCAAGCCAGCAGCATCGTAGTACACCTCAGACTGATTATGTTAAAGAAAAGTACATTCAACAGGTACCTCGGTCACTCAACATATTTATAACACAATACTTCAGTATTTAATACAGGGAGAGAAAAACAAAAAACCTTAAGACTGTTATTTTATGATTTTTGTTTTTCTTGAGGGTTTGGAATTTTATCTTTTGTAACTTTTCTGAATTGAGAGCGTTTAAACCTTTCATGCATACTTGGAAATATTGAAAATATTTTGGTAAGAGCACGGCGGACACACACATCTGCTGAACTGCCTTTAATCCTAAAATATTTGGTGCCAAATTGGCTATTTTAATAAAGTCTGATTTTTAGCCTTAAAATGACTATCAACACAAAACTAGGAAACGGTCGCCGAGATTGAACGCCATTTTTTTGAACTGTTGAATTTTCTCTGAATTGCAGCATAAATCCACAGTTAAACATTAAATCACTTAAGCTCATAGTTTTTCCCGCACTAAATGAATTTCTGCACACTTTAGTGGTCGTAAACAAAACTTATTAAACAGAGTCCACACGTGGTGTAAAAGCTCAAATTAGGGAACTCATGATTGCGTTTGTTTGGTCACCGATCCAATTCCCCGTCTGACACTAAAAAAAAAAAAAAGTGAATCATCAATAAAGATCACATTATGACAATAATTACTGATGAATAATTGTAGTAAAGTATTCTTAATGGTTTCTATCTAACGCTTTCACTCTCCGCGAACAAAAAAATCCCTGCGGATTCTGTATTCAATGATAAACCTCGTCTCATACGTTGACCGCGACTGCCACTGTTCCACAAACCAGATGAGTTCATGTGGCGATCAACACACTTCAGCCCCCAATTCACATTCAAACCACATTAACACTAAAATCGATCAATGAAAACGGTAAGATGACATAGGCAACCAAAAAAACAAACAAAGCTAGGCCACCTCTATGTTCAGCGTGCATCTTCTCATTTGCCCTCAATAGTGTGCAAGAGCGGTTTTGTACACTAGCGTACTATTCATGCTGTGCTGTTGCAACTGCCAATGTAATAACAGTTAGCATTTAATTATTACAATCAATTACAATTTTTTTGTTAAAACTTTATTTAACCCGGTTAGTCCCACTGAGAAGGACATTATGACGAATCACAAGCTTGACAAAAGTTAGTGAAGTCACTAATGCCACTTTCCATGAACATAAGAGTCTACAGATTCTGTTCACTTTACTAATAACTACAACAATAGCGCCAAAGATTCTGGTGCACTTTCACCCACCAATGTAACAATTATTATAAAAGTGACTGCACAGACAGAATCTTATATTGATGGAAGGAGGCATTAATGACGTAACCAACACGTATTAAGACTGTGGTTGGGTTAGTGGTGTGTTTTTGCACACTACTGTAATAATTACAATACTGTTTGAGTTTCCTGTGCAATTTTACCTGTCACTGTAACAGTTATTACCATATTTTCTGGAGTAAATGTTTTTGCTTTTTTTTGCTAGTTTGGGAGGTGTTGCGACCTCAAGGAGGCTGCACACATTTAGCATTATTGTTTTATTACTACTACTGTTTATGTAAGAGTTTCCCAGGAATCAAAGCACTAAACAAAATAATCTAATACTAAAAGAATAAATGTCAATAATAAAAAGTACACTACAACAATGTACAAAAATTTAATTTAAGAGCTGATGATACAGAAAAAAGGAGCAACTTGAAGTGCGAACTATGTATGGGTTTTTCCCTCTTCAAGAGTTTTTTTTTTTTCTCTAACAGGACTGACTTATACTCAACAAAATATGGTACAAAAGCGAGTCATTACAACAGCAGTGGCAGCACTACATATGTCTGGAATGCCCAAACTATCAAAACAAAGAATCAAGAATGGAACAGGGTGCACAAAGCAGATACCCGAGCCTCTGAAACCCACTGGTACCAGCTCTAGTATCAATCTGGATCTTGTTATCATGCGTGCCCATTTGAGACATTTAAGTAAGTTGGATTTTTTTTTTTTTTTTTTTTTTTACCTGAAACTTTTGCCTTCCCAATAACTCACGTTTCCTCTCTGCTGCACCTAATTACATGTTAATTATTTTAGCTGAATGAAAAATATCCATCACAATGTCACAACTCTCAACATACCAAAATCAAATGATATTTTAATCTTCAGTAAACGGTATTTTAATCTCCAATTAAGTAAAACCAAACCAAGTTTGGTATTTTACCTTAATAGAAAATAAATGAATGACAGTATACTCAAATTAAAATATAACCGCTCAGACACACTAAGGATTTGCAAAGCTAATTGTATGTTTCGTCTCGCAAGATGTGAAAGATCAGAAAACTCGCGAATTTGTGACTTTTTTGCAAATCAGTTTCTGCAACAACTATCATGAAATAATTGTTACAACTGTAAGCTTATTTAGGAACTGAGCAGTAGCAATGTAATGCCACTGTAAATACATATATTATTAGCTTGCTAACAAGCTAATGGGCTTATTGAACCAATGCAGTGACTGAGCCAGTGTGGCTATATATCTAGCTCAGCTAATTTCTAGATATTAAGTTAATGAGTGAATATTTGTGTGTTATACGGTCTTGACGTTCAAGAATTTCCAGAAAATATCTCCCTCCTTTTGGAACAGTCAGATTTTATAAAAGTTTTTTAGTGACATAACTAGCTAAAACATTGGCAGTTCATATTCCATACAAATTTTTTTTTATTATCGTCGCCTCAAAACTCAGCAGTGGCAGAAATTCAGTTACGAGTTTAACTGAACATGAAATATAAATGTAGTCATCCTGTGAGCAAATCCAAGATTTGCATTTAAATAAAACTCACTGTAAAAACACCCATGCCCAAGAATGAATGAAGTCTGACTATGATGCAGAAAGGGGAAAAAAAAAATGTTTTGTGAGGATTCACAGAAATGACAAAATGTGCAAGAAATCTGAAGGTGCAATAATTGTAAAAAGCAATATGTGCAACTGATAATGAATGATTTACAAGTCAAGGCAATTAAAAGCATGTCAACATTTTTTTGAAAATAACTTTACAATTACAACAACCAGGCGACAGACAGAGACAGAGGCAGAGAGAGAGAGAGAGAGAGAGAGAGAGAGAGAGAGAGAGAGAGAGAGAGAGAGAGAGAGAGAGGGAGAGAGATATTTCAAACCACAGGCTCAATGGAGTGGAAGAAACAAAGTAAGGGGATGGCAAAAAGGGAAAGAGAGCAATAAGCAAGAAAATAATCCCCTACAAAATGTTTTAAAATCGTAGGTAAGGCAAGCTAATGCTTTGCTTTGTCCCAGTCCAACAAAGACGGCTACGCTATAGGTCCCATGAGCCTGAAGCTAAAAGTTCAAGCAAGTCAAAGATGAGACTAACATTTCAAAAATAAAAGCCTAAAAATTTGTGGTCTCAAACAAAACCAAGAGAAAGTTGTGACACAAACTGGAGATCTGGGAGGACATTTGTCCTTAAAATGGAGTAAGATGTTGGTCAGGACATTCGGGCCACAGGTGGAAATTGTTTTGAGGAAATTTCAAAACAGATACATGAGAAATATCAAATGCTTGAAAATGAAGTTGCAACATTTTAATTTATTTTGTATTCTTAGAATAATCAAATTAGACTTTTTTTTTGTAAATATTTCTAAGATGTTTCCTTCAAGAATTACTTTATACTCACATTTACTTTCTGAAATCAGACAACTTAAACATTGCAACTGTGTCTAGATGATAGTTCTCTCTCTCTCCCTCTCATATATATATATATATATATATATATATATATATATATATATATATATATATATATATATATATATATCACAAATTGTTAATGAAATACCCAAAGTTCTGATCAAATTTGGATTGAAACAAAAATACTATTTTGTTCTGGTAATTTCTCTTCCCTAATTTCACAACGCATTTATGGTAAATGTACAACTCGTCTTTTGAAACACTGCAAATTTTACTCTCAAGAACATACGTTTTCTGAGAGTTGTTCTTTGCCATGCAAAGTAAAACATTTTTAAAAGACAACTAATTGTGTCATATGACATTTTCATAAACTCTTTTTTTTTTACTTTCTGATGAATATTCACCAGAAACTGATTTTCTTCTTGAAATTTAGCAACTTTATTCTATAAATTATGTCAATCACATCACAAAACTTGTTCAACCCTTTGTAAATGTAATCAATAAATTATAACTTCTTGCAATTGTATTTATTTGCACCATGAGAGAATTTCTTTTTTCGCATTACTTGTCAAACTTTCAAACAACAACAACCTGCCACCAGTGGCCCAAAAAGTCAAACATGACTAAACAAGCGATACATGATGACATTTTTAAATAGAATTTTCATTTAATTTGATATTTTGTGCCAAATTCAGACAGATGTGATACAATTGTTCTCTTTCCTGCTGTAGCAGTCCTTGCAATGAGCAAGGACTGCTACAAATGATCTCAATCTCAAGCAAACATCAGTCTCAAACAATTCAAGAATATTTTAATCCACTATCACTTATTTAAACATGAACAATCGTGCTATATTCACAGGCGAGATACTTGGTTTGTACGTATTTCCTTTGGAGATGTTCCAACTTTGAGAGCAAAATGCTAACCTGACATCTGCGATAAATGCCACAGAATTCTTTTGGAAACCCCTTCTCTGTCTTTTCAAAGGCTTTATTTCCAATAAAATGGAAAATGGACATGTTGCCCCCTGCGTTACTGTAGTAAGTCTGCCATGGCACCAGGGGACCCCGGCAAAAATACGAACAAGGAAAGAACAAAAAGAAAAAAGTTCCTACAAATATTTACACCACAGATACAGGCACTTGTATATCTTTGGTTGGAGACTCCCAACGTTGCAAGAATAATGCATTCACAGAGTGTTTGTGCACCTTATTGTATTTCCAGGGTTCACTAGGCAACTGGTATTTTAATTTCTTCTATTTGTGTGTTTGTCCAAATTACAGGAAAGTCCTGATTTTGGTCTAACCTTCTGATAACGCCACCTGCAAAAGAAGAAATTATTTTAATAGCGTATTCAAGAAAACAGAGGCAGCAAATACTTAAACTCAAGAGGAGAATCCAAACAATGGAATTCTTCAGGAAGCACATTTAAATGTGCTAAGTACCAAGAGGTACATTTAGGAGAACTTACCGTATTTTCCGGAATATACGTTGCACTTTTTAATTTGTTTGGCTCGTATGACTGTGAGACTAAACTAAGGCTAACTATGTTTTAAAAATGTATAATCATTTTTAAAATTTATATTTAGTGAGGTAAACATGCACGTTTAGCTCTTTGCCATTTTTACCTGTTCAGTGGCCACAAGAAGCCGCTCACTCCTTACGTCTTTGTGCCTCATATAATAACATGAAATAGCTTCTGATCGCTAAGCACCCCCCCACAAAATGGCACATTTTCAGTAGATATACAGCCCGGAAAATACAGTACTTTCTTCAGCTTTAATGTGTTTTGTTTTAAATTTAAATAAATTCAAGCTTCTTGATGCAAACATTTTTATATTGACATTTCTTATGAAAAAAAGTTTAACCATCCAGATTCAGGACTGTTTAAATTACAATCCTTATATTATGGCCTAGTTCAAAAATAATGAAGCCTAACTGCTGATCTGCATTGCATTTGTCATGAAAAAGCCATTATTTTATTTAGCACCATTCAGATTTATCTGTGAGTTGCCTATAGTCTCTTTGACAGGTAGTGAAAATTTCATGGAAAAATTCCACACGGGTCCAGAGATATGCACGAAAATTACCCCCAATGTAGCACTTTTTTCATCAATTTTGTGTGACATTGATATTTAGCATTATCATTTAAAGTTGAATGTTAAAGAAATAACCTTGTATTTTGTCAGTTTGTTTGTGCTTCATATTAACACAGTAATACATTTTTGTAAAGGCAGAAATGTCATTTCCTAGAAAAAACATGTTTCTAAAGCAAGGTAAAACTGTCGCAAGCATAACGCTGAGAATAAGTCCTTGATTTATCTGTGTCAAAACATTTGCTATATCTCCTACTCTGCTTCAATAGAATAATTATATTACTTGTTCAATAATACCAGGAACTAATGGACAGAATTTCTTTGTTTCAGGCTTCTGCAGACTAAAGAAGATACCTCCAACTGTTGCCGCAAGCGTTACGCTCTTGCACATTATAGTATATACGTATGCACTGATAATTTCTAGCAATGACTGAACCGAGACCAATAGAAATATTGAAACTCTGATATATAACCATACCTGTCCTCAAGTCTTTACATTGGCTCCCTGTTTTTTACAGGATAAATTACAAAATCCTCGTGCTGACCTTTAGAGCTCTACATGGGCAGGCACCGGAATACATTAAGGACCTGATCCAGCCTTATGTTTCCAGCAGGAGTTTGAGGTCTTCCAATCAGAACCTGCTGATGGTTCCCCGAACTTGTTTTAAAACTCGAGGGGACAGATCTTTTAAAGCTGTGGCACCTCGCCTCTGGAATGAGCTTCCCTGTTCTCTTCGTTCACTAGATTCTGTGGATGTTTTTAGACAGCAACTAAAGACACATTTTTTTAAACTGGCATTTTAGTGTCAATTTATTTTATTGTTCTATATTTGTATGTGTTGTTTTTATTGTCTATTTATATCGTGTGAAGCACTTTGTGACCTTGGTCTGTGAAAAGTGCTATATAAATAAAGCTTACTTACTTACCTAAAATGATAACATTTCACAAAAAAAAGACCACTTTTAAATCTTGATGGTTATGTCACACTTTGGCTTCATTATTTTTGAACTAGGCCTTATATTATTTTAAGACACCTCAGACCACATCTGCCACCTGGTGCAATATAGTGTAAAGCACAATGTAGGTGTCGTCATTTTTTTGTATGTCTGTGGGCATTATGGTCTAAAAATTACGTCAAGTCGTGCAGAGCTGAGGTGTTTATCTAGTCAGTTATAAAAAAAAGCACTTGCACATTATTAAAAAAAACAGGTCTAAACTCATTTAAATGCATTTAAAGAGTGCAACATGCAGATGCACCTTACATAACGGGGTTCATAACACACATGCACCCTGCTTCCCTGCAGATACCATCAACAGTGGCCTGCTATGGTGCATCAGTAAGACAGCTTAGTTTGGCCACTGTGAGGGGAGGAAGGAAACATTGTTTTTAACAGAGACACTCCCCCTTTCCTTCCACCTTGCACACTCTTGCTCTCTCCCTCAAAGTGGAAAAAAAATCCATTAAATAAGAAAGAGGGGAAAAAAAAAAGAAACAGTAAACACTCATTTAAAAACACAAAACTTTGCCTTACTGCTTCACCTCAGGGAGCTCTGGTGGCTGCGTTTCACTGGTGCACCCTGACAACTTGGCAATAACCCATTAATATGCCAGAAAACTTTGGACTTGTGTCTTATTTCACAATACCCCAGTAGTGGTGCCACTGTGACTGGTGGATATGTGACATAGCTACAACATGCCCACGAAGAATGATCCTACTAAACCCAACCTCTCTGCACACACTGTATATCTCTGTGCTCACTTTACGCGTCCGTAAGATAGTGACAAAGACCCAGGCAATGGACTTTTGCTTTGCATTTTATACAGTGTATCCTAACAAACACCTAATCTCCATTTTACCAATTATGTGACTTCAGAAGACATGACTTAGTTATTAAATTATTTTCAGTTTCATAATTAATTTAGATGATACTGCAGAGCCTTGTATTTCTTTCGAGTTTAAAGTTTTTTTTAAGCAATTATTGTGTAAACATACATCTTTTTTTATTCTGAGTTTATGGGGTGGTAAAAATCGGCTGTAAAGGCAATGTAACTAAAATAAATAATTTTACTTGCAAACCTAATGATAAAATACACTAAATATTGCAAACATTAAAAATGTATTAAAAACACTAAAAAGCAAGATTCACAAGAGCTCAGGAGGTGTATTAAGTTGGTAAAACATGATTGTATATTCAAAAATATAAATCACCAATAACCCAATGAGGGTGCTGCTGCGCAGCAACCCAGATACTGTTGTACCACTCTTTACCAGTCAGTGACACAGCATGCAACAAGTTTGGCAACTTTGCTTTCAGATATGAATGAACTGGCAGGACCCTGCCCCCCTTTCTTCTTAAATGTATTTTTATTGACAGTGAATTCTGGAAAGTCCGTTTTCATACATACTTTGCTTATATATCTCAATCATGTATGTGTTGACCTGGTTTTATTTAATACAACACTGATGATGTTGTACATTCATTAACCAATTAAAGATTGCGCTTATAAAAGTGCATATAAAGTGTAGAAAGTAGCATAACCACACCGACTGTTTGGGTCTGTAAATGTCTGTTCATGTTGTGGTCAAAGCAGCAGCCAGGTGCAAACAACGTTCAGAAGCTACTGGTCCGGATTTGTTGGACAAAACTGATCCTCTTCACCGATTCGTTAGACAATTGAGCACATTGTTTTATAATAACTTTGTGCAACAGCAGCTTCAAGGCTGCAGGTGTTGACGTGCAGTTTTCACGTGAGGTTGCTGTGAAATAAAAACAGCTGCACCAGGAATGCTGCCAACCGTAACCACATGAGATAAACCATACTAGTCTGTGGAGACAGTGCGGTACCTTCTCAGCAAAGTCGGGGCTGGTTTGCCGCACTTTGCCAGGCCGTCCCTTGATGACTGCATAGCAGAACATAGTGATGACCATCACAAACAGGAAGTAGCTTGTGTGCATCAGGTGTAGATTGATGAGCGAACGGTCATCCTGGGCAAAAAATTAAATAAATTATTAGTGGCATACTCAGTCCTCCAATATAATCTCAAGTCTCACTGCGTCTGCACTTCCCTGGAAACAGCACAATCATGACGAGAATTTCGAAGAACTCAAACATCTCTTTAGACCAGTATGGTATAGTCAATGTAAGATTTTAATTTCATTTCTGTCTCCAGTAAAGGAATGACTCTCAATCCTGCCGCGTGGTTTTCATAAAATAAAAGAAACTTATGTCAGTCATGTTGGTCAGAGTAGCTAACAGTACCACTGCTAGCAAATATAGTCCCAACAAAACGCTGAAAAATAAATAATCTGAGTGCTGATTGGAAAAATCCGAGGACTCACATCAGGAACAATGACGGTGAGCTTTGGGTTGAGGGCGTGGTACAACTTGCCGATGGCTCCTTTGTAACACCAGTAGGGGTTGTAGTCTTGACTGTACTTGGTGTCTGCATCACGGGCTGTAGTGAACACCTTATACCACGACGTTGCGTTAGTGTACGTCTCCGGCACACAGTGCGGCGGCTGCCTACAAGTCCAAACACACGTCAACATGTCACCTTCAACCAATGACATTTTGATAAAAACAAACAAAAAAATACTGTATTCATGCATAAGAGTGCCCAGGTTGTTCTGCTCGAAATTCTGCCTGAAACTTTGAGCGGACAAGACAGTGAACTTTCCATACGGTTGTTTTGTCCTGTACTTCTTTATAGCCTGCCAGTGGACGTCCAGTCGACGTTAAGTTTCTCGCTCCTGCAGCATAAAACCATCAGAGCAGAATCCCGTCTTAAACGTCACAAAACTAATCATTGTCCCGAAACACGTCCTATCTCCTTGCTGAAGAGTTTTTCAAAATAAGAGCACATTTAAAAATAAACTTCTGTAACGTGACACCGATAACATGGTCACAGGTAAGACGTGGAAGAAACAAGACAAACACTGTGAAAACACATGGGTGTTTAATAAAAACGGCTTAATTTCAGGTGGGCGTTTAGCCAACTTTGTTCAAAAAAGGAGGTGGACTGATGCTCAACCAGGGACAGACCAGCGCGCGGAAAAGATAACGTATGCGACACTTTCTGACACTGCAGGAAGTCAGGAGCATCTCTTACATGCACTTATTTGCAACAAATCAAAAATCATCTATAAACCACATCTTCACTGCAGTGGGGAGCAGCTCGTGTTCCGAGCGCTAAAATCATACTTACAATTAGAGATTTTAATTCAAAATTTCAGATTAGTTTGTGTGTGTGTGTGTATGGGGGGGGGGGGGCTCCAAATTCTTTCTGGTTTGACAGTAAAAGATTTTTATATTTACAAGATACAGAGAATTATGTTTTATTATTGAGCATTTTGAAAGACTTTTTTAATTCACACATTTTCATTGAGACTTGCATGCTGGGAATCTGCATAATGGAGAGAAAAGAAAAAAAAAATCTGAACAGGTTTTTCCACCCCTCCACATTTGGCTTGAATAGCTTGTTGAAAACAAGGCGGACTCACACTGTGACGGGGAAGATGTTAGTGGCCGCGGTGACGGTCATGCACGTGCTGAACACCACCTGCTCGCAGTGACCGTGCAGCACACAGTCATCAGAGTTCCAGGAAACAGGCAAGGAGAAAGTGATGTTTATTTCTTCATGGGCTTCCCGGCCTACAGACAAGATTACACAAACACAAAATTACACCACAACAAAGACATTAGTAAAGAAAGAAGGGATGGAGGGGGTTGAATTTGTAAAATATTACATTTAAGCATGTACGTGTTTTTGGAAAGATGTCTACATGAAGGCAGTTACAGCCAACTATCAAAACAAAACTATGGCAAAAATAAAGTGATTTCTGTCGAAGCAGGATTTAGACAACACACTGTATGTGGGTCAGACCTCTGACAGCACACATACACTTTTTTTTGATTGGTTTTCATGCAGTAATTATGAAAATTGTTTTCATCTAATTTCTCACCTAAAATATTCCACCGGTATTCCTCAGAAAGGTTGAAGTGGGGGGGAATAAAATAAAATTACTGCCTTTGATCTGTTCCCATCCAAAATTAAATTTTTCCCAAATTGTTTGACCTAAGGTATAAGAAGAAACATGTGACACTGAAGGACCAAAAACCAAACAAACAAAAAAGGAAGTCATTTTTGATGTAAACATGATTGAAGTTTTGTGTAAAACAAAGAAATAGAGATTTTAGAAATTGCTGTTTTTCCGGTGCATATACCCATAATTTTAAAAAATGTTCAGTCAAAATCTTGGTTCCATAAGTATGTGTGCCCACAACTGACAAATTTGATTAATATAAAAATAAATAAATAAATAATAATAAAATAAAAAAAAACTATTCATTTTGCAACATTTCACCATTTGAAGGACGGCCATGATCCAAGTATATCAGGGACATTTTATTAGACAGCCACTTGTAAAAAAAATTTTTCTCAAAATACTTAGATTTTCGTGATGATCTCTACCATGTCTCCATTGTTACACCCAGAAAACTTTTCTGGACAATATTTTTACTAAAAGTTTGAGCTTTTCAAAAATTCTTCAAAATTAATAATAACCAGACAAAAGCATCATAAATCTTAAAAGTATAAAAACATTTTTATAATTTTTAGTGTGTTAGATATCAATAAGTCCCTTCGGCTGCGTCCTTGTTTTGCACTGGGGGTCGCCACAGCAAATCCAAGGTGGACCTGCATGTTCAATTGGCACACGTTTTACGCCGGATGCCCTTCCTCACGTAACTCCACATTACATGAAGAAATGTGGCAGGGGTGGGATTTGAACCAGGTACCATCCACACTGAAACCAAGTGCATTAACCACTTGGCCACCACCCCTGCAGTGTGTTAAATATCAATAAATTAAGATTTTTTAAAAAAGGACAAAGAGGAAAAGTGCCAAAAGCTGCTGCTTCCTGACTGTCATTATGGTCGACCATAATCCCTCTTCAGGTTTACAATCTTTACTCAGACAGTGATAAAAAATAAAAAAAACTTTGCACAGGATCTATTGACTTTGCACTTCCATGGAAGAGCATTACAATTCAGAGATAAAGGCCGATGTGGCTGCAGAACAGCTGAGCCTGGAACAGGTGAGGCATTGTTTGACCAAAAACAAAGTCATAAAGAACAGGGGGAACACTGCTTTTACAATAACACAGCGAGAACAAAAGCTTTGTTTTTTTGTTTAATGCAAAGAATAAAATGTGGTATCTTGACTCAGTAAAGCATCCAAACCACAAAACAACAGACAAGTACAAAAAGAACAAAGAAAAAGACAAAACCTACTGGGAAATAAATAAAATCTATCCAATTGAACCTGTACAGACAAAGAAACGGAACTCATTTATGTGATCGTCAACCGAGCCATTCCATCTGCCACGAGATTCCACTGAAAAAAGACAAACTTCTGACAAATTTCCAGTTTTGAACTATCATGATCAAAAAAAATATAATGCAGCTGTTTCTATGAGAACAGACCGTTCTGGTAATTGCACTGCATTTCTACAACCCCTGGCAAAAATTATGGAATCACCGGCCTCGGAGGATGTTCATTCAGTTGTTTAATTTTGTAGAAAAAAAGAAGATCACAGACATGACACAAAACTAAAGTCATTTCAAATGGCAACTTTCTGGCTTTAAGAAACACTGTAAGAAATCAGGAAAAAAACATTGTGGCAGTCAGTAACGGTTACTTTTTTAGACCAAGCAGAGGAAAAAAATATGGAATCACTCAATTCTGAGGAATAAATTATGGAATCACCCTGTAAATTTTCATCCCCAAAACTAACACCTGCATCATATCAGATCTGCTCATTAGTCTGCATCTAAAAAGGAGTGAACACACCTTGGAGAGCTGTTGCACCAAGTGGACTGACATGAATCATGGCTCCAACACGAGAGATGTCAATTGAAACAAAGGAGAGGATTATCAAACTCTTAAAGAGAGTAAATCATCACGCAATGTTGCAAAAGATGTTGGCTGTTCACAGTCAGCTGTGTCTAAACTCTGGACCAAATACAAACATGGGAAGGTTGTTAAAGGCAAACATACTGGTAGACCAAGGAAGACATCAAAGCGTCAAGACAGAAAACTTAAAGCAATATGTCTCAAAAATCGAAAAATGTACAACAAAACAAATGAGGAACGAATGGGAGGAAACTGGAGTCAACGTCTGTGACCGAACTGTAAGAAACCGACTAAAGGAAATGGGATTTACATACAGAAAAGCTAAACGAAAGGCATCATTAACACCTAAACAGAAAAAAACAAGGTTACAATGGGCTAAGGAAAAGCAATTGTGGACTGTGGATGACTGGATGAAAGTCATATTCAGTGATGAATCACGAATCTGCATTGGGCAAGGTGATGATGCTGGAACTTTTGTTTGGTGCCTTTCCAATGAGATTTATAAAGATGACTGCCTGAAGAGAACATGTAAATTTCCACAGTCATTAATGATACGGGGCTGCATGTCAGGTAAAGGCACTGGGGAGATGGCTGTCATTACATCATCAATAAATGCACACGTTTATGTTGATATTTTAGACAATTGAAAGGATGTTTGGGGATGATGAAATCATTTTTCAAGATGATAATGCATCTTGCCATAGAGCAAAAACTGCAAAAACATTCCTTGCAAAAAGACACATAGGGTCAATGTCATGGCATAGGGTCAATGTCAATGAGCAGATCTGATTTGATGCAGGTGTTAATTTGGGGGATGAAAATTTACAGGGTGATTCCATAATTTTTTCCTCAGAATTGAGTGATTCCATATTTTTTTCCTCTGCTTGGTCTAAAAAAAGTAACCGTTACTGACTGCCACAATCTTTTTTTCTTGATTTCTTATAGTGTTTCTTAAAGCCAGAAAGTTGCCATTTGAAATGACTTTAGTTTTGTGTCATGTCTGTGATCTGCTTTTTTTCTACAAAATTAAACAACTGAATGAACATCCTCCAAGGCCGGTGATTCCATAATTTTTGCCAGGGGTTGTATCACACTTTTCCATTTCAAATTCATACGTCAGGGTTCTGCACAGCAGCAGCCACATGGGGGCAAAAGACCCCATATGGAGCACTGCAGTGCGCCTATTTTGCGCCAAGTTCTCCCCTATGCTGTGAAAAAATCCTGGTGAGAACATTACACTGGTTCACTCACTCATGCTTCCTTCATGAGCTTTGAACCAGACACAAAGCCACCATTGTTGCCCCTAGCAGTTTGTGAAGCACATCAGAGGAATCACGTTTTCACTTTGCCTACTGGAACCTTTAAATCTGAAAGCTATAGGAGGACTGAGCAGGATCAGCTTAGTGTTACACAATGCCACCACTGTTCGCTCACATCCAAATAAAGCAGACGCACAAAAAAAGAAAAAAACAAACACAAAAATCTCCATCCTCAAAAACATGCTGTTTACAGCAAAGACACAACATGAGTGCTCTGAGAGCACAATATCCCCCGCTGGCAAGTGCTGCTTTGGTACATTTTGATACCTTTTCAAGGTATCTGATAACATTTGTTTTGTAAACACACATCACCTATTTGCACTTCAAGCAAAAATTACAACCCCTGGCAAAAATTATGGACTCACCAGCCTCGGAGGATGTTCATTCAGTTGTTTCATTTTGTAGAAAAAAAAGCAGATCACAGACATGACACAAAACTAAAGCCATTTCAAATGGCAACTTTCTGGCTTTAAGAAACACTATATGAAATCAGGAAAAAAAAATTGTGGCAGTCAGTAACGGTTACTTTTTCAGACCAAGCAGAGGGGAAAAAAATATGGACTCACTCAATTGTGAGGAAAAAATTATGGAATCATGAAAAACAAAAGAACGCTCCAACACATCACTAGTATTTTGTTGCACCACATCTGGCTTTTATAACAGCTTGCAGTCTCTGAGGCATGGACTTAATGAGTGACAAACAGTACTCTTCATCAATCTGGCTCCAACTTTCTCTGATTACTGTTGCCAGATCAGCTTTGCAGGTTGGAGCCTTGTCATGGACCATTTTCTTCAACTTCCACCAAAGAGTTTCAACTGGATTAAGATCCGGACTATTTGCAGGCCATGACATTGACCCTATGTGTCTTTTTGCAAGGAATGTTTTCACAGTTTTTGATCTATGGCAAGATGCATTATCAACTTGAAAAATGATTTCATCATCCCCAAACATCCTTTCAATTGATGGGATAAGAAAAGTGTCCAAAATATCAACGTAAACTTGTGCATTTATTGATGATGTAATGACAGCCATCTCCCCAGTGCCTTTACCTGACATGCAGCCCCATATCATCAATGACTGTGGAAATTTACATGTTCTCTTCAGGCAGTCATCTTTATAAATCTCATTGGAACGGCACCAAACAAAAGTTCCAGCATCATCACCTTGCCCAATGCAGATTTGAGATTCATCACTGAATATGACTTTCATCCAGTCATCCACAGTCCACGATTGCTTTTCCTTAGCCCATTGTAACCTTGTTTTTTTCTGTTTAGGTGTTAATGATGGCTTTCGTTTAGCTTTTCTGTATGTAAATCCCATTTCCTTTAGGCGGTTTCTTACAGTTTGGTCACAGACGTTGACTCCAGTTTCCTCCCATTCGTTCCTCATTTGTCTTGTTGTACATTTTCAATTTTTGAGACATATTGCTTTAAGTTTTCTGTCTTGATGCTTTGATGTCTTCCTTGGTCTACCAGTATGTTTGCCTTTAACAACCTTCCCATGTTGTTTGCATTTGGTCCAGAGTTTAGACACAGCTGACTGTGAACAACCAACATCTTTTGCAACATTGCATGATGATTTACCCTCTTTTAAGAGTTTGATAATCCTCTCCTTTGTTTCAATTGACATCTCTTGTGTTGGAGCCATGATTCATGTCAGTCCATTTGGTGCAACAGCTCTCCAAGGTGTGATCACTCCTTTTTAGATGCAGACTAACGAGCAGATCTGATTTGATGCAGGTGTTAGTTTTGGGGATGAAAATTTACAGGGTGATTCCATAATTTATTCCTCAGAATTGAGTGAGTCCATATTTTTTTCCCTCTGCTTGGTCTAAAAAAGTAACCATTACTGACTGCCACAATTATTTTTCCTGATTTCTTATAGTGTTTCTTAAAGCCAGGAAGTTGCCATTTGAAATGACTTTAGTTTTGTGTCATTTCTGTGACCTGCTTTTTTTCTACAAAATTAAACAACTGAATGAACATCCTCCAAGGCCGGTGATTCCATAATTATTGCCAGGGGTTGCATAAAATGAGCTAATTATATTGAAGAATTTCTTTCATAAATCAAGAGAAACATTTCTTGCTAATGAATCACAGGACGGAATAATAAATATATTACTTTTCAAACTTAACCTGTTGATTCAGACTCTGCACTGAAAAGTTTAAGTGAAAAGGAATCTTCTATGATGCGCCTTAAGTCCAACGATATTATGCATATTACCAACCGATACGAAAGACTTGTACCAAATTTCACAAAATTCCCCCCAAAAGTGTGAGAAGAGCTGATTTCACAATGCAGGCACACACTTGTGAAACTGACAGAGTATAGATTTGTTAACCAAGGGCCACAACTCCGGTAAAATGGGCCCAACTTAAACCACATGATAATATGCATGTTACCAACCTATAACAGGGACTTCGAAAGGGACAGATGGACAGACAGCCAAGACACCTGTACTGCTAAAGCCAATATGTCAGAGAGAGAGAGAGAGAGAGAGAGAGAGAGAGAGAGAGAGAGAATAAACTGATTTTTTAAACAGGGTTTGAGTGATGGTTTGTGAGACGACCAAGTCTACCGTTGTGCAATAATGAGCACTCTTTGTTTCCGATTGCCTCGTTTTTTTTCGTGCAAAGCCCTTCGCAATTTTTTGGTGAGTACTAATAACAGCAGCAGATGAAACTAAACAAAGCAGGACTGCCTTAAACTGGTCTTCAAAAATAAGTAAACAAATAAGGAGACCGTGACAGCTGGAATTCTTGAGAACTACAAATAATGTGAATTGAGTTCAAGAATATCTCACAATTCATCTTCCTGAATGCGTTTCACAAATTAAAGCATTCAGACACACAGCACTGAGATAACGGAGATAAAGATTAATAAAGGTTTCCTAAGAACAGGTGAACATGATTTTCTTGGCACCACCACCCCCCCCCCCCCCCCCCCCCCCCGTCTAAGCCAACAAAGAATCCAGAGGAGGGAATTTAAAAACCGTGAACATACCGCTCAGGCCGAGCTGCTGTCCAAGCACGGTGGCATACAGGTGAGTGATGTTCCGAGAGTATCCCCCAAACGGGTGCTGTGGGTCCAGGGTGAGGGTGATGGACACCGAGATGTTGATGGGACCAGAGTCCTCGAGCAGGAGGGGAGGCTGGGTGCTGGAACGTGCCTGGCCGCTGGTCACCACCATGCTCTCGGACGTCGTTGACTCATTCAGTCCGTGCTTCAGAGTTTCATTCTCCGACACGCACAAATCCAGCTCATTGAAGCGCAGAAGAAAAGTGTTCCAGTCCTGAAAAAGAACACCACACAAAAAATAAATTTAGCAGCTCAAAAAGGTGCATTTACAACAGGAAGTCAAAAACAGGTTTAATCCAAAACCACTGCAAAGTACGAAATAAACAATTAGCATCAGGAGCTAAAGAGTGGGTGGGGCCATTTCCAGAAATGACTTGTGCCTTACCTCCGTCAGCTCTGGAGACTTGATCTCCTTAATCTTGAAGAAATAGCCGATGGTCAGGAAGGCGATGGCCACGGCGCTGACGCTGACCATAAACAGGACCAGTGGAGGACGGTTGTTGATGTAGTTTCTCAGGTTTTCTATAGGATTTAACAGGTACACCTGCAAATGAACACATTTCACCCCCATTTTAGCAGCAGCAAGCATGGCTTCACTTTCATTAAAAGTGACCACCACAAAGATCTGATGCTGGTGTTGAGGAAAATCTGAAATCCAAATAAATTTTTTTTTGTGTGGTGTAACTGCTTTGACATCAGTTCGCATCACCTGCAGCTCATTTAGAAACGCAAGTCTGTCATGTAAAAGTTAACACAAAACAGCCCCTCTGTACCACATACGGGCATAAAATCATATTCGGTTCACTTCTGGTGGTAATGTGAACGTCACTTTAGTCACAAACAAAGAGTACTGAATTGAATTTTGAAGGGAATCTAAAGTTTGTTTTTCAATTTGTTATAAATATATTTTCATTTTAATTAATAGTTTGAGAAAATAGTTAAAAGGAAAAAAATTTGTATATTACTTAAATACTTCAGGATAAAGACATTTTAAGGGAACAACTTTTCTACAGCTTTTACATCATTCAAGAACAATTAAAACGTGAGGCCTGCAGCCAGGATCTTAAGGGGGGGGGGGGGGGGGGGGCTCTTTGTTGGTGAAAGCAGACTTTTGTCAGCAGGGGGTCTGAAAATCTTGGGTTTTTGATGTCCAGAGATACATTCTGGAAGGTTTTTGATTATCATTTTCTCACCCAGATCCTCACCAATTTAGTTGTACTGCTTTATGTGTGTATTTGTATTTTGTTTTGCACATTTTCACTACTTCTTTGACTTTTACCAAAATGAATATCACAACCTACATGTTTGTTTGATTAGATTATTAACCACAAGAGCTATAATCATTTTCATATTTTTGGCTTCCCTCATCCCACCTGACCTGATTTTAAAGCTAGAACCCCAAACAGACCCAGTAAAGCCCACGCTTAGACATTACATTAAAAAAAAGTTACTGCTTCACATCCCACTTTAGTCATGCAGAAAAGTTAAATTAACGAAACTTATTTTTATAGGTCATCAATTCATTAAAGTTAGCCTGGAACTACAGTAAAACAGTCCCAGAGTAATACTCATTTAAACATTTCAGTTGTTAAAAATTATTTTTTATATATATATATATATATATATATATATATATATATATATATATATATATATATATATATATGTGTGTGTGTGTGTGTGTGTGTGTGTGTGTGTGTGTGTGTGTGTGTGAAGAAGTGTAGGGCTTCACCCTGAAACACTTAACTTTTCCGCATCTGTCAGATTTTGGAACTTAAGGTGCTGTTTTTCACAGGCTGCCTGGACACAGATGTATTTTTTTTTTTTTTTTACATTGGAAAAAGTCAAAATACATTATTTTCAGGAGATAGTGGACAATATGCCACAATCATGACAGAGCTGAAGGCAGAGCTGCTCTCGGACATCATTCTCTGACCGGCGATAGTGCGCATGATCCGTACCTGAGGTCCACTGGACCAGTAAATGTTCTCTGGCTGGCAATCCGTGTGAGGACTTAGAGTGGACCTGGATGTTATTTTCTGCCTGGTGATTTGTGTGAGGACTTATAGTGGACCTGGACATTATTCTCTGGCTAGCGATCGCGCGTGATCTGTACCTGAGGACTAGTGGACCAGTACATGTTTTTTGGCCGGCAATCTGTGTGAGGACTTATAGTGTACCTGGACATGTCCTCAGATTGGTGATCGCGTGTGTGATGCATGTGTGGGGGTTTCTTTGAAGGTGTGGACTTTACATTTGGACATCTTTACAACTGGGTGAGTGGCATGCTCAGTTTTTTTCCTCTTTTGTAACGTTCTCCTCAGTGGAGCCAGGAGGCTTTATTTTTAATTTACTTCTGTCGGAATTTGGATCTTGATGTGTGTGTGCGCAGCACAGCACGTTGTCATGAACTATCCAGCCTTTGTTTTGTTAACTGGCTTTATTAACATTTACCGACCCATACGAACTGCAGAACGGCATGCACCTATCGGCTGTTTTACTGCCGCTATGAATGTAGACATTTAATATCTCCACGTTGTTTTTCACAGGCTGCCTGATCACACAGATGTATTTTTTAGATTTTCGCAGTTATACACAACACTTATGAGTGTTCTGTTCTGATTTTAACAGGCTGCATTTATGTCTAATGGCCGTGCAGGTGCACTAAATATTCTCACGGCTGCTGCTTTTACAGTGAGTGCATCAAAATTAACAGTCATCACTTTAAAATGAGTCATCATAACACAACATCATACTTACGTAAACTCTGGAATTAATCTGTGCCTCATTTCTTAACGTTAGCAGATACAGTCCATTCAAGCGTGTGCTGGGACATCTCTAAAAGCTACGTCACCGGTGTCGGAAACACGAGTACTTTGTTTTCGTAAGTCTCCGTAGCTGTTTGCTGCGAATGCCGTATACTTTGAAACAGGTCACAGAAGTGCACAAAGTAATCCTGGTGGATCATCGGATGGTCACTAACAGACTAAATCTAAATTGTGTTTTCAGTGTGATATGTCCTTTAATCCCTGTCAGAAGAGTCCAGGGTAACGTCGTAAAAGCCGTACAACAGATGCAATAACCTCCGACTACAGTCACCAACTTTTTAGTCATAAATGTTCATCTGTCTGTCAAGATGACAATAATGCCTAGGTTCTTATTCTTGTTCCATACAATACCTGTTTTTATTCCAAAATCCTTTTTCAGAGAGTTAGATCAATCCATATCCACCTTTATCTGGAATAAGACCATCCCACGAATTAGGAGGGCACATCTTGAGAAACAGAAAGAGGCTGGAGGCTTAGCATTGTCAAATTTTTTACAATATTACTGGGCAGCCAATATTTATAAACTAGTGCACTGGATCTCTGCTTCTTATGAGGGGGGTGGACCTGTATGGGTTGAAATGGAACAACATTCCGCTCTTCCGGTGTCCCTACCTTCCTTAGTATGTGTACCTTTGCCGCTCAGTAAACAATGCCTCACGAATAACTCTATTGTGTGTGGCTCGCTTAGAATATGGTCCCAGTTTAGGACACACTTCAAAAAAAGACAGGCTATGCCCTCGCTCCCAATTTCGGCCAACGCACTCTTTCCACCCTCACTCATGGATACAGCATTTAAGTTGTGGTTCAGAAATGGCCTGAAACGGGTGAAGGATCTTTTTAGAGATGGTGTGTTCATGTCATTTGAGCAGCTAGTAAATGAGTATAATATCCTTGGTTCACATTATTTCAGATACCAGCAGGTGCGTGCCTTTGTTCGGAAACATTTTCCTTCCTTCCCACTACTCTCACCAAATGACTGGATGGATGAGTGGTTGGAGGGGAATCTAATTTTAAATCAAAGGGGAAGAGTGAGCAGATTATATGAGGATATTCAGATCATCACTTCCCCATCACACAGCCATGTTAGGGCGGGGTGGGAGGAGGAACTAGGGTTCAATTTGTTGGATGCCTCCTGGCAAAGCGCAATCAGGAGAATATACTCAACTTCAATTTGTATCAGACATGGTCTGCTCCAGTTTAAGGTGTTCCACAGGCTTCATCTATCTAAGAGTAGGCTTCCCAGGATATATCCAGATGTCGATCCGACTTGCTCCCGATGTCAGTCTCCGGCTACTCTCTGTCATATGTTCTGGGCTTGCCCAAAGTTGATACAGTTCTGGTCGTTAATTTTTGATACCTTTTCTTATATGTGCAATAGAGAGATAAGCCCTGTTCCTGAAATTGCAATATTTGGTGTGGTTCCTGCTGGAATAGCGATATCTGGGGCACAATCAGATGCCATTGCTTTTGCATCTTTATTGGCCAGACGTCTTATTTTGCATAATTGGAAATCAGATATGCCTCCTACACACAGGTGCTGGGTTCAGGATGTAATGGCACACTTGAAACTGGAAAAGCTGAAACACACGATCAGGGGATCAACTCAGAGATTTTATAAGGTCTGGCAGCCATTTCAAAATTATTTTTCCCTACAATTTGATGGTGGAGACACTGGGACATAATGGATTCACAGGCTCTGTAACTTTTTTTTTTTTTTTTGCTATTGTAATTGTCACTTCATTGTTGTATGTGTTGGGGTTGGTGTTTTGGGGATTTGTTAGTTGTTGTATAATTGTTTACAATTCAAAACCCAATAAAAATATTTGAATAAATGTTCATCTGTTTTAGCATCTTTACAAAATATTCATGCAACATGCCACTGACTGTCGTGCTACTTATGGTGGGGGAAGAAGCAGCTTGTTTATAATAAATAAAATGTCAAAGTTTATTTTTGAAAGACATCGTCTTTAAATTATTAATTTCGTTCATGTCGCATGGACCACTCGCACTCTGAACAACACGGTGGAAATGCAGTGTAAATCATGACAAGAAAAAATAAAATGTTCATATTTTAAAAGATTACAACTTCCTGTAATTATTTTAAAATGTCTCACGCTGTTTTCCTAGAACAGCCAGACTTCTGTCCTGCTGCAGTTATAACAAACAACAGGTGTCTCCAACATGAGCAATTCCTCCATTGTGCGGTCACATGGAACTGGACGGGACACCCGTCCATTGCACTTACTTCCCAAGCCAAGGTCAGTACCCAATTACAGCTGGGTGGACTAGGATGATGCAGATCAAGTATGTTATCCAAGGACACAGCCGGATAGCCAGAAACACACACACACACACACACACACACACACACACACACACACACACACACACACACACACACACACACACACACACACACACACACACACACACACCTGGACTCAACCCGAGGTCTGTATGAATGTAACAGAAGCCAGCAGGTGGTGCCGTACAGATGGAGTTACATAAGCTTCACTCCTTAAGGTCAAAACACACTCTAGCGACAGACATTAGAGCCCATAGATTTTACCCTCGTGGTTACCTCCCAACCCGTGGACTGTGAGTTTAAGCCCAGACTGGGACTTATCCCACTGAGATACCTCACATCATGAAAATTAAAAATCATGTTTTTTGCAGAATTTGTCTGGTGTATCCAATTTTGGTCCCCTTCAGCCCATCACTGCCCAGCCTGAATTACTGATAGCCATGAGATTTTAAATGATTATTCTTAATAAGGAGCAATGACCGGATATAAATAAACTGTAGCAAGGTTAAACATGCAAGACAAGCATGTGAGACATTTCTGGGACACTTCGTTCATGTTGGAGGTGTGTAAGGTTTAATCCCACTGCTCGTTTTCAAAGTTTGCTGCTGGGTTTTGCCGAATGCATGAATGTGATTATTGCTCATGGTAAAGGATTATAGTACAAAAAAAGAAGAGCCAGAACAATATATTGGTAGGCCCAAAATTTAATTGGCTGAATAAACAATGCAGAAAACCACTTTTGGATGTGTCATTATGTAGTCTGTTCACCAGACGGCATTCTGATGGCATTATTTACAATGCTGTCAAGCATGGCTGGGACCCCATCACCCCTTGATCACATTAGCTACAACAGACAGAGGCAAAGCATCCAGCTGCCATTTGTGTCCAAAAAATGAGGTGGGCTTCATAGATAATTGGCAAAGCTTCTGGGGAAAACCTGGTCTTGTTAGGAGAGACGGCATCCATCCCACTTTGGATGGAGCAGCTCTCATTTCTAGAAATCTGGCCAATTTTCTTAAATCCTCCAAACCGTGACTATCCAGGGTTGGGACCAGGAAGCAGAGTTGTAGTCTTACACACCTCTCTGCAGCTTCTCTCCCCCTGCCATCCCCTCATTACCCCATCCCCGTAGAGACGGTGCCTGCTCCCAGACTACTAATAACCAGCAAAAATCTATTTAAGCATAAAAATTAAAAAAGAAAAAATAATATAGCACCTTCAACTGCACCACAGACTAAAACAGTTAAATGTGGTCTATTAAACATTAGGTCTCTCTCTTCTAAGTCCCTGTTAGTAAATGATGTAATAATTGATCAATCAATCAATCAATTTTTTTTTATATAGCGCCAAATCACAATATATATATTATTTTTTCTTTTTGAATTTTTATGCTTAAATAGATTTTTGCTGGTTATTGGTGGTCTAGGAGCAGGCACCGTCTCTACGGGGATGGGGTAATGAGGGGATGGCAGGGGGAGAGAAGCTGCAGAGAGGTGTGTAAGACTACAACTCTGCTTCCTGGTCCCAACCCTGGATAGTCACGGTTTGGAGGATTTAAGAAAATTGGCCAGATTTCTAGAAATGAGAGCTGCTCCATCCAAAGTGGGATGGATGCCGTCTCTCCTAACAAGACCAGGTTTTCCCCAGAAGCTTTGCCAATTGTCTATGAAGCCCACCTCATTTTTTGGACACCACTCAGACAGCCAGCAATTCAAGGAGAACATGCGGCTAAACATGTCACTCCCGGTCCGATTGGGGAGGGGCCCAGAGAAAACTACAGAGTCCGACATTGTTTTTGCAAAGTTACACACCGGTTTAATGTTAATTTTAGTGACCTCCGATTGGCGTAACCGGGTGTCATTACTGCCGACGTGAATTACAATCTTACCAAATTTACGCTTAGCCTTAGCCAGCAGTTTCAAATTTCCTTCAATGTCACCTGCTCTGGCCCCCGGAAGACAATTGACTATGGTTGCTGGTGTCGCTAACTTCACATTTCTCAAAACAGAGTCGCCAATAACCAGAGTCTGATCCTCGGCGGGTGTGTCGCCGAGTGGGGAAAAACGGTTAGAAATGTGAACGGGTTGGCGGTGTACACGGGGCTTCTGTTTAGAACTACGCTTCCTCCTCACAGTCACCCAGTCGGCCTGCTTTCCCGGCTGCTTGGGATCTTCCAGGGGGTAACTAACGGCGGCTAAGCTACCTTGGTCCGCACCGACTACAGGGGCCTGGCTAGCTGTAGAATTTTCCACGGTGCGGAGCCGAGTCTCCAATTCGCCCAGCCTGGCCTCCAAAGCTACGAATAAGCTACACTTATTACAAGTACTATTACTGCTAAAGGAGGCCGAGGAATAACTAAACATTTCACACCCAGAGCAGAAAAGTGCGGGCGAGACAGGAGAAGCCGCCATGCTAAATCGGCTAAGAGCTAGTATCTGCGCTAAGCTAGCGGATTCCTAAAAACACGCAAAGTGAATAATGTGTAAATAATTTAGAGGTGATTCAGCAGAAGGAGTGCTTTAGTTAAGGCACGCAAAGATTACACTGGGAAACAAATCGTAATCTAGATAACTAGATCAATCTAACTGCGCAGATTAAACAGCTAACAGATACAGAAAAACACCGCTGTGCTCCGGAACAGGAAGTGATACAATACCGCAGTGAGAGCCAACCACCAGTAGAGGCCAGTAGAGATATGTTCTCTACTGGCCTTATAATTGAGCAACATATTTATTTATTCTGCCTTACAGAAACCTGGTTACAGCAGGATGAATATGTTAGTTTAAATGAGTCAACACCCCCGAGTCACACTAACTGCCAGAATGCTCGTAGCACGGGCCGAGGCGGAGGATTAGCAGCAATCTTCCATTCCATCTTATTAATTAATCAAAAACCCAGACAGAGCTTTAATTCATTTGAAAGCTTGACTCTTAGTCTTGTCCATCCAAATTGGAAGTCCCAAAAACCAGTTTTATTTGTTATTATCTATCGTCCACCTGGTCGTTACTGTGAGTTTCTCTGTGAATTTTCAGAACTTTTGTCTGACTTAGTGCTTAGCTCAGATAATTATAGTGGGCGATTTTAACATCCACACAGATGCTGAGAATGACAGCCTCAACACTGCATTTAATCTATTATTAGACTCAATTGGCTTTGCTCAAAATGTAAATGAGTCCACCCACCACTTTAATTATATCTTAGATCTTGTTCTGACTTATGGTATGGAAACTGAAGACTTAACAGTATTCCCTGAAAACTCCCTTCTGTCTGATCATTTTTTAATAACATTTACATTTACTCTGATGGACTACCCAGCAGTGGGGAATAAGTTTCATTACACTAGACGTCTTTCAGAAAGCGCTGTAACTAGGTTTAAGGATATGTTTCCTTCTTTATGTTCCCTAATGCCATATACCAACACAGTGCAGAGTAGCTACCTAAACTCTGTAAGTGAGATAGAGTATCTCGTCAATAGTTTTACATCCTCATTGAAGACAACTTTGGATGCTGTAGCTCCTCTGAAAAAGAGAACTTTAAATCAGAAGTGCCTGACTCCGTGGTATAACTCACAAACTCGCAGCTTAAAGCAGATAACCCGTAAGTTGGAGAGGAAAAGGCGTCTCACTAATTTAGAAGATCTTCACTTAGCCTGGAAAAAGAGTCTGTTGCTCTATAAAAAAGCCCTCCGTAAAGCTAGGACATCTTACTACTCATCACTAATTGAAGAAAATAAGAACAACCCCAGATTTCTTTTCAGCACTGTAGCCAGGCTGACAAAGAGTCAGAGCTCTATTGAGCGGACTATTCCTTTAACTTTAACTAGTAATGACTTCATGACTTTCTTTGCTAATAAAATTTTAACTATTAGAGAAAAAATTACTCATAACCATCCCAAAGACGTATCGTTATCTTTGGCTACTTTCAGTGATGCCGGTATTTGGTTAGACTCTTTCTCTCAGATTGTTCTGTGTGAGTTATTTTCATTAGTTACTTCATCCAAACCATCAACATGTCTATTAGACCCCATTCCTACCAGGCTGCTCAAGGAAGCCCTACCATTATTTAATGCTTCGATCTTAAATACTCCTACCAGGCTGCTCAAGGAAGCCCTACCATTATTTAACGCTTCGATCTTAAATACAATCAATCTGTCTTTATTAGTTGGCTATGTACCACAGGCTTTTAAGGTGGCAGTAATTAAACCATTACTTAAAAAGCCATCACTTGACCCAGCTATCTTAGCTAATTATAGGCCAATCTCCAACCTTCCTTTTCTCTCAAAAATTCTTGAAAGGGTAGTTGTAAAACAGCAAACTGATCATCTGCAGAGGAATGGTCTATTTGAAGAGTTTCAGTCAGGTTTTAGAATTCATCATAGTACAGAAACAGCATTAGTGAAGGTTACAAATGATCTTCTTATGGCCTCAGACAGTGGACTCATCTCTGTGCTTGTTCTGTTAGACCTCAGTGCTGCTTTGATACTGTTGACCATAAATTTTTATTACAGAGATTAGAGCATGCCATAGGTATTAAAGGCACTGCGTTGCGGTGGTTTGAATCATATTTATCTAATAGATTACAATTTGTTCATGTAAATGGGGAATCTTCTTCACAGACTAAGGTTAATTATGGAGTTCCACAAGGTTCTGTGCTAGGACCAATTTTATTCACTTTATACATGCTTCCCTTAGGCAGTATTATTAGACGGCATTGCTTAAATTTTCATTGTTACGCAGATGATACCCAGCTTTATCTATCCATGAAGCCAGAGGACACACACCAATTAGCTAAACTGCAGGACTGCCTTACAGACATAAGGACATGGATGACCTCTAATTTCCTGCTTTTAAACTCAGATAAAACTGAAGTTATTGTACTTGGCCCCACAAATCTTAGAAACATGGTGTCTAACCAGATCCTTACTCTGGATGGCATTACCCTGACCTCTAATAATACTGTGAGAAATCTTGGAGTCATTTTTGATCAGGATATGTCATTCAAAGCGCATATTAAACAAATATGTAGGACTGCTTTTTTGCATTTACGCAATATCTCTAAAATTAGAAAGGTCTTGTCTCAGAGTGATGCTGAAAAATTAATTCATGCATTTATTTCCTCTAGGCTGGACTATTGTAATTCATTATTATCAGGTTGTCCTAAAAGTTCCCTGAAAAGCCTTCAGTTAATTCAAAATGCTGCAGCTAGAGTACTGACGGGGACTAGAAGGAGAGAGCATATCTCACCCATACTGGCCTCTCTTCATTGGCTTCCTGTTAATTCTAGAATAGAATTTAAAATTCTTCTTCTTACTTATAAGGTTTTGAATAATCAGGTCCCTTCTTATCTTAGGGACCTCATAGTACCATATCACCCCAATAGAGCGCTTCGCTCTCAGACTGCAGGCTTACTTGTAGTTCCTAGGGTTTGTAAGAGTAGAATGGGAGGCAGAGCCTTCAGCTTTCAGGCTCCTCTCCTGTGGAACCAGCTCCCAATTCGGATCAGGGAGACAGACACCCTCTCTACTTTTAAGATTAGGCTTAAAACTTTCCTTTTTGCTAAAGCTTATAGTTAGGGCTGGATCAGGTGACCCTGAACCATCCCTTAGTTATGTTGCTATAGACTTAGACTGCTGGGGGGTTCCCATGATGCACTGAGTGTTTCTTTCTCTTTTTGCTCTGTATGCACCACTCTGCATTTAATCATTAGTGATTGATCTCTGCTCCCCTCCACAGCATGTCTTTTTCCTGGTTCTCTCCCTCAGCCCCAACCAGTCCCAGCAGTTTTTCCTTCCCACTGTCGCCAAGTGCTTGCTCACAGGGGGTCGTTTTGACCGTTGGGGTTTTTACATAATTATTGTATGGCCTTGCCTTACAATATAAAGCACCTTGGGGCAACTGTTTGTTGTGATTTGGCGCTATATAAATAAAATTGATTGATTGTTTTCAATCAGAGTGGGTGTTCTACAGTGATAAGACAAATGGCTGCTATGCCGCCACATAGATAGCGCCAAAATACACAAGAAGTCCATTATATGCAAATGCTGAGTGATCTGACACATCGACTGCCAATCTTGGTGAAGGCAGCGTGGCATACAGTGGTTGTATGTTGGTTATATTTTTAGCACTTTATAATAAAAGTTCAAGTTTATACTGTAAAACATAAAGCTTCAATACCATTTCAACAACTCAACAACTGCAAATGTTATAAATCACTGCTATAACACCAGGTTAAAAATTAACTACAACAGAGAGTAACAGTAAACACTCGTATTTGAGAAGCCTAGACCAAAGCTTAGTATTTGACATTTAATAAATTACTGAATCATTTATTATAGTGAACCTTTTTCTGTTGATAAGCAGGTTAGTCACTTCCATAAAAACAGGAGTTAACCCTAATATATATATATATATATATATATATATATATATATATATATATATATATATATAGATAGATAGATAGATAGATAAAGAGAGAGAGAGAGAGAGAGAGAGAGAGAGCGAGAGAGTTCAATTAGTCAAATGTTTGTCTCACAGCCAGGTGACAGATGCTAAGAAAATCAAGCTAACATTAGCTTCCTGGCCGTCACAGAACTAAATCCAGTAACCTGCCACATAAATGTCATATATAGCCACAACATGTTTAAATCAGATTTTTTTTTCTTACCATTTTTCTTTGGGTTCATGAACACCAGATGATATGGGACAGTTAATTTCCTTTTTTTACTGAGGGCCACAAACAGCAACGAGCTAGCCCGTATGCTAATCCGTTTGCTAGTCCGTGCCGAATGTCCCGCTGACACACAAAAGTCGGTGTTCGGTGGAGATAGTCCGGGTTTCAGCGTAACAACCACCGTCAATCCTTTTTCCCATTCTCTGCTTTTAATTCTGAGCTGTTTAAAGTATAAACTTCTCCTTTGAACAGGCTGGAATAAACATCCGTCATCTATCCGAGTCCTCCCACTTCTTCTTCTTCTTCTTCTTCTTCTTCTCATCTGCTGCTGTTTACACCCAAACTTTCATGAGCGCCACTAGCTTAACTTATGGCAAGCTAAAAGTGGACACTCTCGTTTTGGCCGAACTTCTAGCCAGTTTCTGGGTATTCTGTATTAGTATGTGCCCGCGGCCGACGTGCTTGATGAATTTTTGCGCAAAAAGTAGTTCCCAGATAATTGTGATATTTCACACAGGAACTTGTGTATCTTGTGTGTTTTTATGCCTAAATGATCGTAAGTCAATACTCACACTCATCCAGCAGCATCTTCTCATGTCGGCAAATTAGCACCATTTTGCAAACAACCAGAAACCGGGTCAAGCGCGAAAGTAGTCCGGCGAGCTCAATCTGTGGACCAGCTATCCCACAATGCCAACGAGAGCGGCACGCTGAGCAGGATGACCAACAGCAGCGATACCACACCGAAGATAAACCATGTGGACAAGATGTTTCACTCCACATAAACGATATTAACCCCTTAACGCCTGAATTTATATAGCTGTATATAAAAAAATGTTTTGTGTGTGTTTTTGCCTTTAAGTAGATGGTAAATAATGTTGAGATTATTAATTTCACTTTTGCACAAAAAATAAATAGTAATTTTGGTATTTTGGTAATGACTTTATGTTATAATGTTATAATAATAATAATAATGGTATGTTGCAAATTTGCGACAACAGGCATACTGGTCAATTTGGTATGTTGCATATTTGAGTCAAATATTGTAGCATATATGCGACGATAGGCGTTACGGGGTTAAAATCTCTGTGAGTTGATTTAGCTAATAAATCAAAACAAGACTTCTTTTAGTCACTGTAAAACAAAGCCATTTTAAGTATGTTTAGCCCAACTTGGAGAATGTTTAGATGCATTTCAGAATGCAAAGATGAAATATGAATAAAGTCATTATCATTCATATTAAAGCAGCATTTTCCTCACAACTGCAGTGAGGATCACAAATAAATAAATGGACAAATTGTCTTTTAAAATTTTCATTAGTGTTGTATAAAGTACCGGAAAATCGCACTTAAGTAAAAGTACAGATACCCATTAAAAAATGACTTTGGTAGAAGTTCAAGTAACCAATTGAAATGCTACTCAAGTAAAAGTCTTAAAGTATCTAGTATTTATTGTACTTAAGTATGACAAGTAATGTACAACTAAATGTACTCAAGTATTGAAAGTAAAATTACAAGTAAATGTTAATAATCAAAGATGGACTGATTTTTTTTTTTTTTTTATAAAAGTTTATCTAGGCTTGTAAATGACTGGTAGTATTAGTCAAAACACTGAAAATTGTGCACATCACACAAAAACACTTCAGAAACAAGGTTTCAAAACCTAAACGAGCGTAGGCTACTCACTACGTGTTCACAGGAAACAGTTATTTATTTCTGTATGTATTTATTTATTTTCATTGTTACATGGTTTTATTTTTTCTGTTGCATTTTGTTTCACTAGGTTCTTTTTTGTCTGTCTAAAATTGTATTGTAACATTAGTCTATTATTATTGACTATTATTGTCTACTATGTAGACTATTATTGTTGTTGCTATAATATATGAATAAAAATAAATTTAAAAAAATTACAATGCGACTCTTTTACAACAAACACAAATCAACACAAACGTGCTGATGCGAACAGCTTAATGCTACCTTTAACATTGAAAATGCCATAGACATGCTAATGCGTTAGCATCGGTCCCATTTTTAAGTTGTAAAATACATCTATAAACTGTTTCAGAAGACCATAACAGGTCGGTTTAACATAAAAATATTAAATATTACTCACAGACATATGGTCTTCAGGGTTTTAGCGGGAAAAAATTTATATAAAGCGAAATAAAATCCATGAATCGTAGATCGAAGCACTGCTTCGACCTGCGAATCACTGCTTCGATTGGTTCAAGGTTCAAAGCAAAGCCGCGCTGCAGAAAAGTTGATTACAGACCCGCTGCAGGTCTGTAATCAATGTAGAGAAATTATCATTTTCCTGACAAACACGCCCCAAGTGCACAACTGCAAAAAAGCCTACCAGACATGCCTCATGACAAATCGGCCTGACTTCGTTGCAGTCACTAGTAATCAGTGGTGTCTCTGGGTGAAAACACAACTTTTTTCGTGTGTGTTTTTTTGTAACGAGTAACGGCATGGCGCATAGAAAATGTATCGGAGTAGAAGTATGCAATTAAGGTCGGAAATGTAGTGAAGTAAAAGTGAAAGTAAGCTGAATTTTAAAAACTCAAGTAAAGTACAAAGTCTCCCAAAACGTACTTAAGTACAGTAAAGTATTTTTACTTCGTTACTATACAACACTGATTTTCATTAGATGCTCTTTATAAATGCTTGCACTTTTTCCTCTAGTTTGAGCACAGTTGAGTTAGTGAGTATTTAGACTTCATTTGATTGATTGATCAACTGATTAATTTAGAAATTCCTTGTAAGATGTACACAAGGCTGGGTAGGATTACTTTGAAATGTAATCCAAAAGTAATCAGATTACAAGTAATCCAAATGTATGTACATACATACATACATGTAATCCACATGTATTCTTTCAAAGTAATCCTACCCAACCTTGGGTACAGCAAAATACCATGTGTAATACTGTGGCAAGCAGTGTGGAAGAACAAGACTCTTGAAGCTTTAGCTGGATCCTGCCACCAGGAGGTGCTGCTTTATTGTTGTTCAACTCACAACATGGAAATAGAGGAAAACAAACGTAATACACTTTTTGATTATGGTGACAACAGAACACTTAACTAAACTTGACTAACCTAACTGGGCAATTGAACACACTAAATCAATAACTCCAACCACACTATTAAACTAACTATAAAAGACAAAAACAGTGCTTTAAAACCCCCAAACCCGGTACTCCCATGATGCTCTGCGGAATTACAGTGCTCAGATTCAGCGACTGGCCTGGCAATCGCTACACTGCCCCCACCTGAGGGGTCAGTCGTCCTCGGCGACCCCATCACCCAATACGAAGTCCCACAAGTGTCCAGGCCACCTCCGACGGCGAGCGGGCTGGCCAGGTCCATGCATAATCGCGACTGGTGAGGGGTCACATTGGTCAGGGCATGGAGTTCTGCCATCATCCTCCTTATTCATGGTGGGCGGCACAAGGGGATGGTACGGGGAGAGCCTGTCCTGGTGCAGCACCACTAGGCATCCCTTGCCAGGCATCCGTACTCGATACACCACTTCGGATAAGCGGTCCACCACCTCACCTGGCCCCTGCCAGTTGCTGCGAAGCTTGGGGGAAATCCCCTTTTTGCGGACAGGACAGTACACCCACACCTTGTCTCCTGGTGCAAAGGCCCGTCCTCTGCAATGGGTGTCGTAGGCTCTCTTCTGCTGGATTCCGGAGTTTGCTTGGACCTGGCGGGTGCAGTCATGCACTGCATGCAGACGCTCTCTCAGTCTGCAAAAGTAGTCCATCTCCTTCCCCCCTGCAACCTCAGGTTCCGGCAGGGCACCAAACCCTGGTGTTCAGAGCTCTCTCCCAAACATGAAAGCAGCAGGTGTACACTGGCTACATTCCTGGACAGCGGACCGGTAAGACCATAAAACCAGTGGCAAGTGGTAATCCCACTTCTGACACCAATGTGGCAAGCAGTGTGGAAGAATGAGTCTCTTGGCACTTCAGCTGCACTCTGCCTGCAGAAAGTGCTGCTTTATTTTTGTTCAACTCACAACATGGAAATAGAGGAAAACATCAAATGTAATACACTTTTTGCTTATGGTGACAACAGAACACTTAACTAAACTTGACTAACCTAACTGGGCAGTTGAACACACTAAATCAATAACTCCAACCACACTATTAAACTAACTATGAAAGACAAAAACAGTGCTTTAAAACCCCCAAACCCTGTACTCCCATGATGCTCTGTGGCATTACAGTGCTCAGATTCAGCGACCGGCCCGGCGATCGCTACAATACATTTATCATGGAATTTCAAGGGTAACACAAAAAAGTCAAAAGACTTATTTCCTTTCTGGTCCTTACATAAACCAACTACAAAAAAAAACAATAGGCAGCAAAGGTGAATAAAATCTAGATAAACTAAAAAATGAATATACAATAAAAGAGTAAAATAAATGCAACAAAAACTAAAAAACAGGGAAGCAATTAAAATAAGACAAATTTGCACAAATTGGCTCGACTGGCTTTCTAAAACACTGTTGAACAAAATGACTTTACTATTCTCTTTAAACAGTTAAGATGATCACAACTGATAAAATAATGATGAGTGACTCGATCAAGTTCTGTTGTTGTGTACCTCAGAGGCATAACAAAAATAGTTCTGGAAATATTTAGGACAGTTACTATGAACAATTTGATAAACATTACTTAAATTAAACTGAGTTACACGTTTCTCTACTGGTAACCAATCAAGTTGAGCAAAGTTAGTTCTGGCAGGAAGATGGAGTACAGTTCTGATAAGTTTGTTTGGACATACTTGTAGTTTGTTCTTGCTAGCCTGCAACAAATTCTACATGACTCTGGACCAATGCTGCTGCAAGCAGTTTCATTGTACGTATGTCCAAGTTTAATTCTCTTCAGATTCAGCAAAGTTTTCTTTTTAATTCCTCCAGCACAGCAGATGGCAGTGTGGTCACAGGGGTCAGTGCTATTTAACCACTGTGTAAATCTGATGCGTGGAAACCGATGACATCCCAACACATCCCCATTATATATTAAAAGCATTTTCATTAGGGGGGTTTTCGGGGATGGGGTGGGGGGGCAGTAAATATTTGAAAACAAATCTGTCTCTGATATTTGAGGGAAAAAGGCCCATGAAAGTTTGCAGAATTTCTGCATCAGACTTATTTGTTCATTAACGCTCAGCGTGGTGCTCTTGTTGGAGCGTCCACAGATTTGGGAGCGACATCACTGCTATTTTGGCATTGTGGGATAGCTGGCCGGACTACTTTCGCCGAACCCACTCCAGCGATAACTTTCACAAAGCCCAATGCAAGAAAACTGGTTACGTATCATTGCAGTAGTGTATGTATTACACATATGATTAGGATTTTCCTGGTGAAAATTAAATCAAATCGAAGCAAATGCCTTCTGGGTAACATGCAGGATGTGTCCCTTCTCAGACAGAGCTCTTTCAGTGCAGCTTCTTGTCCTGACTTTAACACAGAAGTTAAAGTAGGCCTGCACTGAAATAAATGTGGTCAGATTTCAGAAAGAAATAGCTGATATGTATTTATAAGACCCTTGTGAATGCAGCAAAGTAAATCTGTAAGCCCAAATTTGTAATTCAGCGGAGAAATCTTTGTTTAAAAATGACAAATTTGCAGCTAAAATTTAGCCCTCTGCGAAAACAGTTTGTACATCCGGGTCATTTCCATGACGTCGGGGACAAGATGACGCGCTCCCGCCTTCAGTCCGATCCCGCATTGAAATTGATTTTATCTGTTAGTAATGTTACTGTTATACACATCCTGGTTTCAACATCCAAAAGTAAGCTGCAATGAATGTGAGATACAGCTCTGCATGCTCAGATCAGCGGCGGCTTCGACAGCGGGCGCCGTTCTTCCCCGACGCCTCGCTTTCACTGTCTCCGATGTGCTTACTGAGTGCATGCGCTCGTTAAATGCTGCCGCGGGCCACTCACACCCCCGTGTCTGCTGTGCAGCCGCAGACACGGCTCTGTCTACTGAATGGAGGTGCAGCCAACTTGGCACAAGTCCAGAGACTACGCTCGCCGTTTTGATGCGGAGCGGCCGGTGACACCTGTTGCTCGCAAGGACAGACTTCTTGCAGCAAAATCCGCAGTGCCGCACGTCTCGGTAATCGGAGCCGCAGAGCTCCATGGCCGCTGAGAGAGGTTTAAATCTTTTTAATGACTTGAATTCTTTGCTGGTCCTGCCTCCATACCCCGCGACGGTAACACCGGAGGCGAAAGACAGTAGATTTTCAATGCGACACCACTCAATCAAACGGGTGTATGAAAAAGTCCCCAACAATAATTTTCAAGCACAAATAAAAGAAGTGTGAACTCGCCAAGCGTACGGCAAGACAATATGAAGTTTTAAAAAAGTAGATCCTTCCGTATAAGACAATAAAAAGGTGCAGATGCAAACTGATGTAAATCCACAAATTACAGTTGGCGCGCGCAATGCATGCTGGGAGAGGGTCTTCTCCCTGACGTCTCGGCAGCGTCCCGGATGTGCTGACAGTTTTGCGGAGGGCTAAATTTTAGTTGTAAATTTCTCATTTTTAAATGAAGATTTCTCCGTTGAATGACAGATCTGGGCTTGCAGATTTACTTTACTACATTCAGAAGGATCTTATGTGTAAATATAAGTCATTTTTTGGTCCAAAGATCTGACTGCATTTATTTCAGTGCAGGTCTACTTTAACACCCAAGTATTTCATCGCCAACTGTAAATGGTAACCAAACCATTCCAATCGTATATTTCTGAACTCTTCCGCATCAAATTCCATTGTGTCAATTGCTCCAAAACTTTAAGTTTCGTAAATATTTATTACGGACACTCTTAAAACTTCAGTAATCTTTCTAATTTTATTACTGGTAAATTTTAGAATTGATTTAGATGAGACATACTCATTAACTCATAGGAATATCTCACAATTATCTGGGAACTACTTTTTGCGCAGGAATTCATCAAGCATGTCGGCCGCGGTCGCGTACTAACACAGAATATACAGAAACGGTATATCGTTGTTCGGCCAAAACGAGAGAGTCCACTGCCGCTGCCCGAGCTAGTGGCGCGCGTGAGGCTGCGTTGTCGCCAATTTGGAAGTGGTTAAAACGGTGTTGCGGTGGGAGCGGTTCCCCTGTCTGATCAGTTCTCTCTCGCATAGTGCGCATGCGCGCAATAATGGTAAGGCGTAGTGTTTACTTCCGGTAAAATCAATCACTTCTCGTCTTGCTGCCGGAGTAATCTGCTTTCGATATATAGTGAACATGGATGCCACTGCAAAGAGAGCTTTGAAGGTTGCCGTGGACGACGGAAAGAGTGCTCGTGATCAGAATGAACAGATGGAGGCGATTAAACTGTACTTGTCGGACGGCGCTTACCCCGCTGGTTTTAGTAAAAACCAGAAGAGGGTGTTGAGGAAGGCTCTGGGCAAAGGGCAGTACGAGCTAGACGGTAAGTTTTTTTTTTTTTTTTTTTTTTTTTTATATTTCATTTACTCTCGTTTCACCTTTGTTGTCGTAAAGTTGTTTTTTTGTGGTTTCGCAGTTGCAAATCAAAATATATATTCTTACAGATGACTTACTAGCCTGACGAGCGACAAGTGAACATTTAAATTGTAGTTTCAATTAGCCCTACACTCGTACAGTCATCGTTTTTTTTTTTTTTTTTTTAAATATAGACTTCTGCCTGTGTCCATGTGTGGTTTCCATTTTCCAACCACCATATTTGTTTTGACCGCGTTGCATCATAGGAGTGCATTGTGGGATGAGGGGAACAAACAAGCTGTTTTGGCCCCTGTAATATATGATCTTAAGGCACCTTGACACTGGCACAAATTTGATCCCTGCACTGCCACGCAAGATTGTGTGGCATTGAGTAAACTCGCCGTAAACTGTTGTAAACGGTGTGCAGCTGTGTGACAGTGCACAAAGAAAATTTTCAATTGTTCACAGTTTCTGGCATGCATAATTTCATGCCACTTTTCAATTTTCATGCTACAAATTTCATGCGTGAACTCGTCATGAGCATTGTGCAGCCTATTCGAAAACACTGTGTGTCAACGTGTCATAATCTGAACCTGAAATTAGATTATGAAGAGATGTTACATCTATAATAAACATAACTGAACACACACACACACATATATATATATATACACTCAACAAAAATATAAACGCAACACTTTTGGATTTGCTCCCATTTTGTATGAGATGAACTCAAAGATCTAAAACTTTTTCCACATACACAATATCACCATTTCCCTCAAATGTTGTTCACAAACCAGTCTAAATCTGTGATAGTGAGCACTTCTCCTTTGCTGAGATAATCCATCCCACCTCACACCTCACAGGTGTGCCATATCAAGATGCTGATTAGACACCATGATTAGTGCACAGGTGTGCCTTAGACTGCCCACGATAAAAGGCCACTCTGAAAGGTGCAGTTTTATCACACAGCACAATGCCACAGATGTCGCAAGATTTGAGGGAGCGTGCAATTGGCATGCTGACAGCAGGAATGTCAACCAGAGCTGTTGCTCGTGTATTGAATGTTCATTTCTCTACCATAAGCCATCTCCAAAGGCGTTTGAGAGAATTTGGCAGTACATCCAACCAGCCTCACAACCGCAGACCACGTGTAACCACACCAGCCCAGGACCTCCACATCCAGCATGTTCACCTCCAAGATCGTCTGAGACCAGCCACTCGGACAGCTGCTGAAACAACCGGTTTGCATAACCAAACAATTTCTGCACAAACTGTCAGAAACCGTCTCAGGGAAGCTCATCTGCATGCTCGTCGTCCTCATCGGGGTCTCGACCTGACTCCAGTTCGTCGTCGTAACCGACTTGAGTGGGCAAATGCTCACATTCGCTGGCGTTTGGCATGTTGGAGAGGTGTTCTCTTCACGGATGAATCCCGGTTCACACTGTCCAGGGCAGATGGCAGACAGCGTGTGCGGCGTCGTGTGGTTGAGCGGTTTTCTGATGTCACTGTTGTGGATCAAGTGGCCCATGGTGGCGGTGGGGTTATGGTATGGGCAGGCGTCTGTTATGGACGAACAACACAGGTGCATTTTATTGATGGCATTTTGAATGCACAGAGATACCGTGACGAGAGCCTGAGGCCCATTGTTGTGCCATACATCCAAGAACATCACCTCATGTTGCAGCAGGATAATGCACGGCCCCATGTTGCAAGGATCTGTACACAATTCTTGGAAGCTGAAAATGTCCCAGTTCTTGCATGGCCGGCATACTCACCGGACATGTCATCCATTGAGCATGTTTGGGATGCTCTGGACCGGCGTATACGACAGCATGTACCAGTTCCTGCCAATATCCAGCAACTTCGCACAGCCATTGAAGAGGAGTGGACCAACATTCCACAGGCCACAATTGACAACCTGATCAACTCTATGCGAAGGAGATGTGTTGCACTGCATGAGGCAAATGGTGGTCACACCAGCTACTGACTGGTATCCCCCCCCCAATAAAACAAAACTGCACCTTTCAGAGTGGCCTTTTATTGTGGACATTCTAAGGCACACCTGTGCACTAATCATGGTGTCTAATCAGCATCTTGGTATGGCACACCTGTGAGGTGGGATGGATTATCTCAGCAAAGGAGAAGTGCTCACTATCACAGATTTACACTGGTTTGTGAACAATATTTGAGGGAAATGGTGATATTGTGTACGTGGAAAAAGTTTTAGATCTTTGAGTTCATCTCATACAAAATGGGAGCAAAACCAAAAGTGTTACATTTATATTTTTGTTGAGTGTATATATATGTATACGAGGTCTATTAGAAAAGTATCCGACCTTATTTTTTTCGAAAACCATATGGATTTGAATCACGTGTGATTGCGTCAGACAAGCTTGAACCCTCGTGCGCATGCGTGAGTTTTTCCACGCCTGTTGGTTGCGTCATTCGCCTGTGAGCAGGCTTTGAGTGAGGAGTGGTCCTAGCCCCCCGTCGGATTTTCATTGTCAGGAAATGGCGGAATGATTTGGGCTTTTTTTTCCATCAGAATTTTTTCAGAAACTGTTAGAGACTGGCAGCTGGAAACCATTAGAAAAATGTATCTGGCTTTCGGTGAAAATGTTACAGTCTTGGTAGAGAATAAGGAGTGTTACTGTCACTTTAAGGACGGCCCCCAGCGGCTGTGGGGCGCGCCGCGCTCCGAAGCCGTCATCGACAGGCTGAACGACCATTTCATTTCTAAACGGATGGCTGTCTGGATCCGTGACCATCGTGTGCCATTTCTCTGGTTATCACAAGAGCTGGACATCAACCATTTTCCGGCAGATTTCACTTTTAACAAGAGATTTTGTCATGGAAAGCCTAGCGGAGGCTTCACGCATCACGATGGATTCGCTACTGGAGCGAGACAAAACCACCTCCGTTTTGGTCTCACAGGACGGCTTTGAGATGGCGTTCAGACTGCTGTCGGTGGTTTTTCCATCGAGTGATTATCCGAGAAATTGTGGATGTGCCTGGACATGCCAGAACATGTCCTGTGAGGCTTCATCACGGCATTGCTGTGCGCCATGCGGCACCGCCGCAACGCGTGGAATTCCTCCGCACGTCTGTCTCAATGTGCTGAAAAAAGTGCTGATGTCCACGTCTTTTCACAATTCCTGTGCTAGTCCGACGGCGTCCCGGATAAAACACAGCGTCCAGTTTGGAAATTAATGGCACATTCCACTGTTACAGGAGTTTTTGTCATGGAAAGAGGAGCGGAGGCTTCACGCGTCACGGCTGTGCCGCATGGCGCACAGCAACGCCGTGATGAAGCCTCACGGGACATGTTCTGGCATGTCCAGGCACATCCACAATTTCTCGGATAATCACTCGACAGCTGTCTGAACGCCATCTCAAAGCCGTCCTGTGAGACCAAAACGGAGGTGGTTTTGTCTCGCTCCAGTAGCGAATCCATCGTGACGCGCGAAGCCTCCGCTAGGCTTTCCATGACAAAATCTCTTGTTAAAAGTGAAATCTGCCGGAAAATGGTTGATGTCCAGCTCTTGTGATAACCAGAGAAATGGCACACGATGGTCACGGATCCAGACAGCCATCCGTTTAGAAATGAAATGGTCGTAAATATATATATATATATATATATATATATATATATATATATATGAAATGAATGTGCCATTCATTTCTAAACTGGACGCTGTCTTGATCTGGTATGTTGTCTGACTAGCACAGGAATTGTGAAAAGACGTGGACATCAGCACTTTTCGGCACATTCCACTGTTACAGGAGTTTTTGTCATGGAAAGAGGAGCGGAGTTCCGCGCATCGCGGTGGAGCCGCATGGCGTAAAGCAACACCGTGATGAAGCTTCACAGGACATGTTGGGGCATGTCCAGCTCATGCTCAATTTCTCGGATAATCACATGACTGAAAAGCAACCGACAGCCGTCTGAAATCCACCTGAAAGCCGTCCTGTGAGACCAACACGGAGGTGGTTTTGTGCCGCGTAATGAACGGCTCCGTGGCGCGTCCCTCCGCTTTTCTTTCCATGAAAAAAACTCCTGTAACAGTGGAATGTGCCGAAAAGTGCTGATGTCCACGCCTTCTGCCTTTTTGTGAAAGTCAGACGACGTCCCAGATCAACAAAGCCTTCACGTTGGAAATTATCTGGTTGTTTCAGCGGGGTTTGAGCCTGTCGATCGGCGCTCAGAGCGCAGCGCGCTCTCATCAGTTGTGGGCGGTCTTTAAACCATCTGGATCACTCCTTAATCTGTGTAATCCCCATAAAATCGTCCCTGAAAGCCATATTAATTTTCCAAACAGCGTCCACCTGGAGGTCTGTCACAGTTTCTGGAAAAAAAATTGATGCAGCAAAGCTCCAAATCGTTCAGACATTTATTCGCAATAAAAAAACGACGAGAGGAGTGGACCAGTGCTCACACAAAGCCTGCTCACAGGCGAATGACGCAACCGACAGGCGTGAAAAAACTCACGCATGCGCACGAAGGTTCAAGCTTGGCTGATGCAATCACACGTGATTCAAATCCATATGGTTTTTGAAAAAATTAAAAAGGTCGGATACTTTTCTAACAGACCTCGTACATTAACAAGAGGCGTTAAACAATCTCATCGCGGCCGGGACAAATGATCTTCTATACCTCTCACTCCTGCATTTCATGGAGAGGAGTCTGTCAATGCGGTTGCTTTTCTGAGCAACCAGTTTCGTGTAGAGGATGAGATTTGTTGTTAATAATAGAATTCATAATACACCTCATCCATGTCAGTTTATCCACAGAGACCGCCTTCCTCCCCATCACTGACACACACTTCCTGACAAATTTGTCCAGTCAGTTACTGTCCCTGACAGACATGCTGTTCCCCCAACACACAACAGCAAACAATACAGCACTGACCACCACAGATTGATAAAAAAGGAAAAGCATATCGTGGTGGATAGCATATGTAAGGATAAGCATATAATGGTGCAAGAGACTTTTTATACGTCTATGCAAGTCACGTGTACCAATTTTCATCTCCCTATTGCAAGATAACCCTATGGAGAGGGTTTTTTGAAAGTTTTAAGGGGGTGCTATAGAGGCAGTTTGCTCCGCCCAAGGGCAACGCACCTATCACCTGTAAGAGGTTGTTATGCTTGACCTGTGTATCAGTTTTCATGATAATATGACAAAATTAAAGCCATCAAAAGAATAACATAATTTAATGGCGAAGGACCGATATTCGGCTTGCCGCCACACGGACGCCATTACTCGTACAGTGAGGAAAATAAGTATTTGAACACCCTGCGATTTTGCAAGTTCTCCCACTTAGAAATCATGGAGGGGTCTGTTATTTTCATCTTAGGTGCATGTCCACTGTGAGAGACACAATCTAAAAAAAAAAAAAAAAAAAATCCAGAAATCACAATGTATGATTTTTTTAAAATAATTTATTTGTATGTTACTGCTGCAAATAAGTATTTGAACACCTGTGAAAATCAATATTAATACTTGGTACAGTAGCCTTTGTTTGCAATTACAGAGGTCAAACGTTTCCTGTAGTTCTTGACCACGTTTTCACACACTGCAGCAGGGATATTGGTCCACTCCTCCATACAGATCTTCTCTAGATCTTTCAGGTTTGGAGTTTCAGCTCCCTCCAAAGATTTTCTATTGAGTTCAGGTCTGGAGACTGGCCAGGCCAGTCCAGGACCTTTAAATGCTTCTTATGGAGCCCCCCTTAGTTGCCCTGGCTGTGTTTGGGGTCATTGTCATGCTGGAAGACCCAGCCACGACCCATCTTTAATGCTTTTACTGAGGGAAGGAGGTTGTTTGCCAAAATCTCGCAATACATGACCCCATCCATCCTCCCTTCAATATGGTGCAGTCGTCCTGTCCCCTTTGCAGAAGAGCACCCCCAGAGTATGATGTTTCCACCCCCATGCTTCATGGTTGGGATGGTTTTCTTGGGGTTGTTCTTATCCTCTAAACATGGTAAGTGAAGTTGATTCCAAAAAGCTCTATTCTGGTCTCATCTGACCACATGACCTTCTCCCATGCCTCCTCTGGATCATCCAGATGGTCACTAATGAACTTCAAACAGGCCTGGACATGTGCTGGCTTGAGCAGGGGGACCTTGCTGCCCTGCAGGATTTTAAACCATGACAGCATCATGTATTACTAATGTAATCTTTGTGACTGTGGTCCCAGCTCTCTTCAGGTCATTGACCAGGTCCTCCTGTGTAGTTCTGAGCTTTCTCAGAATCATCCTTACCCCACAAAGTGAGAGCTTGCATGGAATCCCAGACCGAGGGAGACTGACAGTCATCTTGTGTTTCTTCCACTTTCTAATAAATAATCATAACAGTTGTTGTCTTCTCACCAAGCTGCTTGCCTGTTGTCCAGTAGTCCATCCCAGCCTTGTGCAGGTCTACAGTTTTGTCCCTGGTGTCCTTAGACAGCTGTTTGGTCTTGGCTATGGTGGACATGTTGGAGTGTGATTGATTGTGTGTGTGTGTGAACAGGTGCCTTTTATACAGGTAACAAGTTCAAACAGGTGCAATTAATACAGGTAACAAGTTCAAACAGGTGCAATTAATACAGGTAAAGAGAGCAGAATAAGAGGGCTTCTTAAAGAAAAATTAACAGGTCTGTCTGTGAGAGCCAGAATTCTTGCTGGTTGGTAAGGGTTCAAATACTTATTTGCAGCAGTAACATACAAATACATTATTAAAAAAAAAAAATCATACATTGTGATTTCCGGATTTTTTTTTTCTTTAAGATTATGTCTGTCACAGTGGACATGCACCTAAGATAAAAATTTCAGACCCCTCCATGATTTCTAAGTGGGAGAACTTGCAAAACCGCAGGGTGTTCAAATACTTATTTTCGTCACTGTAGCTTCACAGCGATCATCATGTACAGTTCACCAACTTGTTCTGGATGTTTTAGAAGTGGAATGAAGTTGATGGAGTTAACTATGTGACATTTGTACTTGTTAAAGTATAAATCAGACATTTCCTGTTACCACTGGGGGGCGCTATGAGTTAGGTGGGAAGTTAATATATGGGGATGTTCAGGGCGGAGCCCTCATCATGTCCAGCAAGTTTGAAGGATCTACGATGAAGTATGTGGCCGTGACAGCTGTTTGAAGTGAAACGGCATGTTCCGAAACACTCGCCAAAGTTTGATGAACTGTACCAGTCTCGCCTTTTGACCTACAGAAATTCTTTTGGTAACTTTTGATCAGCATGGGGTCATGATGATGTGTACCAAATTTGAAGATGATTGGATGAAATCGCTAGGACGAGTTCGTTCATATGTAAGTAGAGGAAATGGCCAAAAATGTCAAAAATTACCTCAAAATGGCCAACGTCCTGTTGACATTTCACCACGACGTTACGGGACCTTTTTGTGCGTCTGGTAAATGTGTGCTAGGGTGGCCAGAAAATGTATAGGAATTTTTTTTTTTTTAATTTGATATCGCACACCCCCTATTTTGTGAGAATCATTGAAAAAAAAACAATGCCTGTGAAATTTTAAGGATTTGGCGCATATGAAGCCTTTGTCCAAAACTATCACAAAAGGTCAGTTTAGGTCTGTAAATTATCAATTACAAACTGATGCAAAATCATCTCTCAAAAGCTCAATGTAAAGCTCAAATACACTTCAAGAGATCCAGTCTCAAGCATAAAAGATTTGGAACAGTTCGGTAGGTGATCAGCCGGACCACACACACACATGCACAGCGTGAGAGCTCATGCTGACTCTCCATGGAATCCAACCTCCCAGCTGAAGTGCACCGTGTATCCTACCCATCTGAAGAGATCCATGCTTGATATTGCAACCACAGTCTTTTTCATGAAGAAAGCATAGACATTCAGAGGTCACACATAACAAAGCAGTATGCAGGTATGGACATGAAAATCATATTTTATTTAATATCATACTTAATCATTGAACACTACTAAAGTGCTCAATGCTTCGGAATGTTAGTGTGAAGTACAAATTATTATAATAATATTCTTAGTATATAATCACTTGTGTTTATTGTAATAATCTAAAACATTTGCTAACTGTTCTTTCAGGGTTCTACAAAAGGTGCAGCTGATTTCAATGAAATCCTGACTAAAAGTGACGAGCAGCAACAACTGCTGTACCAGGTGGTTGAGCACCACTGAAAACTAGTCCCAACAGATGCTACAAAGCAACAACTCATGTGAATTCAGTCTGTTACTGTTTGATTACTCACGCATGTCTGAACTGATAAAACAAAACACAACAGAAAAGATAAAACCAACTAACAGTAAACATAAATAAATATAGAAATAAATAACCGTTTCCTGTGAACACCTAGTGACTCTTACACTGGTTTGGATGCTGCTTTAACTCCTCACCCACACCATTCCACAGTCTCACCCCAGAAAATGAAATGCAGAATCTTGTTTGTATAGATTTTATTAATTTTGAAGTTGTTTTTCCCTCTTAATTGATATCCCTCCTCTCTATCCCTGAACAATTTCTGTATGTTTTTGGTAAAAGGTTATTTTTTGCTTTGTACAAGATTTGTGCTGTTTGGAATTTTACTATCTCTGTTAATTTTAATAGTTTTGAATTTAAAGAGTCCCTGCCATGCCATGACATTTTTACATATTCTTGAAGAATAAAAAAAGCTTTTTCCACGTTGTCTTTGTTTTGTTTTTTTACCATAAAATTACACTGAACAAGGATTTAGACGTTTCGTTACCCATCTGAGAATTTGTATTTTCCGCCTCCGAGTTGACCTACTTTATCGCTGTGACGGATGTGACGTCAGCCGAGTAAATGTGTCAAAGCGATGCTCTGTTTACCAGTCCGGCAGACATGGACAGCGAAGGCATAGTGAGCGATTACCGTGGTCCCTCGCTATAATGCGGTTCACCTTTCGCGGCCTCGCAGTTTCACAGATTTTTTTTTAGTGCAATTTTGCATGCTTTTTTTTTTTTTTTTTTTTTAAATAGCGCATTGTGTTCTGCGTCCTTATCAGGCGGGCCGGTCGCGGCACTGGTCGGCATCACCGCGATTGTTCTCACTGCCTCCAATGCGCTTTCTGCAGGCTCGGTAAATGCAGCAGCGGGCCACTCACACTGCCCTCCCATCTGCTGTGTGGAGCTGTGCCAAATCTGGCAACAGGTCCAGAGACTACGCTCGCTGTTTTGATGCGGATGTTGACCGCAGCCGCAGAGCTCCGTGGCCACCGAGAGAGGACTTGGATTTTTTGTGGGTCCCTCATCCATACCTCCGGAGGCAGTGAGCGAAGGGAGAGTTCTGCATGTGTTTATAATCTTCTCGCCCAGAAGAAAAAGAGTGTTTACACAGGAAAGAAAAGTAAGAAAATGTTAATACCTGTTTGAGAAAAGTGTGTAGTGAGGGGTTTTACAGCCTTAAAACATCTATAACAATTGCAAAAAATAGCGCTGGCTACTTCACGGATTTCGCTTATTGCGGGTTATTTTTAGAACGTAACTCCCGCAATAAACGAGGGACCACTGTATAGCGAAGATTTAAGTGACATATCAATTGTTTTTGAAGAAGATGAGGATGTTTCTTATGAACGAAGCGACGGTGAAAATAATGAGGCGCTCCGGTCATATATGTTTGAGCTATATGCGACAGAAGACGAGGATGAAGCGCAGCTGTCGGGATGACAACAACAACGAAGGCACTGTGGAGGAGGATATAAACCGCTTTCAGAACACAGAATGGTTTGTTCACTCACCACCTTTTCTTATTAATGATCATTTATTCCTGGCAGTTCCACCTGCATTTTGATCAATTTGGACCTGGACTGCGGTGTGTTTGTATGTGTATGAAAAAAGTTTTCAGCAGCACAGCGTGCTTAAATTCAGGAGTTTGTTCTAAAATCACTGAAAATAAAGTTTCTGTACATTCTGTATATATTTAATCATTTATAAGTCAGTTTCTTGTGATTGCTAATTATTCACATTTTATTCAAAGCAAATGATTGCAAATCTTTATCTGAAAAGCTGTAGACCCACATGAGATGGGGGAAAAAAAGATTTCTAAATAAAAGAAAATTTTACTTCTATATCTGTTGTCAAATTTTATCTGGCATAATATTGTAGAAAAATGTTTATGCTAAATGGAGACTTTCCTGTCTAAAATACACATACAGAAAGAACATCTGTAATCAAATAATCACATCTAATCTACTTTGAATGAACAGTCTGAACAAAAACAGGCTGTTCAGTTTACATGCATATGTATATTTGGAAAACACAAAAATGTCAATGTTTTTTTTTTTTTTTCCTTTTTTTTTTTCTTCAGGTGCTCATGTGAACACAGTCAGCCGATGCCACTCGTGATCGAGTCTCGCTGTTGCAGGGAAATTTCTGCAGTCTTGGTGGAGATGCAACGCGGTGGCGAAAATCCTCAATGTGTCACACAGCTGGCTAGTTTCTCGATTGTGTGTTTGGATGCAGATGTCCTCAGAGTGGCACACTATGCCTACATGGTGCTCCACAGTACGAGTAAGCACATGAAATAGCTAGAAAGTTTCATTTACATGGTTTATAGAAAAAGGTAAAAAATATTCAAATACAAAAAGAATGAACTGTTGTTTTGAACATAAATCCATGATATTTTTTTGTTGCAGAAAGTATCATTCATATCGCATCGGCAATTTGTGCGGTTGTGCTGGGGACATTTGGGAAGGCACAGAAGGTTGCCACTACCAGCTTGTGTTGTATTCAAAATGAGTACTTTTCCATCACCATCATCCGACTACACTGGCTTCCAGTTTCCTCCTCTGGAGTGAGTGGTTGGGCTCATCGGTGGTACCTGGTCCGCTTGGCAGCATCAGCCTCAGCTTTGTCCGTTCACGTTGGCTGCTCATTGGAGGAGGATCATTGGTGAGGATTTCTGGTCGGTTTGGTGTTTTGCAGATCTGAAGAACCTCTTTTGCTAAGTCACTCATATAGACTGAATAAAATGTTTTTTAACAAATTGTAAAACACTTCTCATTTGAATGAAACAATGTTAAACATGTGAAATTGTATTTTTATTCATTTTATCATGCCATATAAAAATATACAAATAATCTTTTTTTTTTTTTTTTTTCATTTTCCACATACCACATGTAGGATATGTGGCTAACTTTCTCACTGTGAATCCTCCTCTTTTACGCTAAGAAAAGTATATTCTGAACCTTGGTCTCCCTTGCTTTGTCTGCTTTTGTTGTCTCCCTGCATTTTCATTAAAATGAAGGGTTGCCACCAAAGTCCTAAAACAGAAGTTAAAACAAAATTAATAAAAAAACAAAAAAGCTTATACAGTGGTCCATCATTTATCGCGGGAGTTACGTTCAAAAAATAGCCCGCAATAAGAGAAATCCGCGAAGTAGTCAGCGTTATTGTTTTACAATTATTATAGACGTTTTAAGGCTGTAAAACCCCTCACTACACACTTTATACACTTTTCTCAAGCAGGCATTAACATTTTCTCACTTTTCTCTTGTGTGTAAACACTCTCAAAGTTCAAAGCTTAGTAGAAAAATAAGACCAACCTGTTTTCAGGCCCAAACATTTTTTTGAGAAATAAAAATACAACGTTTTCCTACAAATAATTATGATGGCTTTTAGAACTAACGAATTTAATTTTAACGATCAACCTACGAGTTTGGACACATAAGAAATTATTAATAGTGACTGACCAGTATTTCACAGTTCCTCTGATCACGCCTCTGCGTCCTGGCACCGCGCCGCTGTCGCACCTTTTTCCACTGAGTCACGCCTCGGTGCAGGTGTCGTTTTCCGAGTGAAGAACACAGTTATGGGTAGTTGTTGGTGCTCTTTTTTTCTTCTGGGCGAGAAGATTCTTATAAACAGACATGCAGAACACAATGCGCGTACTCTCCCTTCGCGGTGCCATGACCGGCCTGCTTGATGAGGACGCAGAACACAATGCACTGTAAAACTTTTTTTAAAAAAAGCATGCAAAATTGGACTAAAAAAAATCTGTGAAACTGCGAGGCCGCGAAAGGTGAACCGCGTTATAGCGAGGGACCACTGTATACATAAAAAAAAATGCTGTTTGAAAGTTAGGGTGTTATTGAGATAACATAGACGACTTGCCTGCAAAGCTGACCCTGATATGAGAAGGAGACTCGATCATGAGTGGCATCGGCTGACTGTGTTCACATGAGCACCTGAAAAAAAAACAGAACATTGACATTTTTGTTTTCCATATATACATATGCATGTAAACTGAACAGCCTGTTCATTCAAAGTAGATTAGATGTGATACAATTTATGATTACAGATGTTCTGTATGTGTATTTTACACAGGAAAGTCTCCATTTTAGCAAACATTTTTCTACAATATTATGCCTGATAAAATTTGACAAGATATATAAGTAAAATTTTATTTTATTTAGAAATCTTTTTTCCCCCATTCCATGTGGGTCTACAGCTTTTCAGATAAAGATTTGTAATCATTTGCTTTGAATAAAATGTGAAGAATTGGCAATCACAAGAAACTGACTTATAAATGATTAAATATACATAGACTTTATTTTCAGTGATTTTAGAACAAATTCCTGAATTTAAGCATGCTGTGCTGCTGAAATAATTTTTTCATACACAAACACACCGCAGTCCAGGACCAGTGATCAAAATGCAGGTGGAACTGTTTATTACCCAGGAATAAATGATCATTTATAAGAAAAGGTGGTGAGTGAACAAACCATTCTGTGTTTTGTAAGCGGCTTATATCCTCCTCCACAGCGCCTTCATTGTTGTTGTTGTCATCCCGATAGCTGCGCTTCATCCTCATCTTCTGTTGCGTACGGCTCAAACATATACGGTTGGAGCCCCTCATTATTTTCACCGTCGCTTCGTTCATCAGAAACTTCCTCATCTTCTTCAAAAAAATCGATATGTCACTTAAATTTTCGCTATAATCGCTCACTGTGCCTTCGCTGTCCGTGTCTGCCGTATTGGTAAACAGAGCATCGCTTTGACACATTTACTTGGATGACGTCACATCCGTCGCAGCGATAAAGTAGGTCAACTCGGAGGCGGTAAATACAAATTCTCAGATGGGTAACGAAACGTCTAAATCCTTGTTCAGTGTAATTTTATGGTTAAAAAAACAGACATGTGGAAAATCATTTTTTTTTATTCTTCAAGAATATGTAAAAATGTCATGGCGTGGCAGGGACCCTTTAAGAAGAGTGAGTCTGGTCTTGATAGCGACATGAATGACCCATATTGCCCTTTTTTGAAGAATAGTTGGTGATTTTATCAAACTCATGTAGCTATTGCCCCAGATCTCTACACAGTAATTGAAATCCGGAAAGACAATGGAACAGTGTAGGATGCGGAGTGATTGGTGATCCAGGACATGTTTTGCTTTTCTTTTTTTTTTTTAAACACTGAAATGCTTCTTGATAATTTGATTTGTATATATTTCATGTGTGGTTTCCAACTGATTTTCTTATCTATTGCTCCAAGAAAGTTATTTTCATTAACCCTTTCAATATGCACCCCATCTATCTGTATTTGTACTTGCTCATTTTCTGTAGTTCCCAAATAACATTAGTTTTGTTGTATTTAAGTTTAATGATAATTTGTTTCGATCAAACCATATTTTCAATTTCTTCATTTCTTCACTGATTTTCTCCAGAACTACTGCTGCATCCTTGTAGTGGAGTGATTTTGAATAAGGAAAGTTGATTTTTTTTTTATTTATTTTTTCTCTCACCAAAATGGATGCTGCGCTTACTGCAGTTTATTGTCTGGAATAGCCCCAGATTGCATTTCAGAGCTTCTAGAATTCAGACATTTTCACACGCACAGGGGGTGGGTAATTTTGGCAGGTCAAGAGCTGCTGTTTATTTAAAAATTATTGACAGTAAGTGAAATTTTACTTATGTTTATCAAAGTAATTTTCCACAAAAATCTGAGTCAGATCTAGGGATGGGTATTGATAAGATTTTATCGCTATTGATGCCATTATCGATTCTGCTTATCGATCTGATTCCTTATCGATACCTCGTGAATTTTGTACTAAAAGTAGGCTTTACAGGTTTTCTATGTATTTCATTGAGTCTTAAAGTAAATAAATATGAAATTGGTCACTATATCCTTGATCTCTGGACATAAATAAAATAAACAAAACGATGTTTCACTTTGAAGTTATTAATTCAGACTGGACTCTATCATTCTATCTTGACTCGTCAGAGAGCCGCGCAGCGTTTGGAGCTGTGTGAACAGAACGGAGAATGATTCTCGTTTCTTTCTCGCAACAAGACAGTCCGAGTTAGTAACTTTAATCCGCACAAAAGTGACTCACGTTTGACATATTCAGGGATGAAAGTGGTGAAAAACAAAAAAAGCTGAAACCCAAAATTACCCCCAACACCACCAGCATGAAAATGTTTCAATTCTAGAAGCTCTGAAATGCAATCTGGGACTATTCCAGACAAACTGGAGTGAGTGCCACACCCATTTAGGTGAGGGGAAAAAACAAAACAAAAAACAACTTATTCAAATTCATTCCAGTAGTATTCTGCTCTTACTAGGATGCTGCAGTTTTCTAGTTTGGCAGATAGTTCTGGAGGAAATCACTGAATAAATTAACGCATTGAAAATATGGTTTGACCGAAACAAAATGTCATTAAACTTAAATAAGACAGGGATGAAATGGAGGTGTAAGAGTCACTAGGTGTTCACAGGAAACATTTATTTCTGTATGTATTTAATTATTTATTTATGTATGTTCATTGTTAGTTGCTTTTAGATTTTCTGTTTCTATTCAGGTTCTTTTTGTCTCTTTCTCTAAAATTGTATATAATAATCATTAGATTATTAATATATATATAAAAAATAAATTTAAGAAACATTACAATTTGAAAACAAATGCACCCGAACGTGATGACAGCTGCAACTGCTTAATGCTAACTTTTAACATTGAAAATGCCATAGGCATGCTAACGCATTAGCATTGCTCCCGTTTTTAAGTTATAAAATACATCTATCAACTGTTTCAGATGACCATAACAGGTCGGTTTAACATAGAAAAAGGTAAATAATACTCAGACGTATGCTCTTTAGGGTTTTAGCGGGGGAAAATTAAGTGAAAGAAAGAATAAACAAAGCAATAGATCGAAGCATTGCTTCAATCTGCGAACCACTGCTTCGATTGGTTCAAGGTTCAAAGCAAAGCCGCGCTGCAGAAAAGTTGATTACGGACGCTGCAGGGTCTGTAATCAATGTAGAGAAATTATCATTTTCCTGACAAACACCCCCCAAAACAACGGCCACTCTGAAGGACCGATAACAGAATCGTTAAGCACAAAGCTTTTTGATGTTGGTGGATCGAATCCTTTCTTAACGATACCCGAAAGGAACCGGTTGTCGATACCCATCCCTAGTCAGATCTAGTAAAGTTGATGGACTCGCTTCCCATCTGTGTTGTAACTTGGCAGGATCTGGCAGACAGAGTTTGCTGAACTTGTCTTCTTCAGCACTGTCACAATGAAATTGTCCACTATCTGATGCCTGAAGATTCAGTTTCCTTGCCAACTTTCAGTTCTCTACTAATTTAGCCTTATTTTGTTGGCCTATATTGGCACATCTTGACATCAAATATTATCGCAGATCGACAACTTTCACAGTTTCAGAGTTGTAAACGCTACATGTGCCACTTGAATCAGTCATGTTGAACTCATGTTTGTCCCCAAGCTAGACCACAATGCAGTGCACAAGGAATTAGGTCGATACACCAGAGGGCGCTGACACCTATCAGTGAAAAGGATTATGACGTAGTTTTTATTATTATTGACATTTGTGGCTTTACATAAGTGATTTATTAATCTAGCCAGTTTATGTTGTCTGTTTTTCCGCCCAGACGGAAAGCTGTACTACAACACCCATGTTGGAGAGGCCAACTGCCATCTTAACAAGAGACTGCTTGTTGTGACGGACAAGAAGGAGAAGATGCGCCTTCTGTGGCACTGTCACACAGCTGGCCTGTCTGCACATGTTGGGGTTAACGCCACGCAAGAGAAGCTGGCAATGACCCACTACTGGCGTGGGATGAAGGAGGATGTGAGACGTTATGTGAGTGTGTAGATGACTTAAAATAGATCTATGTAATAAATAGACCTATATGTTTTATATAAAGTATGATGGATAGATAATTGCTAAAAAAAAAAAAATACTGTTCAAATTTTAGCATTGTATGTATTTGTGTCACAGTCACATGTGGTATTTATAGTTAGTGTAGCAGATAGGTATTGATATTGACTGACTAAGGATTCTGTATATACCTTTTTCACTTTTCTATGTCTGTATATATTTTCAGTATGAATCCTGCGATCGCTGTCAGCGTCGGCCGAAGCGTACCATCACGGCCCGTGCCTCAAAGCCAGCCAAGGTGTTGGGTCCCTGGCATATGGTGGTGATGGGCCTCGTTGGCCCTCTGAAACTGACGCCTCGTGGGAATCAGTACATCCTCACGTTGACAGACTATTTCACAAAGTTTGTTGACTTTAATGCCATACCTGCCAAGAGTGGAGAGGCTGTGGCAAAGGCACTGGAGACTTTCTTCCTGAGGTATTGAATAGAATAGAATAGAAATACTTTATTCATCCCAGGCTGGGAAATTTCTTTGCAGTTGCAGCATTTACACTTAGACAGTGCACCCTTGTTCCCACTATTAATAGTAGAATAAAATAAGTAAAATAGAAATAAAATATATAAAATTAAAATTTGAAATAAGAAAAAATAAATAAATATGTACAGCAAAATGTGCAATAATAATGTACAGTGTGCAGTAATAATGTATAGTAACAGTATATTAGAGCCAATATATGGATTAGCAGTATACACCAGATTTCATGAGGTGTCTCAATATACTGATAAAGGATGGATCAGCTTTTATTATACAATGTGATAGCATGTGGCAGGAAAGATTTCCTGTATCTGTCCCTCCGACAGCGGAGCTGAAGCAGCCTATGTGAGAAGCTGCTCTGCTGCTCGACCACTGTACGGTGGAGAGGGTGCTGTTCATTATCCATGATGGACAACAACTTCCTCAGTGTCCTCCTCTCCACCACCATCTCCAGCGACTCCAGCCCTTGACCAAGGGCAGAGCCAGCTCTCTTAATGATCTTGTTCAGTCTATCTGTATCCCTGGCTCTGATGCTGCTGCCCCAACACACAGCAGCAAAGAAAATGGCACCGGCAACAACACTATTGTAGAACATCTCCAACATCTTGCTGCACACATTGAAGGATCTCGGCTTCCTCAGGAAATAGAGTCTACTCATCCCCTTCTTGCACACAGCGTCAGTATTAGATGCCCAGTCTAGTCTGTTGCCAATCGCCACTCCCAAGTATTTGTAGTCCTCCACCACCTCCCCCCTAATCCTAAGTGGCTGTAAAGTCGTCTTCTTCCTCCTGAAATCAATCACCATCTCTCTGGTCTTACTCACGTTCAGCCTCAGGTGATTTCTTTCAGACCACTCCACAAAGTTGTCCACCAATGTCCTGTACTCCCCCCCCACACACACACCCAACAACAGCTGAGTCATCAGAAAATTTCTGTAGAAGACATGACTCAGAGTTGTACTGGAAATCAGTGGTGTATAAGGTAAAGAGAAAAGGGGAAAGCACAGTTCCCTGAGGAGCTCCTACGTCACTGACCACCACATCAGACAGGACACTGCCCAAACGGACAAACTGTGGCCTGTCAAGTAATCAGTAACCCAGGAGACCACTGAGTCATGGACACCCATCCCCCGCAGCTTCACAGCTTAGTATTATTATTATTATTCCGTTAACGTTATCATACGCCATGGCCACAAATTATACACTTTGACTTATTACTTATGTTTAGGTGTCTAAGAATTGGTCTGCATAAGTGACATACTTAATAGATATACGTTTAATAGCTAAAAGTAAAATATGTCGTTGTAATTTGCTGCCCTTTCACTGCAACAGTTGTGTCCTATGTGTTTACAGATGGGGGGCACCTGGACAGCTGTTGTCGGACCAGGGACGAGAGCTTGTCAACCAGATAAACCAAGCCTTGGCAGAAAGGTTTAAGGTGAAGACGATGGTAACATCTGCCTGCAGATCTCAGGGCAATGGTATGTCCTCATAGCCAAAATATTTTGTATATGAAATATTTTATTTCACTATCGTATTTCCATTTTATAACCAATGGTATGTCCATCAATATAATTGCTTGGTAGATGGTCATATATCAGCAGTGGTAATGAAATAACCCTGTTTGATACAGTCATGTATGTTGATATGTGGTATTACATTTGATTTGTCCTTAATACACATTAGAATCATTATTGTGTTAGTGATCTATATACATGTGATTATTTGTCATGTTCCTATGTTTCAGGACTGGGTCAGAGGACAAACCAGACCCTCATGGACAGACTCAAGAGACTCATGAACGACCAGCAGGATGACTGGGACACGCTGCTGGATCACGTCGCCTTCTCCATGAGGAGCCAGAAACAGAAGTCCACTAAGTTCACCCCCTTCTTCCTCATGTTCAGGAGGGAGGTTCGAATGCCTCACCACATGGAAGAAGAGGAAGAAACGCAGGTGAATCTGGACGAGTTGGAGAAGGCTGTGACTGAGGCTGCTGTCGCAACCCTTCTCGAGAGCACAGAGAACGGCATCAAGACTGTAAATGAGCAGGTGTGTATGTCTGAGTAGCAACAGATTATATTATCCATCCATCCATTTTCTTCCGCTTTATCCGGAGTCGGGTCGCGGGGGCAGCAGCTCAAGCAAAGCCGCCCAGACCTCCCGATCCACACACATCTCCCCCAGCTCCTCCGGGGGAACCCCAAGGCGTTCCAAAGCCAGCCGAGAGATGTAGTCCCTCCAGCGTGTTCTGGGTCTTCCCCGGGGCCTCCTCCCAATGGGACGTGCCCGGAACACCTCTCCAGCGAGGCGTCCAGGGGGCATCCGGAAAAGATGCCCGAGCCACCTCAACTGACTCCTTTCGATGTGGAGGAGCAGCGGCTCGACTCCGAGCTCCTCCCAAGTGACCGAGCTCCTCACCCTATCTCAGATTATATTAAAAGATGTTATATATCATTTTATAATAATGTTATATTGGTATGTTTTCAGAGTAATTATTTAAAAGTACAGTATAGTAGTTATATAATAATTCATGGTTATTATATCATTGGCTATTTGTCCGGAACATGCTGTGACGGGAGCACAAGAGACTGACACGGGGGCAGGGGATCTGAGGTCTGGGGGTGGGGGTGGGGGTAGGGGAAGGGGTAGGGTTACAAATACCAAATTTAAAAAACCGTGTCACAAAAATATTGAAAACCCACTTAATGACGTCATTGTGCTTGACCAAATCACAGTGTGTTCCGGACAAATAGCCAAAGTAAGTCCTCTTCCTGTCACAGGAGAATATCCACTGCCTATTAAGTATGGCAAAACTCATAAATGTGGTTTAATGTGGTAGTTTTTGAAACTCCTTTTCTCAGTGTTTCACAACATTTGATATGTTTGCAGGTGTTGAAGAATTTGCAGATGGCAAAGATGAAGCAGAAAGAGGAGTGTGCAAGGAGGAAGATGAAGAGTATTGGAGCGTCCGACCTCAGGCCCGACCAGCAGGTTCAGAGGAACAACGTGCAGAATGCGGCTTGGAAGGACGGACAGTTTGGTGCCAGTTGGTTTGGACCGTACACCAGCAGGCCAGGAGATGTGCGACAGGAGGACCAGTATGGACTTAGTGTGGGAAGCTGCTCTTCAGGAGCGGCTGAGAGCTCTGCCTTCCCAGCTGGTGACAGTCAGATCCGAGCAGCTGACACCGCAGCGCCTCCTGTGTGTGTCTCTGTCTCTGCACCCGTGGCAGCCGGCCCCGACACCTCCAGCACACAGGACTCACTGGCCAGTATGGTGACAGCAGATTCTGTTCTCTCCTCTGTTACAGTTACAGCAGATCCTGCTGCTCATCTCTCTAAGAAAAACTGAAGCTGAAGAGAAAGAAGCAGCTCCATCTTCTTGTTCAAGTCACACTACTAATGTTGTTTCTTCTATTTCAGGTCACTCTGCCCCCGCCAAACGGACGAGGACAGAGGAACTTTCTGCCGTGTAGAAATGCGCCCGATGCGACAATGTCAAATTTTCAGTTTTTTCACCAGCAGCAAAGTGTAAGTAAATTGAAAGTAAGTTATTACTCTGTGCACATTAACCTTTACATCTGAGAAAATTAAAAATTCACGTCTTCGTCTAGCATGGGGGAACTAATTATTGAGGGGACCAATCAGACTGCAGTGTATGTTGACCATCGATTTGTATTTAATCACTAGATGGAGGGCCGAGGCGATTCGCTCATTCGCTGGCTGTTGCCAGAGCACCGCCATCTTGGTTAGCGTCTAACAACAACCAGGCATAAATAGAAATCAGTGGGTATGATCAATGTTTCACCATAAATCTGTTCACACGCTACTTTCATCTTAAATAATTTAACAGGCGCAGCGGACATCACAGGAGCAAACAGAGATAGTTACTGCATGACTGTAACTGAACTGTCACATGAAACTGTCTTTAAACTAAATGAAAACAACCAAATAGTAGTGATATTCCTGACCAGTGTCTCAAAAGACATACAGGACAGGGAATTGAAACATACAACCACGTGAATCCCTTTATTAATAGCCTAAATGATGCCTTTTCTCCCACGAGACGGAAGGAGACACAAAATTAATGCATCTCTGTTATTGTACCCGCATAAATTTGCAGCGTTTTGCAGGTGGGACTGGACAGGCACATTGCAAGAACGGGCGGGAGTGTAACACACACGTTGCGGATGCGGAGGGTAATGGTCCAAAAGTCAGCAGGAGCGGGCGGGAGCGGCAAGGAGAAATTAGTCCTACACAGGCCTCTACACCAGAGGTGTTATCAGGTTCCAAAAATGGCATTTTCAGTTTTAGAAGTGTTTATTTCTTGCTAGCGTTTACTTAATGTATGAGAAACATGTTACAACCCCAATTCCAATGAAGTTGGGATGTTGTGTAAAATGTAAATTAAAACAGAATACAGTGATTTGCAAATCTTCAACCTATATTCAATTGAATACACCACAAAGACAAGATATTTAATGATCAAACTGATAAACTTTATTGTTTTTGTGCAAATATTTGCTCAGTTTGAAATGGATGCCTGCAACATGTTTCAAAAAACTTGAGACGAGGCAACAAAAGACTGGGAAAGTTGATGAATGCTCAAAGAATACCTAATTGGAAACAGGTCAGTGTCATGATTGGGTATAAAAGTAACATCCCCAAAAGTCTCAGCCATTCACAAGCAAAGATGGGGCGAGGATCACCACTTTGTGAACAACTGCATGAAAAAATAGTCCGACAGTTTAAGAGCAATGTTTCTCAACATTCAGTTGCAAGGAATTTAGGGATTCCATCATCTACAGTACATAATATAATCAGGAGATTCAGAGAATCTGGAAAACTTTCTACACGTAAGCGGCAAGGCCAAAAACCAACATTGAATGCCCATGACCACCTTACCTCAGGTGGCACTGCATTAAAAACCGACATCATCGTGTAAAGGATCTTACCGCGTGGGCTCAGGAACACTTCAGAAAACCATTGTCAATTAACACAGTTGGTCGCTACATCTACAAGTGCAAGTTAAAACTCTACCATGCAAAGCGAAAGCCATACATCAACAACATCCAGAAACGCCACCACCTTCTCTCGGCCCGAGTTCATTTGAAATGGACAGACGCAAAGTGGAAAAGTGTGCTGTGGTCTGAGTCCACATTTCAAATTGTTTTTGGGTGTCGTGTCCTCCGGACAAAAGAGAAAAAGACCATCCATATTGTTACCAGCACAAAGTTCAAAAGCCAGCATCTATGATGGTATGGGGGTGTGTTAGTGCCCATGGCATGGACAACTTACACATCTGTGATGGCACCATCAATGTTGAAAGGTGCATCCAGGTTTTGGAGCAACACATGCTGCCATCCAAGCAACGACTTTTTCAGGGACGTCCCTGCTTATTTCAGCAAGACAATGCCAAGCCACATTCTGCACGTGTTACAACAGCATGGCTTTGTAGTAAAAGTGTGGGTACTAGACTGGCCTGCCTGCAGTCCAGACCTGTCGCCCATTGAAAATGTGTGACACATTATGAAGTGCAAAATACGACAACGGAGACCCCGGACTGTTGAAAACTGAAGTCGTACATCAAGCAAGAATGGGAAAGAATTACACCACCAAGCTTCAACAATTAGTGTCCTCAGTTCCCAAATGCTTAATGAGTGTTGTTAGAAGGAAAGGTGATGTAACACAGTGGTAAACATACCACTGTCCCAGCTTTTTTGAAATGTGTTGCAGGCATCCATTTCAAAATGAGCAAATATTTGCAAAAAACAATAACGTTTATCAGTTTGAACATTAAATATCTTGTCTTTTTCACAAGGTCCCAACTTCATTGGAATTGGGGTTGTAAATTTAAACAGAAAAGGAGCGGTTTCAGAGCAAATTCCGCCATGTTGGATTCGCAGCCAGAGAGAGACCTGACAGTGACATTACAGTACCTCTCTACTCTGATATTCTGTCACTGTGTCCTTCTCAGAACCCCCCCCCCCCCCCCCCGAAAAAAGCAAATTTGTATAATTCATGCTGTCAGTCGTATGACCATAAAAATAGGAAACAGAATGTGACCTTTTGACCTCTTAAAATAGGTCAAGGTTAGCCATCTTTGAACTTGTCCGAGGTCTGTGTCCCAAGAATGTTTCCTGTGAATTTGAAGACTCTGGCAGCAACAGAACTGGACTTATGCTGAGCACAGACAGATGGATGGACGCAAGGCCTTTGCAATACCCGATGGCCATATTTTGGTCTCGGGTAATAATCAGAGCTGTGAATACTCCGCGGATTTCATCATGGGGAGGAGGGGGGCTCTTAATGTTGTACTCTGTATTTGTGATCGTCACTGAGTTTTTAAAACCTACCGGAAAGCGTTTTTTGTTTTTGTTTTTTTTTTCTTTTTTTTTAAGAAATTGTGCAAGTTTTATAAGTCCACGGACACTTATCTGTGTATTACAGATACAAATACGAGGTCTGTCCAAAAAGTATCGTACCTTTTTATTTTTTTCAAAAACGATATGGATTTGAATCACGTGTGATTACATCAGCCAAGCTTGAACCTTCGTGCGCATGCGTGAGTTTTTCCACGCCTGTCGGTTGCGTCATTCGCCTGTGGGCAGGCTTTGAGTGAGCACTGGTCCACCCCTCCTGTCGGACTTCTTTTGTCTGAGAACTTGCTGAGAGACTGCGGCTTTGCTCCATGAAATTTTTTTCAGAAACTGTTAGAGACAGGCAGTTGGAAACCATTCGATAGATTCAGTTGGATATCGGTGAAGATTCTGTTGGCATCACGCGGATTAAGGACTGTTAAAACCTTTTTAAAGACGGCCCACAGCGGCGGAGGGCGTGCGGCGCGCCGAGCGGCCATTCGACAGGCTGGAACGACCAGATCATTTCTAAACTGAAAGCTGTGTTGATCCTGGACATCGTGTGAGTACCACAGAAATGGCAACAGAGCTGGACATAGCACTTTTGCGGCACATTCCACTGTTAGAGGAGCAAAAAAACACACCTCCGTGTTGGAAACCATTCAGAAGATTCAGACGGCTTTCGATGGCTTTCAGTCGAGTATCAGAGAAATTGTGTAACAGCTGGACATGCCCCAGCATGTCCTGTGAGACTTCCAAGACAGAGGTGTTTTTTTGCTGCGCGTCCTGAACTGTTTCGTGCCGACGCGCGAAATCCTCCGCACATCTTTCATTACAAAATCTCCTGTAACAGTGGAATGTGCCGCAAAAGTGCTATGTTCAGCTCTGTTGCCATTTCTGTGATAGTCACATGATGTCCCAGATCAACACAACATTCAGTTTAGAAATGATCTGGTCGATCCAGCCTGTCGAATGGCCGCTCGGCGCGCCCTCCGCCGCTGTGGGCCGTCTTTAAAAAGGTTTTAACAGTCCATAATCCGTGTGATGCCGACAGAATCTTCACTGATATCCAACTGAATCTATCGAATGGTTTCAAACTGCCTGTCTCTAACAGTTTCTGAAAAAAATTTCATGGAGCAAAGCGGCAGTCTCTCAGCAAGTTCTCAGACAAAAGAAATCCGACGGGAGGGGTGGACCAGTGCTCACTCAAAGCCTGCCCACAGGCAAATGACGCAACCGACAGGCGTGGAAAAACTCACGCATGCGCACGAAGGTTCAAGCTTGGCTGATGTAATCACACGTGATTCAAATCCATATAGTTTTTGAAAAAAATATAAAGGTACGATACTTTTTGGACAGACCTTGTATGTGTCCTCGGATCCGCGGAACTCCTCAAAGGAAAAATGCCACTCAAAGTGTAGCTGTTGCGACAGTTGTAAAGTGGGACTGGCTGGTTGCTGCGGCGACACTGTGGCTCCTGCAAGACGCTGAAGCTAAACGTAGCATGTGGACATCGCAAACTTTTAGAGCTCTCAAGTTTTTAAAAGAAGAATTTTGCAGCATGTCTCTGTCACAAAGCGACATCAGACAGAGCAAAGATGGTGAGAAAGACGGTTTGAAAAAGTTAGATAAGGACAAGAATCCGTGGAATTCTCGCTGGCTTCATCAACACACCTGAAAGATAAACGGGAAAAGGGAACTGTGTCATCAAGAAACACGGTAAGATTTTTTTTCTCTCCCTGGAAAATAAATATTGTGCTGTTCAAACAGAATTTTAGACAAGATTTTGTGACTCTTTTTTTCATTAATCTAGACTAGAGTTTTTATTAATGTAGACTTTTTTCATGGGAAAAAGACACTGTGGCTTTGAGTGGATTTACAGGAATTTACACGTGGCTTTTTTACTATAATGTATGTTATTGATATTTTACCATGATTTTCAAAATATTCTACAAGCTTTAGCTGTGGTTTTTGAAATGCTGTAACAGTCTTTTCAGTCTTCATGAATTTCATGTAGTTTAATTGTTCTGAGTTAATGCATAATTTGGTTTATAATTAAAAGGGAAATCAATCCAGGTCCTACTTCCATGTCATATTCTGTTATTTCAACACAATCATTGGCAGTTTAAATGAAAGATTAAATATAGGATCATTTAAATATGCACTACGTTTGAGATTTTTTCTTCAAGGAGATGCTGAAAATGTATCATTAGATAAAAATGAATTTTGGTTTCTGGGGCCCCATGTGCCCTAAACCCCGGCTTGACCCCCTGCAAATTTTCCTCAGATTTCACAATTTTCATTTCACAGCTCTGAATAATAGGGCAATTCTATGGTAACAGAATTATAACAGCAGCAAAATCTGGACATATGGCATCTAACCACGACAGATTAGCTCAGATTGTAATTCCGTTACCGTAGAATTGCCCAATATGGCATAATAATGTAAAAAGGTCTGCTTTCTTTCCCACAGGAACCCATGAGAGATGATCAGTATTCCATCCACCAACTTTAACTACAGTCTGCTGTGCTGACAGGATTCCCAGAACATCCAGCCCATAAACAAAAAACAACCACATTCCAGAAAGCAACCGGCAAACCTGGACCTGGAAGAAGATGATCATGGCAACCAGCTCATCAAACTGGCTTCAAAGATTTTTGTACAAACCCTTCTGCATCATCACAGAGGACTCCACACACATAGATATGTTCATAAAAATCAAGCGTCATCAGCTGACAAAAGCAGTTTTGTTTTTGGGCCAGTGAAGGAACTGAAATCCAGCAAACAACTGACAGTGGAATCACTCATTGGACTCCTTCAGTAATCATTTCATTTGAATAAGAGTTGAATGTGGACAGTTTAGACTATTCCAGTCCGTTCACACAGCAGTCACAGTCTCACCATATTTCAGTGTGTTCGGTCTCCAAAAGGACTTTGTGACCAGTTACTTGTATAAGAAAAGGTGTTGTGACTCGTGTGGAACTCAGAACACAAAGTAAATGTAGCTTTCACAGTCTTGGTGCTGCAGAACGTCTTTGAGCTGCAGAGGTAATCATTTCCAAATTAATGGAGATATGGTGTTTTTGTTACCTCTGTCAACAGCGTTGGAGGAGTTTATGTTTTCGCCCCGCTTGTTTGTGAACATCCTGGAGCCCACAATTTTTTTTCATGTATCATTATGAATTTTTTTACTGAAGATTCATATCCTAATAGGCAAGAACTGATTTGGTTTTCAAGGTCATAGGTCAAAAGTCAGTTTTCCTGGAAAATTGGAAAAATCCCTATCTTTGACATTGAACGAATTTCCAAAAATTCATACCGCTGTCAAAAAAGATCAAAGGTCCATATTTGAGAGCGTTATGTAGGATGGAATCCTGTATCCACTGACAAGGTTTGATCCAGGTCTGATCCAGATTACAGATTTTGTGGCCATTTAACATTGAAAACCCTATTTAATGTATATTTTACATTATATTGTAATCAAACATGCTCCAATCACTCTCATATTTGATTGTGAGGTGCAGTTTGGCACTCGCTATCACCTGTCAAACTTTGACCCTGATCTTTTCCGGATTATGGATTTTGTGAACATTTTAATTTAATATTGAAAAGCCAATTTGATGTACATTTTTGCATTATATGTCAGTCAAAAGTGCTTCAGTCACTCTCATTTGTGACAAAGAGGTGCAAACTAGCACTCTCAATGAATAGACTAAGTTTGATCTGCATCTGATCCGTATTATGGATTTAGGGGATATTTGATATTAACATTGAAAAGCCCTTTTGATCTACAGTATATTTTGTAGTATATTTTATCTTATGAAAAGCCACTTCTAAACAGGACTTTGACCTTTATCATTTTTTCTATTGTAAAGAATTTGTGGAATTGGAAAGTCGTGTTGGCGGAAGATTGCGCTCTATGAGTGTGATGCTCTAGTTTTGTCTGTTATTTTTCTTGGGCATCATTAAAGGTTATATCACTCCAGTCAGTGCCATTTTTTTCTTAGTAAAAACTTATATCCCATATGGTAAATGATTTCTTCCAAGTCTTTAATCAAGGTGTGCTGTTGTAAATACCAGTAACTCTGTGTTAATAAAGTTTTAATGTAACTATGTGTTTTGACCACTTTTAAAATGGCGGAGCGGATTAGAGGCGAGTTCAGCGCTTAGAGGGCGGTACCACTGGGCGGCACAGCTGCGTTGTATGCGCAGCGTGGCGAGTGCGAAAACCCTGGACATGTTGCAGCTTTGTTGTCTCTTTAAATCAAGTTGTCTCGATTTAACAGGAGTACTACCGGAAACAAAGATTACCTTTCAACATAAAGCAATGCACCTGCTGTGTTTTATTTTTCAACTTATTTAAAGCTTTGTCTCCAAAAATTATTTCAAACATAGTCATAAATACAGAACAAATACATTAAAATGTTTATTCAGTTATGTTTATGATTTGTGTTTTTATAATGCACTTTTTTACATTTCATGTGAAAATATGTCAAATGTTCCAACTATATTAAAACATAATAAAGTCGCATTTTTTTTCACTTGTCAATATACACACATTGACAAAGACAAATGTAATAACATTCACTTTTTTAACAAAAATGGCAAATTGATTTTTTTTTTCTCAATATGGTATGATGGTGATGTCTATTATTAATTTTTTTTACAAATAATTGGATTTAATAAATGCTGACCTTTTTCTGAAATACTCATAAAAAAATTATTTTACTGACATAACTGAATTCTCATGGTATTTTTTGTTTGCAGTAGTTGTACTTTATCTTGAAGTAATTCAATTTATTCTGACATTAATGCTTTCTGTAATAAAATGAACAAATTTTGATAGTCTGCTTTAGTGTCATATTTTATGTGACATTACTTTATTCTTGTGAACATGAAAATTTTTAATTATGAAGTGTTTAGATTCATCACACTTGCAGTAGTTTGATGTTTTTCTTGTGCTTTCACAGCTTGACTCATAATACTGAACTTTGTCTAGTTGATACTAATACTTAATTCTCTAAAAGCACAATTCATCTCCTATGTTAGGATGCCAGCCTTTATTAGTTTCAACAATAAATATTTCATCATGTTGACAGATTCCCAACATTATTTTAACAATACAGATTTAGAAATATGGAAACATGCTTTATTTTGAAAGGTCAAAATCGGAGGTGGATACGTACTTATGGTGTAACAAAAAATTCTTAACACCAGTTAGCCAGGAGCTAACAACAGTGAGGAGTTCTACATAAAAATAACCATGATAACTGATTTATCGGGGCTTTAAGGTAAACTTTATGAAAATGCGCAGAGGATGATCCATTTTAAACGTTTTCAACACTACGCAGTAGCATTCTGTGAGTTAATGAAAGACGTTGAGCTCGGGTAAAGCTAAGTGTTAGCTTTAGCATTTATTCGTTTTTTCACCTTTAATGCAAAACGAGCTTAGTTTTATTCCATTAAGTAGAACCATAATGAATAATCCAAGTAATAATGACTACTTAACAACGTAATTTGTTATTCTTTTCGAGTGCAAGTAAGTAACTTTTTTTACCTGTAATTTTATCAAACAACAGAACAACAAAGTAAGTTATTTTTATTTATTTATTTTAGGAATGAAATCTAAAACTGTTTTGTGGAGTTTACGATTAAACGAATAATGACAGTCAGACCGACGCAGTTCTTTGAGATCAACGTTATGTTTGTAGCCTCGTTCAACACGGGCCAGTTTAGCATTTTAGCCCAAAATGCAGTTAACATACACGTGATTCATCTCATTTTTTAAAATGTAAAATAAATCAGAAGTTACTACATTTTGCAGAGGATCCAAAAGCTCAGTTTTTCGCGTTCGCCGCAAAGACGCGGTGGATCATAAAACCCGTCAACATTTGGAGACATCTCTGAAATATTTATTATGTAGATTACCCTCATGCATTTTGTGACCTCTAGCATTAAATGTAATATTGTAGATGTTTTAAATGGGGGAAATCGTTTTGTTTCCAAACGAGTTGCGGTCAGAACCAAAACAAAAATAACAATCATTCTTAAAACTGCATTAAATTATCTTCTACAATATTACTTTTAATTATAGACAGAATTATCATAAAATGCATTATTCTGCGTAATAAGTAATGTTTCCGAGATGTGTCTGAACATTTCTGGGTTTTAGGATCCAACCAAAGACACTCAACTTCACACCGAGAGCTGAACCAAGGATCTTTTGGTCTCAAGCATGTGACTTTAACCTCCAGGGCATCACGTCTCTTTTGGAATTCTAAGCATGTAGCTTTTAAAGGAATTTTCTGCAGGTTTGTCTTTTGGTCACATGTGGTGTATGTTGAAGGGTAGGTGAGGGGTGGTAAAAACCCTCAGCCTGCAAACAGCCAGCACTGGTGTCACATAGAGGAAAAAGTAAATAAATAAAAGCAAGAGATTGACAGACACGGTTAGTACACATAGGTCAACACAACTAGTGCTGGGTTGAAAAGATCTATTCGCTGATTTTAAATTGATTCTCATTTTAATTATCACAGATTGAGTCATACATACAAAGATTGATTTATATATATATATGCATGCATGCACTTTTCGCCAGCATTGCAGCATGCCTGAAAAATTACACTGCAATTGGGCTGCTGCACTGATTCCGACAGTGTGAAAATGATTATTTCTCTACATTGATTAGAGAAATGATCTGCTGGTTCTGATTTAGAAGCAGCACATCCACAATTTATTCATCAACCTCTGTCAAAGCCATTTAAAGATGTCAGTCATGACTACTGGGACTCGTGTGTGTGTTGGGGGCAAGAAAAGAAAATCATCTGACGTTAAACGGAAAAACTACTGTGTGAATTAAACGGTGACCGTTTAATTCACACAGTAGGTTTTTTGTTTTGTTTTGTTTTTTCCCCTCATAATGTTGCCTTTTGTGTGGGACCGTGCACAAAGGTTCTCTGTGTGGACTTACTTTTCAGTCAGTCTTTTCCACCAGCACTCACTGTGCAGTTGTGGGAAAAGTTCTGCTGCAGAGTGTCATGCTGCTGATGTGAATATTTTTAAATTTATAACTCTCTGAAACACTATTGCCTGCATTTTCAGGGTGAAATTTTGTGAAGTAAAGCCATAGGTTTTTTTTTATTTTTATCTTTGTTGCAGCCTCACTTTAAAGCCAAAAGAACCAAGGTATCAGGCCAAAACATGGAAGGATGTAGAAATGTACGTGTCAGGAGCAATGAACCAGGTGTAGAGACCTCCAGCGCCCTCTTTTGGCCCCCTCGATCTGTTCAGTAATTCTGCTCAACAGCATGTTTGTAAAATCTAAATACTAGTCTATCATTCTGGGAGGGGGATTGGACCATGCCGTCAGTCTTTTAGCCATCATTATTAACTACCAATACTTCATTAATTTGCTGTCAGATGTTGATATAATACTAGTATTAATATGTTGCATAACTAGACCATCAGGTAACCGTTCAAAAAAGTTTTTAATAGCACTAAACCAAATCAATATCGTATCGAATCGCATCAAAATAATCAATTTTGAATCTTAAGAATCGGAATCAAATAGATTCTTGAAATTTAAATCAATACCCAGCCCTAAACACAACTCCCATTTGGAATAAATTGGGTAAATGTTTTGCTGGATATCTGCTGGACAGATGAGACAATGCTCATAGCTCTGCTGTGTCGGTTGTTAATAATGAAGTCAGTGATATTTACAACATTTTTATTTGGTGTGTCAGAATGAGTCAGTGGGGAGGTTTATGCAAAATGTTTTTGTAAGTAAGAAATTCAGAGTTCCCAGTTTCCATTGAATACAACACAAACTTCAAACACTCCTCATGCTCCTCATCCTTTATGCTTGCGAGATATCACAGTGAAAACTCATAATTGACTCAGAATCTGCCAAATAAATAAAATTAACTAACAACACAGAAATCAAGTTAGTGATGATAACTTGATTCAACTTTAAGTAAATTTTGGGATGTATTCAAACAAATGGGTTGTGCATAAATTCTTTTTTCTCTCTCTCGCTCTCTCTTTTTTTTTTTTTAGGTTATATTTTGCCTGTTTGCATAAGTTGATGCAGCGATCATATCTGTTCTTGGCTGGTAAGAAGCTCTGTGTTGCACTAAAACTTCCCAAAACCTTTGTGACGCTTCGAAAATTTTGTCGATCCTCTTCTGTCTCTTTGCACTTCCAACATCTTCCATCTGTTGGCACTTTTTATTTCTCCCGAAAAAGTTTGCGTTACTCTCTCCAGAGTGATTCTACTCGGGTTTCTCTGCTGAAGAGTTTCTCCGGCTGCCCAGACATGGCAGATCAGAGGTTCCTTGTGGAATACGCCAAGCGCGGCACGGCAGGATGTAAGAAATGTAAAGATAAAATCGCAAAGGGCGTCGTACGTATCGGGAAGATTGTGCCAAACCCTTTCAGCGAGTCTGCGGGGGAGATGAAGGAGTGGTATCACGTCAAGTGCATGTTTGAGAAGCTGGAGCGGGCGAGGGCCACCACCAAGAAGATCGAGGACATCACAGAGCTGGAGGGCTGGGAGGAGCTGCAGGATGAGGACAAGGACCTCATTAACAAACATGTGACAGGTAAAAGCGGTGCACACAGTCAGCCTGCAGGTGGCACTCTCGCTTCGCTGATCAGATAAGTTCAGGAGCATTAAAAAGTTTAATTTTGGATTGTTTCCATGCTTCACTTTAATGGTAGATTACTGGAAGGTGACATATGAGCACCCTCTAGTGGCTGTAGAGTTGGTTTGCACCACACGGTAGAAAAACGTACATAAAGACGCTTGATATTTTTTCCTCTTTCAGACCTGATGGCCAAAGTCGGCGCGAGTCCAAGGAAGAAGGTGCAGGCCAAATTAAACACCAGCGGGGAGCTGATGTCACCTGTTGCTGACCCGTCCGTGAACGCACCACGCAAATTTTCAGGTTTCACTGGTGAGACATAAACGTTCTGTTCAGGCATCTGCTTGTTTACAAAAGTAGGAGGCTTGATGACGCTGCAACACCAAATGTGTAAAATCCAAGGATGAATGTTGATCACTTGCTGGATTGTCAGACAACTTGGCATTTTTGTTCAAGTTTGCAGTTTAAAGTGGCTGCGTTCTTTATTATCACTGCATTGTTAACATGGAGCTCCTATACAGATGGAGCTGTTATAGTTTTCGTGTATACGTGTTGAAACCAAAGCTATTACACGCATGTACACCTCCAGTGTTGTTGCACACCATCATTGATAATATTCAGTTTTAATTTAATTAGTTTATAATGCGCCAAATCACAGCAAAAGCCATCTCAAGGCACCTTACACAAAACAATTCAACATAAAATTTAATTAAATAATTAAAAATGAATAAAAAATTTCAAATACCTAATTAAAAACAGAAGTAAAAGAATAAAACTGATAAAAATAAACTATTCATAAGAAAGAGAATAAAAATAGGTTTTCAGTCTTGACTTAAAAATGTCCACGGACTCTGACTGCCTCACGGTTGCAGGAAGACTGTTCCACAGGGTGAATGCACGATGAGAAAAGGCTCTTTGACCTGCTGACTTCTTTTCACCCTGGGAACACAGAGAAGTCCCGCATCCTGCGACCGCAAAGCCCGGGCCGGCACGTAAAGTTCCACCAGATCACCCAGATAAGATGGCGTCAGTCCATAAACAACTTTATAAGTCAATAACAAAACCTTAAAATCTGCTCTCACAGAGACAGGAAGCCAGGGCAAAGATGCCAAAATGGGTGTGATATGTTCAGACCTTCTGCTACGTGTCAAAAGTCTGGCGGCAGCGTTCTGAACCAGCTGAAGACCCCTGATGCTGGACTGCGGTAACCCTGAAAATAGAACATTACAATAATCTTGTTAATCTAATGTTTTGTACATGCCTGTTTTGTTCTACTGTAACAAAGGGTCAAACGGGTCCAATCACTTTGTGAAAATACGTTTTATTTCAGTATAAAAAAGAGGGGAAAAGAAACTTTTCAGTAGAAAACAAAACTGATTTCACAGTGAACCTATAATCGAAAGGGTGTAGGTAGAAGCAAAAGCTTATATACACCAACCCCTTTTGCCTCACTAAATTTTAGTCCTCACAACAAAAGCAAAACTATACTACTAACTAATTTTTTCTTCTTTCTTTCTTTTAAATTTTATTTTTCAGCTGCAAAGGTGGGCAGCTCCAGCAGTCCAGGTCCCTCCTCATCCGCGGCTAAACCCAGCCAGGGCAGCGCCTTGTCAGTGCAACTCTGCGACCCGAAACACAAGGACTGCCTGTTACGAGAGTTTCGCAAGCTGTGTGCCACAGTGGCGGAGAACAACAGCTACAACACCAAGACGCAGATTATCGAGAAATTCCTGAAGAAAGGCTCAGGCGGCGGTTTGTCTGTTCTGCTGGTTTTCTGATGCCACTTTCTCGTTGTCTGTTTGGGTTCTGACGGGCTGACGTATGATAACATAACCACACACTTTTTTTATTTTGATCTCAGATAAGTTCCATGGAGATCTTTACCTGACAGTGAAGCTGCTTTTGCCCGGCGTCGTCAAAAGTGTCTACAACCTCAACGACAAGCAGATTGTGAAACTCTTCAGCCGCATCTTTAAATCCAACCAGGATGACATGGTGCGCGATCTGGAGCAGGTCAGTCATATCGACAGCTGCAAGCACAAATATTTGAAGGCGGCCAGGAATAATGTCATAACTGTTTTTTGGTTTTCAGTGTTGCAACTGTTTCCTCTGTGACTGAAAATAAAGTGAATTTGACGGCCTGATGTTGATCAGCTTCATCCAGGAAACATTCAGAACTCCTGTCACAAAAAAAAGTTTTTGTCTTTTGTTTCTGACACAAAAACAGCAAAAAAATCAACAGAAAAGGCCAAAATGAATAAATCAAGAAAAAGCAGTAGAAACAAAAGGATGAAAGAGGACATAAACAACAAATCAATCAATCAATTAATCAATTTTATTTATATAGCGCCAAATCACAACAAACAGTTGCCCCAAGGCGCTTTATATTGTAAGGCAAGGCCATACAATAATTACGTAAAAACCCCAACGGTCAAAACGACCCCCTGTGAGCAAGCACTTGGCGACAGTGGGAAGGAAAAACTCCCTTTTAACAAGAAGAAACCTCCAGCAGAACCAGGCTCAGGGAGGGGCAGTCTTCTGCTGGGACTGGTTGGGGCTGAGGGAGATGACGCCAAAAAAAACACACACACAAAAATTCATCAGTTTTCGTGTAATTAAGTAGAAGGCAGTGGGAGAGTGCACACCTCCACCAAGGCTACATATTCATCACCACCAAAACCCCCACATTTCACTTGCATTGAGCTTCCAGCCTTTTTTTTTTTTCGGGGTTTTTTTTTTTTTTTGTAAGAATTTAGCTCTGTGCTTATAAATGTTATAAAGAGCTCAGTGTTGCTGTGTGTCTGACATTCATCTGGATCCCAGATCCAGAATATGTTCCGGATCGACTCAACAATTCCATAAATGATTTCCTACAACATTATTCATCTACGCACAAAATGTTTTCAGAGTTAATTATTTAAGGTGTTTTTTTGTTGGGTTTTTTTTTTTTTTTTTTTTTTTTGGCACTACGGATTAGTGGTTAGCACTTGTTGCCTCACAACTAGAAGGTCCTGTGTTCAATTCCTGCCTGGCCTTTCTTTGTGGGGTTTGCACAGTCTTCTCTCAATCCCCAAAATGAAAAAAAAAACAAAACATTTTTTAAAAATATATAAATGGTATACAGTCCACAGTTTAGTACATGTAAAAGTTTTGTGGGTTTTTGATTTCATGTTTGTTTTAAATTGCTCCCCGTAAGAATGTCAAAGCTGTCATGTGTGTTTTGGTGGCTTCCTTCACTTTTTGATGATGATCTGCTCCAAGCACACTGACTCCACTATCTAACCCTACCAAAAAAAAGAAACCCCACCAGTTTTGCCTTTTTTTTTTTTCAGGGTGATGTGTCTGAGACGGTCAGGATGTTCTTCGAGGAGAGTAAATCATTTCCTCCAGCTGCCAAAAGCGTCCTGACCATCCAGGAAGTGGACGCGTCGCTGACCCGCCTCGCTCAGCTGACCAAAGAGGACGAGCAGCAGAGCGAGCTGGAGGACATCGCCAAAAAGTAACGCGCCTTCGTTTTCACGTTAACGAACTGTGCAGGAAAACTACAGGAAACGACGTATTTCACTTGATCTCGTCACAGGTGCACCAGTAACGACCTGAAATGCATCATTCGACTTATTAAACACGACTTGAAGATGAACGCCGGCGCCAAACACGTGCAAGTCTCTCTCCGTTTTCTCCCCACAAATGAATATCCTTCTTCAGTATGTTGATGTTGTTAATATGTTGACGTGATGTTAAAATTATTAAATTTTTTTGTGTCATCTAGTTTGGATGCTGTAGATCCAAATGCCTACGATGCCTTCAAGGCCTCACGCAACCTGGGTGACGTGATCGAAAGGGTGTTGAGGAATCATCAAGAGGCATCAGACGGTTCGGGGCCCAGAAAGTTGCTCACAATCGAGGCGTCACTCATGACTCCCGTACAGCCCATGTTGGTGAGGACGGCCGAAACTCACCACATTACAGAGACCCAAATTTTTACTTTAAAATGATTCAGCACGGAACCGTTTAATGGCTGAACTTCTTTGATCTCAAACCTATTTTCACCAAATGTTGTTGGGAAATTGCAGGCAGAGGCATGTAAGTCCATCGAGCACGCCATGAAGAAATGTCCAAACGGGATGTACTCGGAGATCAAGTACGACGGTGAGCGCGTGCAGGTCCACAAGGACGGAGACAAGTTCAGCTACTTCAGCCGCAGCCTCAAACCGGTTTTACCGCACAAAGTCAGTGCGTGTGTACATAAACACACAAAGAACAAATACTACACAATCCAGCAACCAGAATGTTTTGTTTTAACACAGAGAAGCTCAGGTTGTGGTGTGTAGCGCCAACCTGTGTGTGTGTGTGTGTGTGTGTGTGTGTGTGTGTGTGTGTGTGTGTGTGTGTGTGTGTGTGTGTGTGTGTGTGTGTGTGTGTGTGTGTGTGTGTGTGTGTGTGTGTGTGTGTGTGTGTGTGTTTCAGGTGGTCCACTTCAAAGAGTTTATCCCTCAGGCTTTTCCTGGCGGACACAGTATGATATTAGACGCTGAGGTCCTTCTAATCGACACGAAGACCAGTAAGCCCCTCCCATTTGGGACCTTGGGTGTACACAAGGTGAGATTAAGGTCACTGTTGCCACGGCAGCGGCGGCCTAACATTTGACCCTGAATTTCAGGCTGGCTTTTAGTCTCACTATGTAATCCCCCCGAACCTTCTGCGCACAGAAAGCCGCTTTCCAAGACGCCAACGTTTGCCTGTTTGTTTTCGACTGCATCTTCTTCAATGGCGTGAGTCTCATGGAGAGGTAACGTGGTTTTATGCTTCGACTGTTCTTACTGGGGTGGGGGGTTGGGGTCGTATAGATTGACTGAAAATTTTAAAGGACTTTCACTTTTAAATAAGTGTACTTATTTATTATAAGGGCAGGTATTGTAGTCAGCTGTGTGCGTCTGCACACACAAACTACTGGCACCATTTGTGATGTCACCGTGGTGGATTATAGATGAAGGTGCAGAGATCGGGCCAGTTTCAATTCTTTCAGTGAAATATTCTGGACCTCACACAGAGAAGCCTATATTTTAATTCCTGCATTTGATCAGATGAACTTTATTTCATGTAAAGCTCTTTTATTGTCTCGTACCGCTTGAGTGCAGGTTCATGTCAGAGTATCTCATGTTGGTTTGTCCAGACTGCATCAAATTAAATCTAATATGTTGTCCAGCACTTTTATTTGTCCATCTTGCCTAGTTTTGGAATTGAAAGTCCTTATGTTAAGTAACAGCGTAGGCTGTGGTGTGCACATGTGCTACACTCAGTTCCTGTCTGTTGTTGGAAACACTGGTGCAATTTATAATCTGGAATATACGTTTCCTCTTTTCATTATTAAATACAAACATCTGCAATATTCCACAGGCCTCTGTGTGAACGCAAGAAGTTCCTCCATGACAACATGGTTGAAGTTCCCAATAGGATCCTGTTCTCGGAGATGAAACACGTCACTGTAAGTGAAGCTCTTGCTTTATTTTTCCTGCAGCTCGATATGTCATGGTTGTTGCATGACACTGCCGTGTTTGTGTGCAGAAAGCAGCTGATCTGGCCGACATGATCACGCATGTCATCAGAGAGGGGCTGGAAGGTCTGGTGCTCAAGGACGTAAAGGTACAAAATGCGGATTACAAGTATTTACAGATAATTCCATTCATATTACCATATTTTCTGGAGTATAAGTTGCATTTTTTGTTTACTAGTTTGAGAGGTCATACGGCTTATAGTCCGGTGTGACTTACATACGGAAAAATCATCATTCATGACTACAAATTTTCTTTGTACATGAAAGGAGAAACACACCATTAAACTGTACTTTTGTTTTAAAAAATGAGAGAGGTGGAAACCTCCGAACAGGGCTTGATTACTTTCAGCACGCGTATAAAACGGGTCATACTTAGTGTTCTTTAACTGAGCGTTGTCATGGCGCTACTATGTTGAGGTTTTCTTCATTTTGGGCTCCAGTTAAAATACAGTTTACAGTCATGCTCACTTCAAGCAAATATATAGCAATAAATGTCTTCATTAAATAGCAAAGAACTGCACTGTAAAAACACACAGGAACAGACGCTCATACAGACGCTGTGACAGCGCAAATGAACAGACATTCGTGTGCGCGCGCGTTGTTGCGGCACAAATGAGATGACGTTCATTTGATGGATCTTTTTTGACAGTTATGAATTTTTCCAAGGAGAACAGGAGAACAAGGAGAACAACGTTCCAAATGGTCTGCTGGGAACGACTGGCGGAACCCTCTGTCAGCGAGGTCTTCAACTCCCACCTCTGGGAGAGCTTCTCCCAGATCCCGGGGTAGGTTGGAGACATGGAGTCCGAGTGGACCATGTTCTCCACCTCCATTGTCGATGCGGCCGCTTGTAGCTGTGGTCGCAAGGTGGCAGTCCCTGAACCCGGTGGTGGACACCGGAAGTAAGGGATGCCGTCAAGCTGAAGGAGTCCTACTTATCTTCGTTGGTAGGTGGGACCCCAGAGGCAGCTGACAGGTAACGGCAGGCCAAGCGAGCCGCAGCCCGTGCGGTCGCAGAGGCAAAAACTCGGGTCTGGGAGGAGTTCGGGGAGGCTATGGAGGAGGACTATCAGTTGGCCTCGAAGAGATTCTGGCAAACCGTCCGACGCCTCAGGAGGCGGAAGCAGCTCTCCACCAGCACTGTTTACGGTGCGGGTGGGGAGCTGTTGACCCTGACTGGGATGTTGTCGGGCGGTGGAAGGAGTACTTCGAGGATCTCCTCAATCTCATCGTCACGTCTTCCGAAGAGGAAGCAGAGACTGGGGACTCGGAGGCGGACTCATCCACTACCCAGGCCGAAGTCACCGAGGTGGTTAGAAAGCTCCTCGGTGGCAAGGCTCCTGGGGTGGATGAAATCCGTCCTGAGTACCTTAAGTCTCTGGATGTTGTGGGACTATCTTGGCTGATGCCTCTGCAACATTGCGTGGCGATCGGGGACAGTGCCTCTGGATTGGCAGACCGGGGTGGTGGTCCCTCTGTTTAAGAAGGGGGACCGGAGGGTGTGTTCCAACTATAGGGGGATCACACTCCTCAGCCTCTCGGGTAAGGTCTATTCCAGAGTACTGGAGAGGAGAATTCGACCGATGGTCGAACCTCGGATTCAGGAGGAGCAGTGTGGTTTTCATCCTGGTTGCGGCACACTGGACCAGCTCTATACGCTCCATCGGATGCTCGAGGGTTCATGGGAGTTCGCCCAACCAGTCCACATGTGTTTTGTGGATCTGGAGAAGGCGTTCGACCGTGTCCCTCGGGGCACCCTGTGGGGAGTGCTCCGGGAGTACGGGGTCCGGGGTCCTTTGCTAAGGGCTATCCAGTCCCTGTACGACCGCAGCAGGAGCTTGGTTCGCATTGCCGGTAGTAAGTCAAACCTGTTTCCAGTGCACGTTGGTCTCCGCCAGGGCTGCCCTTTGTCACCGGTTCTGTTCATTATTTTTATGGACAGAATTTCTAGGCGCAGCCAGGGTGTAGAGGGGGTCTGGTTTGGGAACCACAGAATCTCGTCTCTGCTGTTTGTGGACGATGTGGTTCTGTTGGCTTCGTCAAATCAGGACCTTCATCGTGCACTGGGGCAGTTTGCAGCCGAGTGTGAGGCATCCGGGATGAAAATCAGCACCTCCAAATCTGAAGCCATGGTTCTCGACCGGAAAAAGGTGCTTTGCCCTCTTCAGGTCGGTGGAGTGTCCTTGCCTCAAGTGGACGTGTTTAAGGAGCTCGGGGTCTTGTTCACAAATGAGGGACGGATGGAGCGTGAGATCAATAGACGGATCGGTGCAGCATCTGCAGTGATGCGGTCGCTGTATCGGACCGTCGTGGTGAAGAGAGAGCTGAGTATGGGGGCAAAGCTCTCGATTTACTGATCAATCTACGTTCCGATCCTCACCTATGGTCATGAGATTTGGCTCATGACTGAAAGAACGAGATCGCGAGTACAAGCGGCCGAGATGAGTTTCCTCCGCAGGGTGGCTGGGCGCTCCCTTAGAGATAGGGTGAGGAGCTCGGTCACTCGGGAGGAGCTCGGAGTTGAGCCGCTGCTCCTCCACGTCGAAAGGATTCAGTTGAGGTGGCTCGGGCATCTTTTCCAAATGCCCCCTGGACGCCTCGCTGGAGAGGTGTTCCGGGTATGTCCCATTGGGAGGAGGCCTCGGGGAAGACCCAGGACACGCTGGAGGGACTATATGTCTCGGCTGGCGCCTTGGGGTTCCCCCGGAGGTGCTGGGGGAGGTGTTTGTGGATCGGGAGGTCTGGGCGGCTTTGCTTGAGCTGCTGCCCCCGCGACCCGACTCCGGATAAAGCGGAAGAAAATGGATGGAATTTTTCAAACATTTTTCCTGACTTTTACCTTTGACCTATGACCTTGAAAATTGAATCTTTTCTTGCTTATCGAGGTATGAATCCTCTGTAGAAATGTAATAACATGAAAAATAGTGGGTTACAGGCTGTTAACTTCACTTGGTTCTTTTTATTAGTCCCAACTAAGGTCTGGCAACAAACTATTACTCTGATTAAATTTATTCAAAGTTATGGTGAGGTTACAGGCCTGGTTTCGCCCCGATGAAGCTCACGCAGGAGTTTTGCCCAGTGAAAACCACGAATGAAGGAAGTAAACAGTTTTTATAAAAAGCAATCATAGACTGTAAAAAGGGCAGATTTTGTTCTCGCAACTCCTAACTTATTGGCTTCCCATCGGCAGAGTCCAGCCCTGTGCCTAAAGCCCGTGCGTGTACGACACATACTGAAACATGACTCTCTTTGTGTGCTTTGCTTTAAACTAGCTCGAACCAGTTTACATGCAAATTAAGCAGACAGCGATAACTCATAAGAAGTATGATCATTTAAGTAAAGACTTGATACCTAAACAAAATTGAAAATAAACCCACAGATATATCTAACAAGGCTGTTTACAAACAGACAAACAAACAAACGGGTGAAAAAATAACCTCCGTCCAAATTAGATGGTGGAGGTGACAGTCTGTCGTCTGATCACAAAATGCAGTCCTGGCTGGTCCATAGCTGAGAGGATCCATGAAAGGAACCCATCCAGAGGGAGAAACCACCCGTGAGGTGGGCTTGCTGGTCCATGTCTTCAGCTGGCGGGAGAGAGGGAGGGGATGGGGCGACTGCTCCCCCCGCCACAGCGAGGCCTTATTAGCCCCACTTCTCGCCCAAAGTTATGTGTGGCTTAAATCTGCCCCAAGATGCTTTGCTTCACGAAGGAAAACTCTGAACCACCGGTATAAGATCACAAAAGAAAGAAACCATTTTGTTCTGAAGAAATACCGTAATGTGTGTGTGGGTTTTTTTGTTTGTTTGTTTTTTTTATACTGGAAGACCACACTTTTGAATGAAGATGGGCTTTTTTTCCCCCCCTATTTGGAAGAAACCTTATTTGGAAATACAAGAACAGCTCTTTTAACAAGAAGACAATTAATGGTGAGTTTATTTTATAAATGTACTAAAAAAGGAGTTTAAATTGCGTTGTATGTTTACATCACATATGATCGTCTGTTCAGTGGCTTAAAGAAGCGGTTTGCACGTATTAAAAAAAAAAAAATGTATTTGCTCCTAGCTTCCGATGGCTAAAGCAATGAATTTGTTGTAAATATTATAAATGATTCACCGGGCTTTCAAATGTTTCATTGTGTGGTACGTTTACATCACATATGATCATCTGTTCAGTGGCTGAAAGAAGCCGTTTACTCACATTTTGTGCCTTTAAAGTGACATCAATTAGCTAGTTAGCTTTTGTTCCTTTTTAAATGAATAATACAGCAATTTAATCCAATTTGCTTCTTTCATGCAGTGCAAATCCCTCTTAAAGAGGCATTTTTGTACCAGTGTGACTTATCCTTCAGTGTGGTTTATACTCCAGAAAATACCGTAACTGCATGTTGCAGAGCAGTCCAGTTAGTGACTCACACTGACGTTACGCCACCTGCTGTACGCCGAATCTTTCACCACATTAACTTCAACATGAAATATGTTCATGGATTTTTGGAGTTTGATGTTCCATCTCGTCTGACTGGCTGTTTATGAAGGCTACAGTAACATTTCAGGTTTGATCTGGATTATGGATTATATTCTGTCACAGGGCACATATGAACCTGGGAAGCGGCACTGGCTGAAGGTGAAGAAGGACTATCTGAACGAGGGTGCAATGGCGGATACGGCTGACCTGGTGGTGCTGGGAGCGTTCTACGGAAAAGGATCCAACGGTCAGTAAAATCCTAAAAATGTTCCTGACAGACTTTCTGGTGACTCTTGGGGTGGACTTTTTCTTTGTTTTTGATGGATTTATTTTAATGTTTGGACACTTTTTTAACTTTGAATCACAATCAAACTGCAGGAAGTCGGTGTTTCAGTCATTGTTTTAATATTCAGTTACTAATTAAATTACTAAAGCTTAAAGTTTTGTTTTTTCCCAAAGTAATTGTGATTGGGATGGATTCATATGTTTTCATGTCAGACAAGCGTGAACCCTCGTGCGCATGTGCGAGTTTTTCCACGCCTGTCGGTGACGTCATTCACCTGTGAGCACGCCTTGGGAAGGAGTGGTCCCGCCCCGTCGTCGGATTTTCACTGTCTGGAAATGGCGGAATGATTTGGGGTTTTTTTCCATCAGAATTTTTTCAGAAGCTGTTAGAGACTGGCACCTGGAAACCATTCGAAAAATTTATCTGGCTTTCAGTGAAAATTTTACGGGCTTCACAGAGAATAAGGTCTGTTAGTACAGCTTTAAGGACCCCTTTAAGGACCATTTCTAAACGGATGGCTCTGTGGATACGAGACCGTCGTGTGCTCTTTCTCTGGTTATCACAAGAGCTGGACATCAGCCATTTTCTGGCAGATTTCACTTTTAACAAGAGATTTTGTCATGGAAAGCCGCGCGGAGGCTTTGCGCGTCACGACCGATTCGCTTTGGAAGAGCACACGACGGTCTCATATCCACAGAGCCATCCATTTAGAAATGGTCCGGTGGCTTGTGCCGTGTCGTCGCAGCTCGGAGCGCAGTGCGCCGAGTGTCCTTAAAGGGGTCCTTAAAGCTGTACTAACAGACCTTATTCTCTGTGAAGCCTGTAAAATTTTCACCGAAAGCCAGATAAATTTTTCGAATGGTTTCCAGGTGCCAGTCTCTAACAGCTTCTGAAAAAATTCTGATGGAAAAAAAACCCCAAATCATTCCGCCATTTCCAGACAATGAAAATCCGACGACAGGGCGGGACCACTCCTTCCACAAGGCATGCTCACAGGCGAATGTCACCGACAGGCGTGGAAAAACTCACGCATGCGCACAAGGGTTCAAGCTTGTCTGACGTGAAAACATATGAATCAAATCCATATAGTTTAAAAAAATAAAATAAAAAGGTACGATACTTTATGGACAGACCTCGTGTGTTTGTGTGTGTGTGTGTGTATGTATGTATGTATGTATATATATATATATATATATATATATATATATATATGTATGTATATATATATATATATATATATATGTATGTATATGTATGTATATGTATGTATATATATATGTATGTATATGTATACTACGCCACTGTACACTACGCAGTGTATGGTGGCCTTCGAGTGCAAACTACCTTTGACAAACCGCATTGCACAACCTGCGTCTTTCTAGGGATGTGATCATAAATTGCGTGATAAAAAAAATAATAAATTAAGATAAAAATATCTGAACTTCTTACTAAGCTAAATGCCTATATATTTATATTGTGTGTGTGTGTATGTATGTTGGTCCTCAAAAGTTATGCATAGTTAGTTTCCTTTCTCATGCTGTGTGTTGTCCCACCCACCAGGGGGCATCATGTCCAGCTTTCTAATGGGCTGCTATGATCCAGACTCCAAGAAATGGTGCACAGTCACCAAGTGCTCCGGCGGGTACGACGACGCCATGTTGGCGCGGCTCCAGAAAGAGCTGGATGTTATCAAAATCAGTAAGGTCAGACCAGAGCTTACATATGAGGTGTGACTGTTAACAGGGAAATGATGCAATAAATCCAGAGTTTTACCTCCGTTTGTCTTCAGGAGCCGAGCAAAATCCCCAGCTGGCTGAAAATCATCAAGAACTATTACCCGGATTTCATCATCCGCGACCCTGAGGTGAGGTTTGGCTGTGCAGCACATCTGTTATTTAGAACCAACATCGTTCAGTTTTTAAATTTATGTGCAAATGTTGTCATCAGTTTTCCACTTTGTGAAAGTTCTGAAACCTTCTGTCTGGGGGGTTCTGGTTGAAGTTGTGAAATGAAATCAAGAGTCCAATTTGGTGTTACACAGAACCCATACCTGTACCCAGATGGGACCTGACCCTGTTCTAAGAGGAACCAAGCTCATGTCTTCATTCCACACTGACCCGTTAAACATAAAAGTTTCAGAAACCCAAAAGACATTTCAGGGTAACTCTGTGATGTTTGTGTTGCAGAACGCTCCAGTGTGGGAGATCACTGGCGCAGAGTTTTCCAAATCTGAGATGCACACTGCCGACGGCATCTCCATCCGCTTTCCCCGCATGACCCGTATCCGTGACGACAAGGACTGGAAGACCGCCACCAACCTGCACCAGCTTAAAGTATGATGATGCTATTCTGTCATTCAAAACGAGTTCTTCCATAATCAAGAAGCACGAAGAAGAGCTTTGTAAAAAAAAAAAAAAAACCACGAGCTGTCCACTCGAGGACACGTGTAGGCAGTATGACCACACACCGTCTCTGAACCACATTTAAAAAATTATTATTGCAGAAAAAAATAAGTGGCACCACAAAAGAAATGGAAATTAGAAAATAAGTAATCATTTTAACATAAAAAAGGATCAAATTTGTTTCATTTTGTCAAATGAGGATTTTCACTGACCAGATTTTGTTTATTTGTCTCTGGACAGGATTATTCTGACCAGATGTTTTTGTTTATTTATTAGAGCCACTCAAAGCTGTAACATGGAGCCTCGTTCACTGTTTTTATCCAAAATTTTAAAATAACACTCAGTGACAGGGAGGGCTCACAGGACGGTCGGCATTGAATGAACCTCGCATGGTAGATTTTTATCCTGCATACCAGCGCTAGCGTAGGAGATTATAATAGCTTGTGTGTTTGTCTGACTATAAAATAACTGAAACAGGTCAGCAGATTTTAACAAAACCAACTAGCGATTATTTTTCCAGTGCACGTCTCCAGATGATTCACCTTTAGAAGATACGTCAAATGTTAAAAATGTCAGCTATAAACATTTTCTAGGATATTTCCACAACCAGTAACACTGGGCAGACTACGTAAAGCTTGGATTAGGAAATCACCAGCTGTATCTGGCATCAGTGTGGAGGTTCAGTCACATGAACTCTGATTAGCAGTGTTATTGCGACACAGTTCTTAGCATGTCTGAGCTTTAAAAAGGAGACTGAAAAAATGTCACTCAGCAGATGACAATGTGCGAAATGTCAGAAACCTGTTGTTAAAAACAACAATGAACTTGTCTCACTACCTGTGAACTAACGACAGCAAAGAATGTAAAGAATATGGAAAAGGTTGAGACTAAGCTGCCCAAGAAAAAAAAAACATCACAAAAAAATCATTGAAGCTGCTGGACAACACACTCAGCAAGCTTTATTAGATCCAAGTAATTAATATTTGCACTTGTGATTGTTTTCTTACTTTAATGTTTAAGTTGTAAGGAAATACAGTAGTGTTCAGAATAATAGTAGTGCTATGTGACCTAAAAGATTAATCCAGGTTTTGAGTATATTTCTTATTGTTACATGGGAAACAAGGTACCAGTAGATTCACTAGATTCTCACAAATCCAACAAGACCAAGCATTCATGATATGCACACTCTTAAGGCTATGAAATTGGGCTATTAGTAAAAAAAAAAACAAACAAACAAAAAAAAAATAGTAGTAAAGGGGGTGTTCACAATAATAGTGTGACATTCAATTTTGTGGCACAAACAGGTGTGAATCAGGTGTCCCCTATGTAAGGATGAAGCCAGCACCTGTTGAACATGCTTTTCTCTTTGAAAGCCTGAGGAAAATGGGACGTTCAAGACATTGTTCAGAAGAAAAGCGCAGTTTGATTAAAAAGTTGATTGGAGAGGGGAAAACTTAATACGCAGGTGCAAAAAATTATAGGCTGTTCATCTACAATGATCTCCAATGCTTTAAAATGGACAAAAAAAAAAAAACAGACGCATGGAAGAAAATGGAAAACCATCAAAATGGATAGAAGAATAACCAGAATGGCAAAGGCTCACCCATTGATCAGCTCCAGGATGATCAAAGACAGTCTGGAGTTACCTGTAAGTGCTGTGACAGGTAGAAGACGCCTGTGTGAAGCTAATTTATTTGCAAGAATCCCCTGCAAAGTTCCTCTGTTAAATAAAAGACATGTGCAGAAGAGGTTACATATTGCCAAAGAACACATCAACTGGCCTAAAGAGAAATGGAGGAATATTTTGTGGACTGATGAGAGTAAAATTGTTCTTTTTGGGTCCAAGGGCCACAGACAGTTTGTGAGACGACCCCCAAACTCTGAATTCAAGCCACAGTTCACAGTGAAGCATGGTGGTGCAAGCATCATGATATGGGCATGTTTCTCCTACTATGGTGTTGGGCCTATATATCACATACCAGGTATCATGGATCAGTTTGGATATGTCAGAATACTTGAAGAGGTCATGTTACCTTATGCTGAAGAGGACATGCTCTTGAAATGGGTGTTTCAACAAGACAGTGACTCCAAGCACACTAGTAAGCGAGCAAAATCTTGCAGATGTGAATCATGACAAACTGTGGTTATGCAACTAAATACTAGTTTAGTGATTCACAGGATTGTTAAAAAAAAGCAGTTTGAACATAATAGTTTTGAGTTTACAGCGTCAACAGCAGATGCTATTATTGTGAACACCCCCTTTTCTTTTTTTTTACTAATAGTCCAGTTTCATAGCCTTAAGAGTGTGCATATCATGAATGCTTGGTCTTGTTGGATTTGTGAGAATCTACTGAATCTACTGGTACCTTGTTTCCCATGTAACAATAAGAAATATACTCAAAACCTGGATTAATCTTTTTAGTCACATAGCACTATTATTATTCTGAACACTACTGTATGCCCTTTTCCTAACGTCATTAGTAAGCAACAGTTCATGTGTACTCATACTATGACTTATAAACACATTTTGGAAGAATATCGTCTCATCGTTGTCAAAGTCAGAAAATGAATGAATCTTTTTATTTTTTTTCCCCATATCGCACACAAAAACAGGCCTACGTGTTCCCCCACCGACGCCTTTCGTTGGTGTGTCGGTGGCTTACATCAAAAAATAAGGCATTAGTTTCTCAGTTGATACTGAACTTCAGAAGTTAAAGGTTGACTTATGTGCCGTCTCTTTTGTAGCGTGTGATGGATTTTGTGTTGGACGGAGGCGGCTGTGTGATATATGTGGAGGGAGGAGAGACATAATTAAGGCCGCCACCCGCCTCGCTCCAACCTGATTTAGATGCGGAAAGCAGCTGCCGGAATTTGTAGTCTGGAATCAAACTCTGACAAATGAGCAGAAATATGGTCCCCGGCTGTAAAACAGTCTCGTGCTAAATTATGTGAATCCAGTGACCGTCTTTGGTGACAAACGTTACATCATGTGTCGTCGTTTGTGCTCAGGAGCTGTACCGCATATCAAAGGAGAACACAGACTTCAAAGTGACAGCTGGGCCGTCCAAAGCCAACGAGGACAAGGACTCGTCTAACGGGGACAGCGGAGGGAGCTCGCCCTCACCTAGTGGACGAAATCCACCCAAAAGAATCAGTAAGTACACAAAGTCAGAAGTCAAGTCTGTTATTACAGTATAATTGACAAGTATAGAGGGTGGCGCGCGGTGGCCAAGTGGTTAATGCACTTAATTCAAAACATTCTACATGTTAGGAAGGGAATCAAACTAGCACACAGTGATGCCCCTCCTGCTAATTTTAAATGTCTTGTTGTGCCACCAGGCGGCAGCAGCAGCAGCACTCCAAAGCCAAAAGTGGTGAAATCTCATCCTCGCAGCCCTGACCCAGAAGAACCGAGTGCCAAGAAGGTATGGTCCACATAGTCCCTCAGATTTGACCCAAAATTAACAAAATTAACTAAAACAAAATTAACCACTTTAACATTTTATTTCATCAGTGTTAATATTGCAAACAGACGTACTGTGATAGTGACAGTAAAACACATTATCCCCCCCCCCCCCCCCCCCCAAACTACCTCACACCTCCTCGTGTCGTAATCTGCTGCCCCCCAGGTGAGGAAGAGTGAAACGGTGCACAGCAATGGTCAAACTCAAGCAAAGCCGACATCTCAACTACTGCAGCCGCGAAATGACAGGGTGAGTCACACTAGCCGTCATTTCATTGTCATTCCCCCAGGGGGTGCAGATAGGCACTCTGAATAGGAAAACATACACTCATGCATGTTCTGCAACACCAAAACATAGCAGTGGGTGAGAATGAGGATTCAGGTTTGTCAGTCACGTGTTTAAATGTGCACATGATGAAAAACGTTCAAGTGCCTGTTGTCCTTAGGTGGCGCCCCCCTGTGGTAGGATACAAAGAATATTTGATATCATGGGCTCATTTGCTGCTCAACAAAAGTTTGTGCCTTTTTAAAGTTTGTCAGAGTAAATTCCCTCCTTCCAGTGCGTCGCTTGCCAGCAGCGCCTTGAAATTTCTCCATCAGCTGGTGGTGTTGACAGGAAGTGTCTCCGTCTCTCTTTGTGCTCTTCTACAGACGTTGCTGGACATTTTCAGCGGTGTGAAGCTTTTCCTGCCCTCCTCTGTGCAAGACTACAACAAACTGCGGCGGTACTTTGTGGCATACGATGGCGACCTGGTGCCGGAATATGACTCTACCTCAGCCACACACACGCTGGCCACACCCAATGAGGACAGCCGCGCCCAGAGAGTCACGGCCGACTGGATCTGGGAATGTATCCGCAAGAGACGTGTCGTTCCTCCCTGTTGATGGGGAACCAAAACATAATTAAAAAAAAGGTTTTGACTCTAAATCAAGAACAGCTTCAGTGTCCACAAACATTTACATGATTTTATTATTTATTTACAAACTAACAGCACCAGATGTTTACAGTTTTTGTAACAGGACAAACTGACAACAAGAACAACTTTTTCAAATCACCGAGGTTTGAAGGAGATTTATTAAAAAAAAAAAAAAAATAGAAGTGCTTTTTTCAGATTTCATATCTCACTACAGTTTTACTTGTTGCACCAGTTTAGGCTCCGGGACTCTGAACACGGTGACACTACACGACCAGAACAGCAATGGAACATAAGTTGAAAGAAATTTTGTCTGTCGCCACAGCGATACGCGCACAATAAATGTGTTAGTCAAAGATGGCAAATCTTTGGTCTTGTTTATTTGGAGCCAGAACAAACAGGTTTCACCTAAATCCAACAATGAGCACCATGAAAACCACGCCCTGTGTGAAAAGATAGTGACTGAGCTTGTTTTTGTTCTTATTAAAGGTGGAATCATAATAGTTTGTAACCTTGAGTTGGTATTAAAAAAAAGTGTTGCAGAGATCAAACATTAAAAACAGGAACCAGTTTCTTCATGAATGTATTTTTACTTACTGTAGTATTTTAATTTCTGCAGTACAAGTCGCACCTTTTTCTGTTATCACCTCTTTAAATTGGGATTATGGTGCATTGTTGGAAGTGCACTTATAGGCAATAATTCTTTTATTATTGTTTATTTTGTTCAGTGCTTCGATCGCCAAAAGACCCATATAAATCATTATAATTACTCTTATGAATAACAAATGCATGATTTTTCGGTATACAAGTCGCATCAGGGTATGAGTCACAGGGCCACCAAAACTAGCGAAAAACCCACTAATCGGGGGCCCATCCACACATGGAGACGAGTTTAAGCAAATCTGAAAAAGTTTGTGTTGAATCGGCATTTTGTCCACATGGAACCGGTGTTTTCAGAGCCCAAAAACGCTGAAAACTGATTGGAGAGTGCAAACATCTCAAACACCACTTTTGCATTCTTTTGTGTACAACCAATAGACTTTGGTGAAACAATTTCTTGTGTCTCTACAGCGTGCAAGATTTATGCACATGCTCCACGTCATCTTTGCTTTTTGTTTTTTTTTGTTTGTTTTTTCAGTGCCCCACACAGGCCTGGCATATATACTATAGGACTTTCATGTGGACACATATTTCTTGAAACAATGCTGTGTTTACGGAACATTTTTTGGAAACAATGAAAGTTTAGTTTCCATGTGGACAAGTTATCCTACTTTGGAAAATATGGTACTCTTATTTTTAAATCTGTAAAAACACTTTGTGACTTTGTTCTTGAACAGTGCCAATATAAATCACTCAGGTGAAACGTGGGAAGATTTTCTAAACTTAGTTTCACGGTCTGAATCATGACACTGGTAATAAACCGAGGAGATGTTGCTACTGCTGCCTCCTGAAGATTTCGCACATGTAGGGGTTTTTTTTTTTAATCCTTCAGGTGGATTATTTAAACATTTACGCTGTGTTCACATGTTGACCGTAAGCAGCAGACTGTAAATTGGATGCTTTGCTGTTTTCAATTAAGTTAATGGAGAAATTCTGCCATCTGTGGCTGTCAAAAGGTGAAGAATTTTCTACGTTTAACAATTCCTGCGGCGACAAAAAAAGCATGTGGTTTTGTCGTTAATGAGGAGAAAAGACGGGCAGTGAGGGGTTATTAGGTGCAGACTCACCCGGTTTTAATCAGATAAATGTGAATCTGTGTGACATTACAGTGGAATTAATCTGTAACTTCAGAAAAAGTTTGATTTTTAAGTGGCCATCAGAGGCGGAGCTTCCCGTTTTATTAGAACACTGTGCAAAAAGTAAGTCCCTGCGGCTGCTCCCTTGTTCTGTACTTGGGGTCGCCACAGCAAATCCAAGGTGGATCTGCATGTTGAACTGGCACAAGTTTTACGCCGGATGCCCTTCCTGACACAACACATTACACGGAGAAATGTGGTAGGGGTGGGATTCGAACCGGGAACCTTCCGCACTGAAACCAAGTGCATTAATCACTTGGCCATCAACACTGTGCAAAACACTAAAACTCTATATTGTTCAGTGAAATATGAACTGAAAAATGGCAGAGCTCCAGTCTGCCGCTGCAGATATCAGGAATTCCATGTGACGGGTTCTCTGCCGCAGACATCTGAATGCGGCCGGACTGTACTGAAGCTATGCAGTAAATAAAATCTGCAACAACTTGATTTGCTTCACTTGAGTCCTGAAAGTTACTAATGAATTTTGGAGGATAGAAACACTTCAAAGGAGACTCGTTTGTTTCTTTATATCGATGTACGATGGGGGTGCCTGTCAGTTTTTTTATGATCTGCCTGAGAAAGTCGATCGCTGTAAAGATTCTATCATTAAATGTACTAAACCCAAAACGATTCCCAGAATACTTCAATGTCTCCTTGATTCAACTCCGCCTCTTGAGTTATTCCTTCCACAGTCAGCACACAGAAAATAATCACCAACAGCAGATTCTAAATCAATTCATTTGAACGTAATCACCACCGATAATGGATAGAGCCCGCTGGAATGCTGCAGCTAATGTGTTGTTAATGTGGTGACGTTACACCTGTGAGGTTAAGCTACTCATACAAACAATTTACAGGGAAATAATTGATTCTAACAGAACACATCATAACTCATTAAACTAATGACTAGGAACTACTGACGTGTGTGTGTGTATATATATATATATATATATATATATATATATATATATATAGTGGAGATGCCGCTACAGTATGGGTTTGATCTGGATAAAGGGGCGGAGCTAGGGAATGTTATTAACTAGTTATTACAATAACTGAACAAGATTAACAATTAAAAAACTGCTACTAATACTCAGGAAAGTATGTTAATGTTTGAGTTTATCTGATTTGAAGGAAGTAAACAGCTAAACAAATTGCTAATAATTCATTATTACACACCAATTTTCATTCTGAAGCCCATTTAGCTGGAACTCAGTGCAAATTAAGATGATACACGAACAGCTTCTCACCTTTCAGTGGAGAAGGTTCCAAAGAATGTCTGACGGCTTCCATCAGGACTCGGACTGGTCCATTTTTCTCTTCCCAGATGATTCTTGTTGATGTTGACTCCACCACCGTAAGTCAAACTCATGTTTGATGTGACAGGGCTGAGAAGTGAGCAGACAACAGAAACGCAGAAAAAAAAAACCCCCATAAAACATCAATTCTGAATCAAGAATGTTTAGATACGAGAGTTAAAAAAAAAATCCAAGGAATACCAAGATTTCAGTGATGATTTAAAACAGGAACACGTGTTCTAAACTGCGACAAACCTTTGATCTTTGCTCTGATATGATGTGTGTTGTACCTGTCTGGAAGACTTGATCAGTGTGGCGGAGCGTAAGGTGCAGTGATTAACTACAACTTTGTCCAAGCGCTCCAGCAGGATCCTGGTTCTGGGGACGTGGCTCCAGGACACCCCAAGGCCGGGCTGGACACCTCCGACAGCACTCCTGGTGACGTGGTTTGTTACCTATAGGAACATAGTGTGGGTTTGGCCTGATGATTAGGATTTTACAGCAGGTGATTAGAGACCCTGCAAGGATTATGACAAATGTGGGTGTGGAATCCATTAGCTTAGTGCAGAAAATCCACTATGGTGATAGTGCAGTTTATGTGCCAGGGAGGGAAATTCATCAAGTTGACACTGTGGCCTGCGTCTGTAGACGTGTCCATAAAAATCATAGAGGGATATGCTTTGCAAACTTATTACCCATTACTACATTGGATGATGTTGAAACTGAGGATGGCCTGTTGGCTGTTCCAGCAATATCAAAGATTTTGTGTCTGCTACCTACAACCCACATGGAATATCTCAAACCTAAACCTACTTCTAGGCATCTTTTATATGCTACTTTGAACCACCCCTCAATCCAAAAAGTTCAACTGTCAACTGAGGTCCTTAGTCTGGGTTTCATTAACATAAGGTCACTGTCCTCAAAATCATTGTTGATTAATGATCTAATTATGGATCATTACTTAGATATGATTGGGTTATGTGAAACGTGGCTTAAACCTACAGCTGTCTTCCCCTTAAATGAGGCCTGCTCACTGTCATACACATTTAGTCACGTCCCTCGTGATGCGATGTGGGGGTGTTGCTCTTATTTATAAATCTAGGTTTAGCTTATTAGCTGTTGGGGATCACAAATATAATTCATTTGAACATCTGATTATCTGCTCTGCCCACGATGCTACATATTGCCAAGGTCAGAAGGATAAAAATTAGCTGTATTACTTTGTCACTGTATATACGGGGCCCTGGCCCATACTGAAGGTGTGAGTTCATCGCTAACTTGTCAACTAGTACAGATAACATTCTAATTATTGGTGACTTTAACATTCATAAAAATAGGCCTTCTGATCCCCTCTGCAAATCATTTATGGAAAATGTGGATGCATTAGGATTTCAGCAATGCATTCAGGATTCAACGTACATTAGTGGAAATACCCTGGATTTGGTTCTCTGATCACTCACTTATTAGATTTGCAGTTTGGCTGCCATGTTTAGTGGAACAACAACCTTATTTATTACTGCAACGACGCATCAACTCCTCAACTACGATTGAACTCAAAGCTACACTGCCTGATATCTTTGCTTCACATTTGGAAAATGCGAGCCGCGGCCCAAACTTCATCTAAATTCTGGGCCTTTTAGTGAAGCTTAGGGCTTGTGGTTGGCGATCACCTTAGTATTTCTTCTGTTTTTCTTGTTGCTTACTGCTGACAAATTATACTGTATTTGTTGACTTTCTGATGCCTGACTGTCTCTCTGTTTGAGGTGAGGCTCCATTCAGAGATGGGTGTCATGTCGGTTTCTGCAAGCCTCCTGTCCTGTGCACTGGCAAAGTTTCCTGTATATTCGTTTTGTAAATTGTGTCTGTAGCATGGCCCAAGCAGTGGGTCACCCCTTTGAGTCTGGTCTGCTTGAGGTTTCTTCCTCAAATCATCAGAGGGAGTTTTTCCTTACCACTGTCGCCTGTGTGCTTGCTCTGGGGGTTGGTAAGGTCAGACCTTACTTGTGTGAAGCGCCTTGAGGCAACATTGTGATTTGGCACTATATAAATGAAAATAAGTAAGTAAGTCTTTATGCTCTGGATCATTTAGATGGGACAAAAATGACCCCACCATCAATGGTAGGAAAATCCTTTTAAGACTCCGACAATTCGGGTCAGGGTGTTTAATCCTATGGGAGACTCGAGCCACAGTGATGCCGTACCTTTTCTAAAAGTTTTAACTCAATTGGAGTAATAGTTTGCATTGCGACTGGAAGCTCCAGAGGTGACAGAGACACAGATCTGTATCAGACTCACCAAAATAGCCACGTTAAAGTCCTTCGCCATCATCTTCAGAACTCTTGCCACATGGAGCGCCGAAGACATTCCTGCAGACAGCAGTCAATAAACAGCCTTTAATTTTTTTTTTTTTTTTTTACTTTTTATGGAACGCAATTAACTGTCTTGGTCTCCGTTGATCCTCTGAGGTCACAGAACACACAGTGTGGAATAAAAGTCATATCAAAGACAAATGATGCAGAAAAACTGAGCAGCATGTCTGATGTGGCACTTGCAGTGTGTTCCAGGCTTAGCAACACACAAATTATGCATTGTGGGTCAGTCCTGCTTCAGGCACAAGGTGTGAGTGGGTTTGGTACCACTCCGGTATGCAGAGGTGGTGCAAGAGATTAAGGTCAATCAATCAATAAATTTTTTTATATAGCGCCAAATCACAACAAACAGCTGCCCCAAGGCGCTTTATATTGTAAGGCAAGGCCATACAATAATTATGTAAAACCCCAACGGTCAAAACGACCCCCTGTGAGCAAGCACTTGGCTACAGTGGGAAGGAAAAACTCCCTTTTAACAGGAAGAAACCTCCAGCAGAACCAGGCTCAGGGAGGGGCAGTCTTCTGCTGGGACTGGTTGGGGCTGAGGGAGAGAACCAGGTTCCACAGGAGAGGAGCCTGAAAGCTGAAGGCTCTGCCTCCCATTCTACTCTTACAAACCCTAGGAACTACAAGTAAGCCTGCAGTCTGAGAGCGAAGCGCTCTATTGGGGTGATATGGTACTACGAGGTCCCTAAGATAAGATGGGACCTGATTATTCAAAACCTTATAAGTAAGAAGAAGAATTTTAAATTCTATTCTAGAATTAACAGGAAGCCAATGAAGAGAGGCCAATATGGGTGAGATATGCTCTCTCCTTCTAGTCCCCGTCAGTACTCTAGCTGCAGCATTTTGAATTAACTGAAGGCTTTTTAGGGAACTTTTAGGACAACCTGATAATAATGAATTACAATAGTCCAGCCTAGAGGAAATAAATGCATGAATTAGTTTTTCAGCATCACTCTGAGACAAGACCTTTCTGATTTTAGAGATATTGCGTAAATGCAAAAAAGCAGTCCTACATATTTGTTTAATATGCGCTTTGAATGACATATCCTGATCAAAAATGACTCCAAGATTTCTCACAGTATTACTAGAGGTCAGGGTAATGCCATCCAGAGTAAGGATCTGGTTAGACACCATGTTTCTAAGATTTGTGGGGCCAAGTACAATAACTTCAGTTTTATCTGAGTTTAAAAGCAGGAAATTAGAGGTCATCCATGTCTTTATGTCTGTAAGACAATCCTGCAGTTTAGCTAATTGGTGTGTGTCCTCTGGCTTCATGGATAGATAAAGCTGGGTATCATCTGCGTAACAATGAAAATTTAAGCAATACCGTCTAATAATACTGCCTAAGGGAAGCATGTATAAAGTGAATAAAATTGGTCCTAGCACAGAACCTTGAGGAACTCCATAATTAACTTTAGTCTGTGAAGAAGATTCCCCATTTACATGAACAAATTGTAATCTATTAGACAAATATGATTCAAACCACCACAGCGCAGTGCCTTTAATACCTATGGCATGCTCTAATCTCTGTAATAAAATTTTATGGTCAACAGTATCAAAAGCAGCACTGAGGTCTAACAGAACAAGCACAGAGATGAGTCCACTGTCCGAGGCCATAAGAAGATCATTTGTAACCTTCACTAATGCTGTTTCTGTACTATGATGAATTCTAAAACCTGACTGAAACTCTTCAAATAGACCATTCCTCTGCAGATGATCAGTTAGCTGTTTTACAACTACCCTTTCAAGAATTTTTGAGAGAAAAGGAAGGTTAGAGATTGGCCTATAATTAGCTAAGATAGCTGGGTCAAGTGATGGCTTTTTAAGTAATGGTTTAATTACTGCCACCTTAAAAGCCTGTGGTACATAGCCAACTAACAAAGATAGATTGATCATATTTAAGATCGAAGCATTAAATAATGGTAGGGCTTCCTTGAGCAGCCTGGTAGGAATGGGGTCTAATAAACATGTTGATGGTTTGGATGAAGTAACTAATGAAAATAACTCAGACAGAACAATCGGAGAGAAAGAGTCTAACCAAATACCGGCATCACTGAAAGCAGCCAAAGATAACGATACGTCTTTGGGATGGTTATGAGTAATTTTTTCTCTAATAGTTAACATTTTGTTAGCAAAGAAAGTCATGAAGTCATTACTAGTTAAAGTTAATGGAATACTCAGCTCAACAGAGCTCTGACTCTTTGTCAGCCTGGCTACAGTGCTGAAAAGAAACCTGGGGTTGTTCTTATTTTCTTCAATTAGTGACGAGTAGAAAGATGTCCTAGCTTTACGGAGGGCTTTTTTATAGAGCAACAGACTCTTTTTCCAGGCTAAGTGAAGATCTTCTAAATTAGTGAGACGCCATTTCCTCTCCAACTTACGGGTTATCTGCTTTAAGCTACGAGTTTGTGAGTTATACCACAGAGTCAGGCACTTCTGATTTAAAGCTCTCTTTTTTAGAGGAGCTACAGCATCCAAAGTTGTCTTCAATGAGGATGTAAAACTATTGACGAGATACTCTATCTCACTTACAGAGTTTAGGTAGCTACTCTGCACTGTGTTGGTATATGGCATTAGAGAACATAAAGAAGGAATCATATCCTTAAACCTAGTTACAGCGCTTTCTGAAAGACTTCTAGTGTAATGAAACTTATTCCCCACTGCTGGGTAGTCGATCAGAGTAAATGTAAATGTTATTAAGAAATGATCAGACAGAAGGGAGTTTTCAGGGAATACTGTTAAGTCTTCAATTTCCATACCATAAGTCAGAACAAGATCTAAGATATGATTAAAGTGGTGGGTGGACTCATTTACTTTTTGAGCAAAGCCAATAGAGTCTAATAATAGATTAAATGCAGTGTTGAGGCTGTCATTCTCAGCATCTGTGTGGATGTTAAAATCGCCCACTATAATTATCTTATCTGAGCTAAGCACTAAGTCAGACAAAAGGTCTGAAAATTCACAGAGAAACTCACAGTAACGACCAGGTGGACGATAGATAATAACAAATAAAACTGGTTTTTGGGACTTCCAATTTGGATGGACAAGACTAAGAGTCAAGCTTTCAAATGAATTAAAGCTCTGTCTGGGTTTTTGATTAATTAATAAGCTGGAATGGAAGATTGCTGCTAATCCTCCGCCCCGGCCCGTGCTACGAGCATTCTGACAGTTAGTGTGACTTGGGGGTGTTGACTCATTTAAACTAACATATTCATCCTGCTGTAACCAGGTTTCTGTAAGGCAGAATAAATCAATATGTTGATCAATTATTATATCATTTACCAACAGGGACTTAGAAGAGAGAGACCTAATGTTTAATAGACCACATTTAACTGTTTTAGTCTGTGGTGCAGTTGAAGGTGCTATATTATTTTTTCTTTTTGAATTTTTATGCTTAAATAGATTTTTGCTGGTTATTGGTAGTCTGGGAGCAGGCACCGTCTCTACGGGGATGGGGTAATGAGGGGATGGCAGGGGGAGAGAAGCTGCAGAGAGGTGTGTAAGACTACAACTCTGCTTCCTGGTCCCAACCCTGGATAGTCACGGTTTGGAGGATTTAAGAAAATTGGCCAGATTTATAGAAATGAGAGCTGCTCCATCCAAAGTGGGATGGATGCCGTCTCTCCTAACAAGACCAGGTTTTCCCCAGAAGCTTTGCCAATTATCTATGAAGCCCACCTCATTTTTTGGACACCACTCAGACAGCCAGCAATTCAAGGAGAACATGCGGCTAAACATGTCACTCCCGGTCCGATTGGGGAGGGGCCCAGAGAAAACTACAGAGTCCGACATTGTTTTTGCAAAGTTACACACCGACAGAAGGAGTGCTTTAGTTAAGGCACGTGAAGATTACACTGGGAAACAAATCGTAATCTAGATAACTAGATCAATCTAACTGCGCAGATTAAACAGCTAACAGATACAGAAAAACACCGCTGTGCTCCGGAACAGGAAGTGATACAATACCGCAGTGAGAGCCAACCACCAGTAGAGGCAAGCAAACAGGTGGAGGTGACACTCCATTCTCCCCTGCCACAAAATATGAAGCTCCATATGCGCTCCTGCCTGATATGTCATTACTATAGCAACCGATGTGGATAAGACACAAAATGAGGATTGCTACATGGAGACAGAGATCAGATCTGGTCTCTTGTTATATAGAGTAATCGATCAGCGAGACAAGATTTGAATCAGATATGCAGATATTCAATAAATCCAGCCTGAACAAAGTGTGAGACAAATTATAAATTTAAGCAATTATATATATTTTTGGTTTATAGTCATCAATGGAAACAATGAATCAACACTGTATTTGGTGCTTTATTGGTTGACTATGTTGGAGATTATAGTAGTGTTCAAAATAATAGTAGTGCTATGTGACTAAAAAGATTAATCCAGGTTTTGAGTATATTTCTTATTGTTACATGGGAAACAAGGTACTAGTAGATTCAGTAGATTCTCACAAATCCAACAAGACCAAGCATTCATGATATGCACACTCTTAAGGCTATGAAATTGGGCTATTAGTAAAAAAAAAAAAAGTAGAAAAGGGGGTGTTCACAATAATAGTAGTGTGGCATTCAGTCAGTGAGTTTGTCACTTTTGTGGAACAAACAGGTGTGAATCAGGTGTGCCCTATTTAAGGATGAAGCCAGCACCTGTTGAACATGCTTTTCTCTTTGAAAGCCTGAGGAAAATGGGACATTCAAGACATTGTTCAGAAGAACAGCGTAGTTTGAATAAAAAGTTGATTGGAGAGGGGAAAACTTATACGCAGGTGCAAAAAATTATAGGCTGTTCATCTACAATGATCTCCAATGCTTTAAAATGGACAAAAAAAAAAACAGACGTGTGGAAGAAAATGGAAAACAACCATCAAAATGGATAGAAGAATAACCAGAATGGAAAAGGCTCACCCACTGATCAGCTCCAGGATGATCAAAGACAGTCTGGAGTTACCTGTAAGTGCTGTGACAGTTAGAAGACGCCTGTGTGAAGCTAATTTATTTGCATGAATCCCCCGCAAAGTCTCTCTGTTAAATAAAAGCCATGTGCAGAAGAGGTTACAATTTGCCAAAGAACACATCAACTGGCCTAAAGAGAAATGGAGGAATATTTTGTGGACTGATCAGAGTGAAATTGTTCTTTTTGGGTCCAAGGGCCGCAGACAGTTTGTGAGACGACCCCCAAACTCTGAATTCAACCCACAGTTCACAGTGAAGACAGTGAAGCATGGTGGTGCAAGCATCATGATATGGGCATGTTTCTCCTACTATGGTGTTGGGCCTATATATCGCATACCAGGTATCATGGATCAGTTTGGATATGTCAAAATACTTGAAGAGGTCATATTGCTTTATGGTGAAGAGGACATGCCCTTGAAATGGGTGTTTCAACAAGACAATGGGCCTCATGTATCAAAGTTGAGCACTTGTGGCGTAAATTTACGGTGTAAATTTGAAGTACACCAAAGTTGCCGTGACATGTATCAAGCAGTGCACGTCTGCCCATTTCCGACGTACGTCTGACGCGACCTTGATAAATGCGGCAGGTGAAAACAATCGTAATTATAATAAACACGCCCATAAATATTCACTCTGCTTCAGAGACACCCTCATTTTACGACATGGAAGGCAGGAAGACGGCAAAGAAAAAGAACTCCACCAATCACGACACGTGCCAATAGAGCGTCAAAAGCGGCCGTCGTATTAACTGTTTTGTAGTATAATCAAAAAAGTGTTACAGTGGTCCCTCGTTTATCGCGGGAGTTACGTTCTAAAAATAGCCCGTAATACGCGAAACTGCGACGTAGTCAGCGTTTTTTTTTTACAATTATTATAGACGTTTTAAAGCTGTAAAAACCCTGTAAAACTACTTTATACACTTTCTCAATCAGGCATGAACATTTTCTCACTTTTCTCTCGTGTGTAAACACTCTCAAAGTTCAAACCTTAGTAGAAAAATAAGACCAAACTGTTTTCAGGCCCAAACATTTGTTTGAGAAATAAAAATAGAATGTTTTCCTATAAATAATATGATGGCTTTTAGAACTAACGAATTTAATTTTAACGATCAATGTACGAGGTTGGACACATAAGAAATTATTAATAGTGACTGACCAGTATTTCACAGATAGCGCCTCTGCGTCCTGAGGCCGCGCCTTTTTCCACTCACACCTGGCTGCAGCAGGTGTCTGTTTCCGAGTTACAAACACAGTTATGAGTAGTTGTTGGCGCTCTTTTTTCTTCTGGGCGAGAAGATACTTATAAACAGACAGGCCTAATTTTTCAGATTTCTTTATTCTTAAAATGTATTTCTTAATTTATTTTATTGTGACAAACGAATGGAGACGACACAACCTGATTGCAGCACAGGCAAAGGGAATGAAAACACTACAGTTGTAATAAACAATTTGTCTAAAACGATCACAGCACATAAAGTTAAGCTCAGCGCTGCTCTGGCTCCAGGCTCTGGAGAAAAAGGCGAGCAGCGCTTTCTTTGCGGTCAGCGCTGTGGCCACGGATCATGCTTGATAGACCAACAATCCCGCAAAAGCGGGATTTGTATTGATTATTATGTAGTATAATCAAGAAAGTGTTATTTATGTAACATATGCATTGATTTGTATGATGGCACTGTTTATCAGGCCGATCATTTTCATTTTTATGTGGATTCCAGTGCTGGTTCATTTTGGCGTATAATTTACAAAACCTCTCGACCTGGTGTATATTTTCAGTGCAGCATACGCCAACCACCACACTGATAAATGCCAAGTGGCGCAGCCGTTTTGGCGTACATCCCATATACGCTCAAATATCGCCGTACGCACGTTGATACATGAGGCCCAATGACCCCAAGCACACTAGTAAACAAGCAAAATCTTGGTTCCAAACCAAGAAAATTAATGCCTCGCAGATGTGAAGAAATCATGAAAAACTGTGGTTATACAACTAAATACTAGTTTAGTGATTCACAGGATTGCTAAAAAAGCAGTTTGAACATAATAGTTTTGAGTTTGTAGCATCAACAGCAGATGCTACTATTATTGTGAACACCCCCTTTTCTTTTTTTTCTTTTTTTTTTTTTTTACTAATAGCCCAGTTACATAGCCTTAAAAGTGTGCATATCATGAATGCTTGGTCTTGTTGGATTTGTGAGAATCTACTGAATCTACTGGTACCTTGTTTCCTGTTCTGTTCTGAAATGTTTTTGTTTTTTTTTATTTAATAAGTTCAAACCAGTTTGCCTCTAGTCTTTATTGATTTAGTTATTCCAGTTCAATAAACCACAGATCACTGACCAGGATTTATGTCTCATATCATGAACACTCGCAGTTAACGCAAGTTTTGACAAAAATTTTAACAACCGCGACATCCCCTCAGATAATTCAATTTAGTAAAATACAGTAGTGTTCGGAATAATAGTAGTGCTATGTGACTAAAAAGATTAATCCAGGTTTTGAGTATATTTCTTATTGTTACATGGGAAATTATTGTTACAGTAGATTCAGTAGATTCTCACAAATCCAACAAGATGATATGCACACTCTTAAGGCTATGAAATTGGGCTATTAGTTAAAAAAAAAAAAAGTAGAAAAGGGGGTGTTCACAATAATAGTAGCATCTGCTGTTGATGCTATAAACTCAAAACTATTATGTTCAAACTGCTTTTTTAGCAATCCTGTGTTGGGAAAGTGTAGTGACACGGACCCACAACAGGGGGCGCAAATGAACGGTCAATAGATGAGCCAAAATATAACAATTTAATGTTGTGAATGTGCACAACCTACATACAGACAATCACAGAATATCATAACAGTCAATACACAGAGGTGACGTGTGGGCAGGCTCGAGGATAGAAGACGTCTGTCCTGAGAAGAGCCGGAACCACACGATTTCCGCCGCCCCAGAACCTGGTGAATACTGGAGCCACCAAGTCCCGAATTCCCAGGTGATCACCGTCCCCGACTGTCGGATCTGGTACTGCTGGCGAAGAACAAAGACAGTCAAGTGTGGGTGTGTGTACACCCAGTAACAACAACGGTGGGAATGCCACCTCCACCTCTCACTCAACACGTTGCAGTGGTCTCAGAGGACAAGGAGCGCCGTCATGCACAGCCTCCACCAAAACGACCGGTTCTCCTGCAAACACTCACAATCACAGATTTATAAATCTCAAAAAAAGGCTGAGAGTAGTACCTCCTATGAAGTATGATATCTTGGCAACGAGGTGGAGATGACGTCTGGTCTTTATGGAGTGAGATGATGTTGAGTAGATGGGTGACAGCTGTCAAGAGGTAATGAGCGACAGCTGTCACCCCCGGCTGTGTCCATGGCGGCAGCGCCCTCTCGTGCCTGAAGCCCGCACTTCAGGCAGGGCGCCCTCTGGTGGTGGGCCAGCAGTACCTCCTCTTCTGGCGGCCCACACAACAGGACCCCCCCCTCAACGGGCGCCTCCTGGCGCCCGACCAGGTTTGTCGGGGTGTCGGCGGTAGAAGTCGGCCAGGAGGGCTGGATCCAGGATGAAGCTCCTCTTCACCCAGGAGCGTTCTTCGGGTCCATACCCCTCCCAGTCCACCAAGTACTGGAACCCCCGACCCATCCGACGGACGTCCAGGAGCCGGCGCACCGTCCAAGCCGGCTCCCCGTCGATGATCCGAGCAGGAGGCGGCGCCGGTCCGGGAGCACAGAGGGGTGAGGTGTGGTGAGGTTTGATGCGGGACACGTGGAAAACCGGATGGATCCGCAGAGAAGCCGGGAGTTGGAGCTTCACTGCGGCAGGACTGAGGACTTTGAGGATCCTGAAGGGGCCAATGTACCTGTCCTGAAGTTTTGGGGAGTCCACCTGGAGGGGGATGTCCTTCGTGGAAAGCCACACCTCCTGCCCGGGCTGGTAAGCAGGGGCCGGGGATCGCCGGCGGTCTGCATGGGTCTTCGCCCTCGTCCGGGCCTTCAACAAGGCAGAACGGGCGGAGCGCCACACCCGACGGCACTTCCGCAGGTGGGCCTGGACCGAGGGCACACCGACCTCTCCCTCCACCACGGGAAACAACGGGGGCTGATACCCCAAACACACCTCAAATGGGGAGAGGCCGGTGGCAGAAGACACCTGGCTGTTATGCGCATACTCGATCCAGGCCAGATGGTTACTCCAGGCCGTCGGGTGCGCGGATGTGACGCATCGGAGGGTCTGTTCCAAGTCCTGGTTGGCCCGCTCTGCCTGTCCGTTCGTCTGTGGATGGTACCCGGACGAGAGGCTCACGGTGGCCCCCAGTTCCCTGCAGAAGCTCCTCCAGACGTGTGAGGAGAACTGGGGACCACGATCAGAGACGATGTCGGAGGGTATCCCATGCAGACGGACGACGTGGTGGACCAGGAGGTCTGCTGTCTCCTGGGCTGTTGGGAGCTTCGGGAGGGCCACGAAGTGGGCCGCCTTGGAGAATCGGTCCACTATCGTGAAGATGGTGGTGTTGCCCTGGGACGGCGGGAGGCCCGTGACGAAATCCAGGCCGATGTGGGACCAGGGGCGATGAGGCACCGGCAGCGGCTGGAGAAGCCCTTGGGCCTTCTTATGTACTGCCTTGCCCCTGGCACAGGTGGTGCAGGCCTGGATATATTCCTGGATGTCGGCCTCCATAGACGCCCACCAGAACCTGGTGAATACTGGAGCCGCCAAGTCCCGAATTCCCAGGTGATCACCGTCCCCGACTGTCGGATCTGGTACTGCTGGCGAAGAACAAAGACAGTCAAGTGTGGGTGTGTGTACACCCAGTAACAACAACGGTGGGAATGCCACCTCCACCTCTCACTCAACACGTTGCAGTGGTCTCAGAGGAAAAGGAGCGCCGTCATGCACAGCCTCCACCAAAACGACCAGTTCTCCTGCAAACACTCACAATCACAGATTTATAAATCTCAAAAAAAGGCTGAGAGTAGTACCTCCTATGAAGTATGATATCTCGGCAACGAGGTGGAGATGACGTCTGGTCACTGTCTTCACTGTGAACTGTGGCTTGAATTCAGAGTTTGGGGGTCGTCTCACAAACTGTCTGCGGCCCTTGGACCCAAAAAGAACAGTTTTACTGTAATATTCCTCCATTTCTCTTTAGGCCAGTGTTCTCTGGCAAATTGTAACCTCTTCTGTACATGTCTTTTATTTAACAGAGGGACTTTGCGGGGGATTCATGCAAATAAATTAGCTTCACACAGGCATCTTCTAACTGTCACAGCACTTACAGGTAACTCCAGACTGTCTTTGATCATCCTGGAGCTGATCAATGGGTGAGCCTTTGCCATTCTGGTTATTCTTCTATCCATTTTGATGGTTGTTTTCCATTTTCTTCCATGCGTCTGGTTTTTTTTTTGTCCATTTTAAAGCATTGGAGATCATTGTAGATGAACAGCCTATAATTTTTTGCACCTGCGTATACGTTTTCCCCTCTCCAATCAACTTTTTAATCAAACTATGCTGTTCTTCTGAACAATATCTTGAACGTCCCATTTTCCTCAGACTTTCAAAGAGAAAAGCATGTTCAACAGGTGCTGGCTTCATTCTTAAATAGGGGACACCTGATTCACACCTGTTTGTTCCACAAAATTGACGAACTCACTGACTGAATGCCACACTACTATTATTGTGAACACCCTCTTTTCTACTTTTTTTTTTTTTTTTTTACTAATAGCTCAATTTCATAGCCTTAAGAGTATGCATATCATGAATGCTTGGTCTTGTTGGATTTGTGAGAATCTACTGAATCTACTGTAACAATAATTTCCCATGTAACAATAAGAAATATACTCAAAACCTGGATTAATCTTTTTAGTCACATAGCACAACTATTATTCTGAACACTACTGTAAATTACTAAAGTGAATTATCTGAGGGGATGTCGCGGTTGTTAAAATTTTTGTCAAAACTTGCGTTAACTGTGAGTGTTCATGATATGAGACATAAATCCTGGTCAGTGATCTGTGGTTTATTGAACTGGAATAAATAAATCAATAAAGACTAGAGGCAAACTGGTTTGAACTTATTAAATAAAAAAAAAGTAAAATAAATAAAAAAACATTTCAGAACAGCCAGGTGAGATGAATTTGACTAGTTTCTACATTAAACACTGAAGTTGTTGTGTGAGTTGGTGTGAAACTTCCATGTTTTTGATGAGTGAACACCGACGCGGCGTTCCTGAGCCCTGTGGTGATGTTTATTTCAGATGATGACAGACGTTTGGTATTTACTGGCTCGGGTGCAAACAGCAGACAGAGATATCACCTTCATTCTGTTTGCCTCCCAGCAGAGGAGCGATAACAGCTGACACGGAGTCCACGATCACCGCCTTCACCGAGCCGCCACCAACAGACGCCTGATGCAACAAAATTAGAGTGCTGAAAATTTGATCCGTCTTCCTTAAAGCTCCCGCGGGAGCAGCATGACTGTCAGTGTGTTTAAAGTAGCATGACAGTACTTATAGTAAAAAAAACTAACAACAAACAAACCTGCTGAAGATCATACAGACAGTCGAGTAAAGAGAAGACATCAAAAATCTGAAAGACGTGGATCCTCTGAAGAGCTTGCATCTAGAAAATGATGATGTCACACAGTCAGTGTGATGTCACATGCCACTGTGCGTTTCCAAAGTTAACGGCTGGTGTCCCACCTGCTCGTCTGTGTTACTCGTCTCAGCGTGCAGCATCTGAAGGAGGCGGCTGGCTGACAACCCGCCTGTCGTATCCACGTAAATCACGCTCTGTTTCAGCTGGTGGGAGACGTGCGCGGCGACGCCAAGGCACACCTATCACAGAAGAGCAGCCAACACACGTGATGACAAAAATAAATAAATCAATCAATCACTCACTCACTCAACCTAGAAACTACAACAGACGATGAGATGCGCTGCTGAAAGAGAAAAACAGGTCAGAGAGTAAAAGTGTCACATTTGAAAGAAAAAAGTTTTACTCAACGAAAATTACCTTAAAAGTCTGATGAAAAAGTCCTAAGTGTGCATTTTAACAGGAACGAAAGTTTACAAAAATCAGGGGTCAACCGATATTCAGCGCTGATAATCGGTCAGGCCAATAATCGGTTGACCCCAGCTGATTTTAAGAGGAAAAAAAAGTTTACAAAAAAATTAGGGGCTGACCAATAATTATCGACACTGATTACTGGTCAACCCCTACAAAAAAGATATTAGGTTAAAGTGATATTTTTTCTGAAAACTCAAAATATGAAATTAAATAAATGAACTGCAGCTGTGATGTTATAACAAAAAACACTTTAAATGTCATAATGAGGAAAAGTCCATTTTCCAACATTAACATATTTATTATAAAGTTGTATTTTTTAAGACTAAAAAATACAGCAAAAAAGGCTGCGATGTTACAATAAAATGAGGTCACAATAATATGTGACAAATTATAACATCTGAACATATGACTTGTGAAATAAATATTTTTTTATTTAAAAAAAATGGTCCAATTATGACTTTATTCTCATCACCTTCAGCTTTTTATTATGACTTCTTACAACGCAATTCTCCAAAGACATTCTTTTATTCTCATCATGACCTTTTCCTTCAAGTTTAAATAATAGTTTCCCCCTTCAGAACATTTTTCTTGATTTTTGTATTTCTCAGACATTCTGACACTCAAAAGGTAGAAAAACGCTCGTCATCCAGAGTAACATTTTCTTATGATAGCAGACATGAAGGAACACGTTAAAATAAATAAATAAAATCAGTGATATGGCAGGAAGGGAGGACATGTTTACCTGCGTTTTGCCGCTGGCGGGACTGCCACACAGCTCCGTTATCTCTCCGGTATACACCCCAGAATCCAGCAGTTGATCTAAGCTGTGAGGAACAACGTCCAGTTCATTTCTCACAAGGATTACTCACAGCAATAAATAAATAAATAAATAAATACTGCTGTTGGATAAAGAAGGAACTTAGCAGAGTTCAATTTAATGGCCGCTGTTTAAGCTTTATCCAGCTCAGCCACTGGGTTTGGGTCAAACGCGATATTTCAAAAAAGACGCTGGAAACGTGTTACCTCTGCCAAAGACGTAATGCTAATAAATGCTACGTCAGTCCACAGATGTTCGGATGTTATTTTTTGTCAATCACAGAGTTTTAGAGGTGAAAGTTTCCTTGACAATTTTTATTTGCAGTGGAGGAAGTCCAGTCTGCACCCTCCAACCAACGCCACACCCCAAATAACAACAGTATAATTGTTGGTGTCTGTCTGTCCGGGCTAAACTCCCAAACTATAATATGTAGCCCTAAAAACTATATATATTCTGAATCCTCATGACATGGGGAACAAGCTGATACCAATCCCCCCAAAATAGCCGGCTGTGGGTATGACCAGGCAGATTCAAATTTCCAGCCCTGTATATGTGTTGGCCATCTCTGTCTATTTAATCCCTTTCTACAGCTACTTTATGTTCTCAACTATTAAGCACCTGACTGTCCTGTACAACCCAGTTTGCCTTCCTGTCTGAATACATTCATTTTATGTTTGTAAAATCGCAATGTAAAAACTGTGAAATACACCACTACCTCAATTTTGATTCACTGATATTTACATTTACTGTTACCTACCTTTTGTGTGTAATTTTGTTATAAATTTGATTGCAAAGCAAAGTCTGCATGAAGGACTGCAAATGTGTTTGTCTTTTAACCAAGTATTTCCACTTAGTTTGGGGAGTCCACCTCTTATAGTTCTGCTGGACAAACTTTAGTCCATTAACTATTACATTTTTAAGACATCAGCATTACAAAAACAAATGTTGGGCAATTGTTTTGATTAAAATGATTGTGTCTAAAACAGGTTAACCCGGGCAGCGCCGGGTACCCTAGCTAGTTGTTGTTCATTCAGCTGCTCCCAGTTTTGTTCGGGGTCGCCACAGCAGATACAGCCCGATCCGCATTGGTAATTGGCACAAGTTTTACGTCAGATGCCCTTCCTGACACAACTCCAGTTGTACCTAGAGAAACACACACAGCCGCTGGTGTTCCAAAGAGGTCTCCCATCCAAGTACTAACCAGATCCTGCTCTGCTTAGCTTCTGAGTTCTGACAGGATCAGGCTCTTTAGAAGTGGACCTTCAACCCTTTGCCCCTCTGGCTACACACCTGTACAGTCCTTGTAAGCAGGAAGAAAACAGCCACCAAAACAGGGGTGGGGAAATCATTTATTTTCCATGTAAATTGCTATATATATCACAAAAACAGACAAAAAAAATAGACTTTGTGTGTATTTTAAGTGAAGGAGAGTGAAATGTTTTAAGTGTGGCAGCACTGAGCGCTGCCTGTTATTGCTCCGCACTTATGAAGCAGAGAGAGACGGACGCTCTGTCAGATACACATGATGTACTACTTCATAAAGAAAAACCTACTACTCGGGTCAACTGACAACTGTATTTCCGTAGAATGTTTTGTTCCCAGGTTTGTTTCAACATCACTGCATTTGGCGATCAAATAAACGTGTGCATGCAGCTATAACGTGCACCTGACCTGCTGAATCAGCGGCAGCCCACCACCACAAAATGATTACAGAGGAAGCACTGAACAATAACAGCAACTGCAAGATTGAGAAAACAGTTTGATGGAGGACTTAACATCTCATGGGTGCATTTTTTCCTCAAACCTCAGTTGTTTGGTTGCACCAATTTCTGAGAATTCTGAAGGAACGCTGGGGATTTCTGAGTGCTGTCTGGATGATGATCAGTCTTTCCTGAAGCTTCAAGTGTCTCGTCTATCAGCAGCACGGCAGCGTCTGGGTTCGACGACGCCGGCTTTCAGCCAATGGTCCGTACAGTTTGTGGAATGTCATCGTCTTTGCATGATGACGTATGCGACAGAGGCTCGGTGAAACCGACACAGCCGGGGCTGAAGGTGGAGCATCTCCAGAAGGCTACAGCCGGATGATGATGATGGTGATGATGGTTAAACTGTGACTTGTCTAACACCTCATGTGAGGCCATCCTACTGAATATTACGGTGAGAAGTTAAGCACAGGTTAAAGTGACTTCACTGGTTCTAAAATGTGAGACTGAGGGTTCTGCAGGTTGTTTGGAGTGGCATTATTCATTCAGTTCACACATATCACCACTAGGGGGCAGTGGTGGCACCTCTACTCAAAACCAGCAGCCGGGGCTTAGTCAGTTTTATATCACAAGTCCAAAGCAGTAACAAATTAATGAAAACTGCTTAACAAGAGCCGCAGAGAGAAAGAAAAACCACCTGAGGTCATTAATTACGCTGAAACAGTGAAGGTAACAGCCTATAAATTATTTCTCGCCGGCCCATTTCACAGACGTGTCCAGAGCGGTTTGTGCCCCGGACAAAGAAACATTTCTGTGGCATATTTATCAGCTTTGTGCTCCGTCGTCCTAAAGATAACCAAATTATTATGTGTTGCAGCCCATCGATGTGCAGGAGAGCAGCGAGCGATACTCTATCTGAGCGCTGCAGCTTAGCAGCGGCTGTAACCCAACGCCGCGTAGGCTGCAGAGGGAATCTCTGCCTTCATTCAGCCATTAAATTTTAATTTTATCATGTACCACAAACCTCTTTTAAGGACCTATCACTGCTCAGTTGGTTTTTTGTGGAAAGTCGACAAGCTGGAGATCAAGTTAATGCGGCTGATGTATCAGGAGGCACCGCGAGCAACTTCACGAGCAAAACACAGGCAAGGCATAAAAAAAATAAAAATAAAATGATAAAATCAGGGCAGCACAACTACACAAAGATCAAATTTATTGCCTGCTTTTTTTTTACCAGGTCCGGGTCACAGGAACAGCAGACCAAGCACCTCATCCCACACTTCCCTATCCTCATCCCACACTTCCCTATCCTCAGTCAAGTGCTATAACTCTTCATTTGGAGAATCCAGAGGTGTTCCCAAGCCAGCTGGGAGATATGAGGGGTGACTGAGAAGTTTTGAGTCTGACCCAGAAAAAAGTAGGGTGTGGTTCTCCATCTTTTGCATTCTGAGAAACCAATATTCCTCGAGAATGTGCGACTTTTTGACTCACTGGGTGTAATGTTGCTTGACTTTTGTGATGTTGGTAAATGTGTAAACTATTGCAGAAAGACTTGGAATTACTGACAAAGCTGAGAAAATGTCATTTTTGCACAAAAAAACAACACTTTACACAAATTCATACAGTTTCCACCCCATTCCTCATAGCAGTTTTCCCACACGGAGGGTCCAGTCATTGACGTACCAAAAATCATGCCTGTTGCCATAGCTCAACAAAAACCTGATAGGTCCACTGACCAGCCAATCAAATCCTCTGCTAGCCTACTATGGAATTAAAGAGAAGCCTGCCCAGGACTGACATCAACAAGAAGTGAGAAAGCTATGTTTTAGCCTGGAGGCTATTTTGTGCTTTGGATTTATATTGGAATTCTATTGGGATTAATTTCATCTGTGAGAAGGTAAACTGTCTGTTGACATCCACACACTGTCATTTTGTTGACAATTAGCGCTTAAGAAACATCGCTAATACTACTTCCATGGTGTTTGGCTGCCTGCAGGACACTCCGATTTCAAGGTTTTAAAAAGCTTCGAGTTTCCCACGTGTCTGCTAGCAAACTTGAACAAAGGCTTAATACGGCTTCTTTTTAACAAATCATTCCATGTGACACTTTAACATTAAATTCTACGTCCATTTAATGAACCACTGCATCAAACGAAGGTTACAAAGTGCCATCAAATGAAACTTGCCACAAAAGCGGGTTCTTTTCCTCAGTAATTTACTGTCTGTTAATTTAATTCAGGATGTGAAGATGTGTCCTTGCGGGTGGATATTTTATTCCGGAGGTGAACCCTGCATTCTGCTCCTATGGCACTGAGCCCGTATTTAAATTCCCACAGAGGGAGCCGTGTGCTGCCGCGTGAGCAGAATTGTCTTTACCTGGGATTTCCGGTGGAGATGATGGCTGTGGAGCTCAACAGTTCTTCATACAGATGGGCTCCTGAGACGGGGAAGGCGGTGTGTTGGGCCAGCAGCACCCTGCGGATGGCAAACAGAGCCTGAAAGACACAAAGCACGTCTTCATGGATCAGCCAAGGAGTCAGGCCCCACCCACCCCCCAACCCAACATTTGTTAATAGTGCAAGATGGGACAATTCTCATAAAATAATCAACCGGCCTCCATGAGAAAACTTTATGCATATTTAACCCAGATGCACTTTGGCCAAGATCCAGAAAACAATCCGGATCTGATGGACAAAAACACATTTTCAGACAGGAAGGGGCTGCTGGAATGGGTTAAGGATTACAAAATGGATTGAGGCCTAAATTAACATAAAGGTTAAAAAAGGACAGATGGAGCGAAGGTCCATAAATACTTGGACATTGCAGACTCACTCAGGTTCCAAAGTTCTTGTCCACAGATATTACATATGACACTACATAGTGCACATCCTCTACTGAGTGCTATTCTAGTTAACTTTTTCTATTCTCTCTTTATGCGTTTGTGGACACAGTAACAGCCAGAACCAGCACGCGTTCCTACGCCTGACCCACTTCTGTTAACAGTACATCAGATAACTACAAATCTCAAGAGAATCGTTCTATTTGTAAAAGCACCAAAATTTGCATCTGCATCCACCTTAAAGTATTAATCTAAAGACAAATGTTCAAGTCCAAGACACGGGAACCACACATCAGTAAAACTGGCCCATGGGCAGAGTAGCTCCGAGTTGAAAAACAGTTGTCGTGTCTCAAAGCGCGGTGACGGCAGCACACCTGCACCAAGCTATACTGAGACATTTTTACACTTTTTCTTTAAAATTTGGTGCCGCTGTAAGTGTCCTCACTAAAACCAGCTGAAGACCCGCAATGCGTTAACAACAAATACTAGCGCTCTCTTTCCACCCAAATGCGCCAAAAGTCTCTGAGGACGGCATGATGAAAAAAAAAACCCTGATAAAACTTTCTTACCTGTCAATCTGGTCATGTTTTCTGCATAAATACACGTTATCCTTTCTTCCTGCTCAGACAGCAAACCAGGGGCAAATCCAGATGGAAAGGGGGCATGGGGGAGAGGGACCTGGCCCCCAACAACACCCGTAGATTAAAGGTCCACTTTTGGAGACATTTATTCATACTACTACTTATAATAATAATAATACTTTCAACAACTAAAATGTTTAGACTTTATTTAATGTTTTACTTTTTTTTTCAGGAAATAGTATTTAAATTCAACTTAAAATATCAGGACATACATTGTTTTCTTTACATTACTGTTAAAAATTCACTTCCAGTAAAGTGAACATTTGGAAAAATGGTTATCATTTTCATGTTTAGGTGGTGGTGGTGGTGGTGGTAGTGGGGTGGTGTTGTCAGCAGCTACTGGTAATCTAGCTTAGTTACCTTTAAAACTGAGTAATCAGTAAAGTAAGTAAGGTACTTTTTCAAGGAGTCATCAGTAATTGGATTAATTTTTCAAAGTAACTGTGGCAACACTGTCTCTGAGTGACCTCAAGATTTGTTGTTGTTATTTTACAACATTTTGCACGTTTAGCTGTTGAACTGTAAAATCAATGCACAGATGAACTGTTAGTAAAAAAAAAAAAAAAAAAAAAAAACAGTTTCTGGGTTCCGAGTGCCAAATTTGGCCCCTGCAGCAAGAGCAACGACGGTGGACCACAGAGAATGACATGTTACCGAGTCTCTCGTCTGTGTACCGTGAACACTTGGATTGACTTCTGTGGCCCGTCCACCCACACACTGACACAGTTTTATCTACAAGACTGTTCTGGTTCCACTTCCAGGCTTAGAAATATACAGGAACATTTCTACAGTTGTGAAAAACACCATAATCCTTAAACTTGCTATGTTATCTGCCCATAAGGTCAGAAAGTGACAAAGCAGAGTTCCTCTCATGAGCTCTGCTCACTTCTACTTCACTGAAAAGAAAAATGTAAACAGCAACACTCTATATACTGAAAAACAACAACAGCAAGAGGAGCCTTTTATTTTTATACTGCTGGTGAGCCAAAGCAAGTGGCCCATAAGGTCAGGGACACAACTGTAAGTAGATCAAATGAATAAACAGTCCAGACCTTGCCACACATTTCAGCAGCTTTTGTCACCATCTAGTGGGCAATGTGAGCATTTCAGGGCTTCAGTACATTCCCTATCTGAAACCCAGAATTCAGTAAGAAAACGTATTTATAAATGTCAGTAATGTATGATTTTTTTTTTGTTGTTGGCAGGGAGATCTTTGATCTCTAGGTATTAATGTAACAGAGACAACAACACATTAAAAAGCTAAAATGATTATTAGAGAGAGAGACATATACACACACAGCATTTGCCATTATTTCTTGTTGACAATTTGATGATGATGATTATGATGATCAAGGGTGGAAAATACAATGAAATATTCAGAAAGGAAAATGAACTGAAACTTGTTCTTCAGTGCACTGATGGTGTGCGACCAAACAGTTTCAAGCTCAAACCTGTTAGCCTCATAATCTGACTCACCATGAATCCACATAATAAATGCAGTGGGTGGTCTGCTTCTAGGGTGACTTTTTAAATTACAGCCCATCAAATATAATACATTTACCTCCACACTGAGGAATTTGTGGCGCATGTGGGTGTAACTGTGTCAAAGATCAACGTTCTAGAGGTCACAGCCTCAGCTGCCCACACCACATTATTTATTCCAAGTAAGACATGGCCAAGTTTCTTTTTTTTTTAAGTGCTCATTTTTTCAAAATAAAACCATGGATGTGATTGATCATAATTACAATGAATGTGGAAGTTTGTCTGCAGTATTGAGCAACAAAAATAATAATCATTCAAATAAATAAATAAGTTAGGTTGCACAACATATTTGTCACTTTTTTTAAAACCACAGGAAAAACTGGCAAAAAATAATAATAATAGTAATGTGATGCCGCCAACTTCAACTAAAACAGCAATCATGAAATAATCATTCAACACAAAACTAATCGGCTGCTATTTTAACAGCCATTTCATTTTTCAAGAAAGAAAAAAATAATAATTTTGACAGTTATTTCAGTTATGTGAGGACTTTCTACTTTTCCGTTTCATTGGAGAAGAAAACTGCTTTTGACCCGTGTTAAACTGTGATTCATTGAAGAAGAGAACCACTGTGAAAGTATGGTGGACATAAATCAAATCTGACTTTCAACCCTTAAACTCAGAGCAAGCCCAGGATAGGCCACACTGTAAGCTGCGCTAGCAAGATTTTATATTTGCTTCTTCTGAAGAAAATTGCAATAAACGAATATTGACAGAACGCTAACCTTCTCCTGGATAATGTGAACCTGAGCTAAACATTTTATGTAGGTGGAAACACGACATAAATCCAACAAAATCACAAGAAAAAGCAGCAAAAAAAAAAGTATGTGAAGCCTGGAGCTTTTACACATCTGAATGTTGGAATGACAACTTTTTTTAAACAAAATTGAAATCTGCTTTCTCTGTATAAAATATATATATATAATGATGCCCTTTAAACACACAGTGACAAATATATTTCAACATCAAGAGAAATTAAATACAAATATAAAAACAAAAATGATGGGCTGGGTAAGTAATGGCACCCTTTACTGTAAAATAAGTAAATCATCACGTTTATACCCAGTTTTCTTCAGACAAGTCATGAACATTTCCAAGTCACTCATTATGTCTTGGACTTCATTTACATCCATCAATAAGAAATACAGACAGGATGGTATCATGGGGCAAATCTGTCTGGAAGAAATACTTCTCAAAACTGAGTGACTGTGCAAGAAGGAGAAGAGTGAGGGAAGCCACCAAGACACCACTGAAGAAGTTATAAGCATCTGTGGCTGCAATTGGAGAAACTGTGCATAGCGCAAGTTCTGCATTGTGCATCAGTGAAGCAGAGAAGGATTTTCATCCAATAAAACAGACCTAATCTAGGCTTTCATCTCACACGTGCCTTCTGGCAAACAGCAGCAGAGCTTTCCAAGTCTTCTTTTTCAGAAAATTCTCCTCTATACCACTTCACTGAAGATTTATACCTGATTATGCAAAATGCGGAAGTTGCACGATGCACAATTTCTCTAATCACAGCTACAGAAGCCTGTAACTTCTTCAGGGTTGCCTGGGTGTCTTGATGGCTTTCCGCATTTGACTTCTTCCAGCACGGTTATGCAGTTTTTGAGAACTGCCTCCTCCAGACAGATTTACCAAACTGTTTGTACTTCTTCATGACTGATGTAAATAAAGTCAAAGACATATTCAGTGACTTGGAAACATTCATGTATTCATTCCCTGACTTGTCTGAAGAAAACTGGCTGTAAAAGTGATAATTTACTTGTTTTATACTAAAGGGTGCCACTACTTATGCAAGCCATCATTTTGGCTTTTATATTTTTACTTCATTTAAGTCATGTTGCCCAGATTAGTTTTCACTGTGAACTTAAAGGGGGCATCCTTTCAGAAATTTTTATATGCAGAAGCATTTTTTTTAAACTTGCTGTCATTCCAACATTTAAATGTGCAAAAGCTCAAAGGTTCACATACATTTGTTTATTGCCACCGCAGAATCCAAACTAAAATGTGGCTCCTTCATAACCTGGTTTAAGCTTTTTTAAATTATTATTAGGGGTCCAAGTCCAGAAGGGCATGAAGTAAGGTGTAAATAGTATACAGAAAACCTTTTGTCACCTTGTACACTGAACTGATGCATTAGAACTTTGTTGTAAATCATTTGATCTACAACAATGGATTTTCATTGGAAAATATAGAGAAGTGCAGAATAGTTAAAAAAAAAACCCCCACCAGAAAACAGGTTAGATAAAGCATGAGATGGAGTGATATAATGATATACCAGGCTTAAAAGTTGTTTACTAATATTAGTAATCAATGATAATAGGTTAGGAGACTGTGAGCACTAAGGTACTGTTTGGTCTACGGACGTGACGTACAATAATTAGTGAGTTTAGTGAAAGATCGAGAATCACCACCAAGCATGCTTAGACTGAAATTCATAAATACCGTTGTGTTCAGCACCATTGTTGATACTGACAACTCAACAACCAGTTTTAGAACAAAAACATCAAGAAGATAATCAGGAAATGGTGGTTTACATATGTGACAAAACCGTTACGGAATTCGCATCCGTGGCAGTCATAATGCAGCCACTAAGAAATGTATGGAAACGGAGGCAAAAATTCTATTTGTAAACAATAAATATCCTGCGAAAAATAGACAGCATGGAATTAGTTGTAAATTGTAAACAACATATATTTGGAGCTTAAAACTGGAGCTTAAAAGCTGCTTCAAAAATGACACGTTTTCGCAACCATTGAACTGTGAGATATATGATTGACTTGTACACATGAATATACTAAAGAAGAAATTATTGCCAGATTTATGATTTTATGTGTATGTTATTCGGTGGAACCCATATAAATAAAAAACACAAAAAGTGCCTCTGAATCAACAACAGAAGACATATTTTAGTGTCAGTTGTGTGCATTAAATGTGCTGTGGCCAATTGTGACATGCAATTTTGGGTGATTTCCCCTCAATTAGACTTTCCAGTTGTCTTGATTTATGAAACTGTGTTAGGTATCCAAAGTAAATTGGTATGTTATAGGTGTTCAAACTTGTACCCAACATAAAATTAACTTAATACTGACCAGCGGAACATTTTGATGCTTATTTTTCCATGCAGTGTTACTTTGGTACCTTAAGTGAATTTCAGCACAGTAGACTTTTAAAACGGCAACTATATGTAGCCATTAATGCGAAAGTGTCGTAGCACAGAGAGGTAATGGCATCGGAAGATGCGGGGGACATTGGGAGCTTTGCACGGCTGTTATTCATGGGTTGAATTGCGTGAACAGGGCTTCGACCCCTCAATCGCTGCTTGCAGCTATATTTATTATTGTTATGGTTAGGGGGTTAAGGATAGGGGTGATGATTAGGGTTAGTGGTTAACGGAGATTAGGAATCTACGTATTAATAACAAATACAAGTACGTAGCCTCATGATCACGTGACCAATATTAACCAATATCCACTGCCTTTTTTAAAAACACGAGAATTTACGCTTCACACAGTTTTGAGGCAACTCTGTTGTGATTTGGCGCTATATAAATGAAAATAAATTGAAAAATTGAAATTGAGAATTTTGTGAGATCCATACAGATCACTCAGACACATGAATCACACAGTTACCTTGTAGGATACTGAACATTTTTGAGCAAGTTGCTCAATATCAGACGACACCAAGTCTTCCACTGTGGAAAGAAGAAATCAGAACTGTTACCATTTATCTCCAAAATGACTTAATAAGCACTTAGGAATTTAACTGCAGTGCTAAGATAAGGTAAAAATTCATCCACGTAAAATACAAACTAGTGCAGTACTTTCAAACGTGGTCCTTTCGAAGTATCAAAGATGACAACAAACTAACCTGTTTTAACTTCAGCAGCTCGTAGATCGCGAACTAAATCTTCATCCAGTCCAGGACACAATCCGTCTCTCAACACCACCATATTCAATTTATTTATTTTAATTTATTATCACCCTGTTCACAATCAAACAGCTAATGCTAGTTAGCTTATGTTGTTTTTAGCTACGCGGTTAGTTTAAATGTTTAAATGTGGCAGTCAGTCTGCTTTTGACGAGCTCCGTTTCACGTACACAAGTACATATATTTAGATTAGTTTTACAAAATAGTCGCTGATAAAGTTAAACATAAACGTGGAAACTTTCAACTCTTCGAGAACGCAACTCACTGTATTTAAAAAAAAAAAAAAAAAAACCGCAGCTAAAAATGACCTTAACTGTACGCCGTAACAGACGCATGGTATTTCGGGAAATGTAGGGTCGTTCCCTCAATTTTCTGAAAGGGGACGCAACAGAACTTATATATATATATATATATATATATATATATATATATATATATATATATATATATATATATTTTTTTTTTTTTTCCAGCATAAAAGTAAAGTCGGGGTTTAAAGTTCATATATATATTGCACCTGTCAAGACCAAAATGGAAGAAAATGTTTAAAAAGAAAAGTAAAAATACATTTATAATATATATTAAATAAATGTCAAATACATCTCAAACGACCTGTGTTGGGAATTCCTTTAAAAACAGGGTTTCTACCATATTTACTACCTGAAAGTTATGACTGTAACCTAATTCAAGTATGTTTGTTCTTTTTGAACCGCTACACATTTTTAGTCTGTTATTTATTGGATAAGTTTTCTTGTAGCTGAACAAAAAATTTAAAGTGGTTCCATTCTTGGACTGTTGGTGGTTCAAGAACACATTATGTATTAGTCTGCAGCGACATTTTCAGGGCTTGTTTTTGTCACTTGTATTCACTACTTTTTCTCCTTTTTTATGCAGAAGGGATAAAAATGTCTACAGCCACAACACACAGAATGTAAATTTGTGAATACTCAAGCTGCCTTAACATTTGAGCTTAATATTTCAGGGAAAACAACAATTTCTGCTTTTCCTGAACAATATTGCATTTGCAGTTATATTTATTATAAATTTAATTCCAAATCTGTACTGGTGGTCTGGTGCTGTTTGTGATAACAACAAAACTTTCAACCCCAAATACCAAATAATCACCTCTTCTGATCCCACAGTAAGACGCAACTCAGTTATTACCTATTTCAGTGTCTGGACTGTTTCCACAACATGTGTTGACCACTCACGGCGGAACCTCTTGATATCCATCCAGACTTGTTTAGTTTAATGATGTTTCACAGTGAAACCTTCAAGCACATCAATTCCAAGCTGTGCAAGAGTTAGACTGGCTTCTCCTTCCATTTTTGGGCAAGAAACCAACATCAGCAAGAGTGACTGTGTTAATATATGGTTATAATTCACAGCAGAAATATGAGCTGCAATTTGACATTTCAAATATAATTCAGGATTTCACACATTGCTGCAATTATTGTTAATATCGTCATATAAAAGGGAAAAAATACTGGTGCACACAAATTACTAAATAATGTGTACAAATTCCTAACAAGTAACACAAATTAGTAATTTGTGCACACTTTACAAAATGTGTGTATGATTAGCTACTTCTATTTTTTATGCATGAAATAGTGTGCAGAAATTAGAAAACAGTATACACACATTTGCACAAATTAGTCAACAGTATAAGCAAATTTGTGCAAATTATTAACTGGTGTTTAAAAATGACAATGCTTCACATAAAAGGACACTTGCACAGTACAAAGTCAAAATCAAGGTAACTTTATTTGTACCCAAAGGAAGATTTTGTTTCCTATTGTCCTATTGTTATGTTCAGTAATTGGATTTAATTATGCTTTTCCTGTGGATGTACATGGTGTTCCAGCTAAACAGAAACTCAGTTTTGTCCAAAATACTAAACTGAAAATGTGAAATGGAACAATTCTTGTTTCTATTCATCTGTAAACTGTGAAGGAAACAGATCAAAAAATGGATTGGTTTTACAGATTTGGGCAAAAATTTACATGTACTGGATTTAACTACCTGGTTACAACATAATTTACAATTTCTGGAATTTAATAATAATAATAATAATAATAATAATCTTATTGATTTATTTGTTATTGGTAATTTAATAATAATGACTGATTATCATTATTAATATTATTAATGATGACGATCAGTCAAAAAGAATAATATTACTTGTGGCCTGAATGGATAATTACAGAATGTCATTAAATAATTAGTATGTCTTAAAGCTGCAGGGCTGCTGTCTGACTCGGTTGTTGCTTTTTTTTTCCACTTTATGTGAAATGCAGGAAAATCTCAGATTTTCAGAGTGGGTTGTGATTGGACCCTGGAGTCATCTCCATGTAATGACATGCAAATGCATCTCTCAAACAGTGAAAATGTGTTCTTGGTCCGTTGGCACCTTCACAGCCGGTGTGGGTAACCGAGACACTTTGATGTTGGATTTGGCTCGTGATGCGTGAACCCACTTAGTGTCACAAAGTGTGTCATCATCAGCAAACATGGCAGCTGATCTGTCAAAGCTGGCACACTTCAGTTTAAAAAGTGTTGAAACCACTCTGGATGAAGGAGGTCAGATCCAATTCATGTGACCCAGATTGCGCCATAGTGTCCACGTGTTTTGGTCTACAATCAGAACCAGTAAAGATACAGTTTTCGAATCTGGACTATATCACAAAGCAGAGCAACAAGTTCGAGGGCACAATTCCTACAGTCCATCAGATGTGACTCTCTAGGTTGGAATATAATTGAACAATCATCATGTGACACACATGCTCGCCACTTTGTGTGTGTCACATGACTCATCACTGCCCCTGACGGCCTGGAAGACTGTTACTGTCTGTGTGTATGTGTTTTAATATGTTAAAAGATAGAGAAGGGCAGAAGTTTTGTGATGACATCTGATTGTTTATTTGTTTGTGTGCGCATCCCAGAATGAAAGAGGCAGATGCTGCAGGTGTTGGAGCTTTACTTTGCACCCTGCGCCTTACTTTGAACTCTGTGCCTTACTTTGTGTTATACACTTTACAATGCACTCTGCTCCTATCTTCTCACCCTGCACCTTACTTTGTGTTCAGATGTTCCACCTAAATAACACATTTGGACACACCCAAAATGCACTTGTGCTATTCGCTGTGGACTATCAAGATAGGGCCCTTCGGGACAAAGTCATTGGTGGAGGTCTGCGCTCTCTCGAGTGCCTGTGTGTGATTAAATTTCAGTGAGTTTTGCAGTTTGTGATTTATTACTTCAGTACATTTACAGAAATGAAACTTTACTGACAAGGAGCTTTTCCCTCAGGCCGTAACAAGAATGCAGCGTGCTGTGTCTGTGCAGTGCATTGTTGTCCGTAGAGGAGCACATTATCTGCCCGTCTGTGATGGATTTCTCCCTGTATGATTGTTGAAGGCCTGTAAAATTTGTACGTGTAGAAAGAAGCCTCTCTGCCTTTGATTGTGAGGCTCTGACAGAGAATTCTGACATTTACTGCTGATGTTTTATGGAGTTAAAGATGGTTCTGCTGTCAGGCTTCATTGTGGCTCCTCTGGAAATATCTTGAAGTGAGATCACAGGCTTCATGACTCGCCTATCCACAGGAGGAAAATAAAAAAAATGGGAGAAATCAGCATCTGCTTTTTCACAAACAAAAATCTGTTTTTGCTTTTATGTTGGTGCTGAAAGTGTAAATAAAAGTGCTTTGCCATAAAATACATCGAGCTTCACCTGTGGCAGGGCTCCAGCGAACCCGGTCTGATGTGAATACAGGACGGGAGTCTCCCTGCTGCAGACGTGACCCTTGATTCCAGGGTAGATGAGGTCTAACTGGCTGCTGCACACATTGGTTCAGTCCTCTGCTTGCCACCCGGAAAGAAATGACTGCAGATCACAGTCATAGAGACAGTTTGGGTGGTATGGTGGTGCAGTGGAAGAAGGTCCTGGGTTCATCAATTCAATTCATTTTACTTATATAGCGCCAAAACACAAGAATGCTGCCTCAAGGTGTTTGACAAGGGTAAGGTCTAACCTTACCAACCCTCCGAACAAGTGCACAGGCGACAATGGCAAGAAAAAAACTCCCTCTGATGGTAATGAGGAAGAAACCTCAAGCAGACCAAACTCAGGTGGGTGGCCCACTACTTGGGCCATTCTAACAGTTACAAGGATGTTACAAAAAAAAAAAGAGAAAAAAAACTTTTTAAAGTACAAGTGGTCCATCTTGGTGTAGAGTCTCTAGAGAGTTTCAGCTCGTGAATACTTCTGATAGCAGACATCAAATGCCAATGCCAGATTACAACCCCTGGCAAAAATTATGGAATCACCGGCCTCGGAGGATGTTCATTCAGTTGTTTCATTTTGTAGAAAAAAAAAGCAGATCACAGACATGACACAAAACTAAAGTCATTTCAAATGGCAACTTTCTGGCTTTAAGAAACACTATAAGAAATCAGGAAAAAAAAATTGTGGCAGTCAGTAACGGTTACTTTTTTAGACCAAGCAGAGGAAAAAAATATGGAATCACTCAATTCTGAGGAATAAATTATGGAATCCTGAAAAACAAAAGAACACTCCAACACTAGTATTTTGTTGCACCACCTCTGGCTTTTATAACAGCTTGCAGTCTCTGAGGCATGGACTTAATGAGTGACAAACAGTACTCTTCATCAATCTGGCTCCAACTTTCTCTGATTGCTGTTGCCAGATCAGCTTTGCAGGTTGGAGCCTTGTCATGGACCATTTTCTTCAACTTCCACCAAACTATTTGCAGGCCATGACATTGACCTTATGTGTCTTTTTGCAAGGAATGTTTTCACAGTTTTTGCTCTATGGCAAGATGCATTATCATCTTGAAAAATGATTTCATCATCCCCAAACATCCTTTCAATTGATGGGATAAGAAAAGTGTCCAAAATATCAAAGTAAACTTGTGCATTTATTGATGATGTAATGACAGCCATCTCCCCAGTTATGGGGTAAAAACAGCAAGCATGGCGACAAAGGTCACTTTCAGTTTGTACAGGGATTAAAAGTTAAAGTTGCTCCAATTATGGTAAAACGTGATGCAAATTATTGGTTGAGTTAGTAGGATTTTAAAAAGGAATAGTTTGCACCATGTGTCATGCTTAGTTATCATGTTACGGGGTAACATATGTCACAGAATCCAATGGATGTCGACATTGTTTGACCTTTACTTTGGAGACCAAACATTCAACACAGAACTATTCCATTTGTTAATCCTATTAGTTCAACCAATAATTTGCACCACGTTTTACCAAAACAAGCAACTTTAACTTTTGACCCCTGTACAATCTGAAACTGACCTTTGTTACCATTCTTGCTGTTTTTACCCCATAACACCAGAACATTCAGTCACAGATAGTCCAAACTATACCTTTTTGGGATCTTTGTGATCAGACACATAATGTGGTATAGCTTTCAATATGATTGGAACATTTTTTGACCCCTATGCAGTTCTTCAATTGACCCCTACTTGGCCCCCTATTGAAAATTCAAATGGCTAAAGTTATTTTTCTACAATATGTACCAAAAGGTATACACAGTTAAATTTTGGTGTTTATAACTGGATTTGAACGATTCTTACAGTTATCTGCTGTACTATTAGATATTGTGAGGTCGAGACCTGTTCCATTGCTATTGCTATGATATTATCATCTTCTTCTACTCTTGTAGAGCTGCAGGTGCATCATGAAGGACATCCGGTGTAAAAATCACATTGCTGGTTGCCTGATACCCACCTGGAACTCAACATTTCAAAGCGGAATACGGAGTAGGTTGTATGTCTAATGAGGGATCAGCATTAGTCCTATGCTGGCACTGCTAATCGCAAGGAAAATACTTTTAAAAATTACACAAAACATCAACATTCACCTTCTCCAACACTGGCATGTGTAGAGTTAAAAAACAAAACCAAAAAAAGACACATCACATGGTGTACTGCATTTTCTTTAGTACTTTACATATACGGGAAAATACAAGAGTTTGTTTTCCAGAGAATACAAGGAATTTAACAGTGCTCTGTACAGGAACATACTGCAGTCAGTGTGGTGGTTAATGTGGCACAGCCGACCGAGCCGAGCGTGTCGTGCACAGTTTTCCATGATTGGGTGGAAGGACGGTACATTTCAAAAAGTTCAATTATATGTTGTAAGAAGTTTCTAGTAGCAGCTTGAAGAAAATACAAAATGATTAATATGTGCACCATCACCAAAACAGTAAAAACAAATACACAGAGATGCATTATGGGTAAGAGAAGCTATAAATATGACCTCAACAATAAAATGGTTCATCTGTATGTTCTGTGAATGGGGGGAGGGCGGGGTCATATTAGCATTTTTATGCCCATTTTGGATTGAACTTAATTGATTCCCGTGTAAAAATTGGAATCTATGGGAGAAAATATGATAAATTTACAGTACGTGATAATTTTATATAAAGTTGGTGAACTTTCCAAGTTTTCTTTGCAGTCCAGTCGCAAGCTGCCTTAAAATTGTTAATCCTTGAGGCAACAGAAGTAGCATTCAGTATATTAGTTAGTTGTAATTTTAGTACGTTTTGGTTTTCAACAGTATAAACTGTTCCAAAAATGCTACATTTGGGAAAAATAAATGCTGGCAATGCTTATGCTAGGTCACATTACTACTGCTCATCATTAAACAATACCATTGCAAGATGCTTCATCGATAGCTAGTCCCTGGGTCCCTACAAAGACACACTAAGGAACCTGGCTAGAATTTTCACTTTGTCCCCCCCCCATAATTTGTTGAGCAGAAAACTATGCAGATAATGCTAATTTGTTGTCACTCCCCCCCCCCCAAAAAAAGCATAATTTTTTTTTTTTTTATCAAAATACTGATAGCACAATGCCCTTCAAACAGTTAATATTTTTCAGATAGCAGCCAATCCATCTGGAACGTTAGTGACAGTGGTCAAGATAGCTAGCTATATGCTACCCAGGAAAGTTAGCTGGCTTAGCACGTCAAGCCAGCTAACGAGCTCAAAAGTGAGTTTGAGGGGTTTTTTTGTTGTTGTTTTTGCAAATGAATAACATGTTCTACAAGAATATTAACCCAGTTTATGATTGTGATCAAATATTAACCTCACAACTGTAACATTTTATATTTATGTGTGACAATTAGCTCAACACTGAAAACCACCACGTGGGCTGTAAGACATTTACCATGTCGCTTAGCATCCAGTGCTAGCCTTAAATCAATTTGTCCCATATAAAGATGATATTTGTGTTACAATTCTGAATTGGGTCTTTAATCCAGCAGCAGACAGTAAAAACAAAGTACCATATTCATCAATAAAATAAAATAAAAATAAAAAAAATCAGCAATTATCAAGGAAAAACAAAAAACATTAGAACCTGGAGACAGTTAAAGCAAAGTAACATAAAAAAAGACTCATTTTGATCAAACAGTTCCTTCATTAATCCTGAAAAGAACTTGATTTAAGTAGGATCAGAGCTTGGGTAAAGTTAACCTTCAAAAGTCTTTTACAGTTTTCCAATTTAAAAAAATGGGGAGTGAAACAGAGCAAGAGCAATTAAATAATAAATAATAAAGTCACAAACCGACAGCTGTCAGCCTGTTCTTGCTCACTTTGTTTCCTGTTCAAAATGTTTTAGTTGAAATCTCATTTGACATCTCTCTATACTCTTTCTAGACTATTATTTTCCTTTGTGTTGGTGTTGTTTTACTGGAATTCAGGAGCAATGTAGGTAAATTAACTTTACTACAAAACCCCAAAGGTGTGATCAACCCCAGTTGGTATCAGACACTTTAGACTTCTGTCAAAACTACACCCATCCTGTCAGCGCTGTTCACACTCCACTAATTCCTTAAAAGCAATACAAGTTCTTCCATTCAGTTCTGACAAACTCATGTCCTCAGGGCTCATCAGGCTTATCTCCAGTTCCTGTAGCGTGAAGCAGATGATAATTCGTGACTCCCCCTGGATGGGACACGGGTGTACTCACCAGCCAAAACCGGCAACCATTCACAGCTGGGTGGACTGGGATGATGCAGGTGTAGGACCTTATCTACCAGCCAGTGCAAAGCACTAATATCATTGCTAGTCTGCACCCGGTGCAGTTGTCATTTTCACCCCCAGTGGCCATGTTCTGTAAACAGCATGGACAGTTGGACTTGCTTTGGTCTAAAACCTGAGGTGTGGTCAGGTGCATTGTAAGAGCTTAAAGAATTTGGACTTTATGCCAGCAAAAACCTGGTCTACATTCCAGGGCAGTCCTTTTTGCGGAGGCGGAACAACACATCATAGGACTGTGAAACTAAACTGAACACAAAAATCAACGACAAAATTAATTTGATTTAATTTAACCTTTATTTAACCAGGTTAGTCCTATTGAGATCAAGATCTCTTTTGCAAGGGAGACCTAGGCAATAATAAAGTTTCCAAAATAAAAGTAATAACTGATGGAAGACGGCCCCAAGTGTCTTGTCCAAGAACGCAGACAGGTCTGTCAGTTGACAAAGGTAGTAACAGCATTTTTGTTATTTTGGTTTGCTTTCTTTGAATTCAAGGTCAAATCTGAAGAAAACGTCCATCCAGCATGATGTCAGGAAAATCCTTCAGTTAACCATCCAGAACAGGTGGCTCTGTGTGATAGGACTTGGACTACCAATATATAGACCAAGGTTCAATACCAGGTCTGTGCTTCAGGTCACTTGTCTGTGACCTTGGACAAGACCTTTTTTCTGCAGTGTCTGACTCCAACATCTATAAATGGGTACGATCTTTAGTTGGGGAAGTAATTTGGGATGGACTATTCAAAGGCTGGTTCTATCAAGAGAGAGTTGTAGATTCTTACGTAATGTTATCCAGGGACAAGCATCATACCGATGGGCTTCATGGCCTGTATAAGATGCCTTCAGTTACATATGGAACCCTCATGCCAACAGCGCACTCACACAAAATTACGCTTGACTTTGAGGTTTACTTACACTGTGACCTTCAAAAAGCACTAAATTTATTTGAACTGCCCCTAAAATTGGTGTTGACTTAGCCAAATCATAATTTTTTTCAGTGATCCAGTCGCCCCATGTCTCTTCAGCTCACTCCACACATCTTCACTTTATGTGAAATGTCTAAACTCTCCCACTGTTCTGCAACTGATCACGGCGCCATTTTCGGAGTTTTGACAGAAAGGTTGCTTCAAAGTGGTTGATGTAAACAACTTGTATCACTGCCTGCCCAGCTGGGACGTCACCACACCAGGACTCCAGGCAAGCAAGATTCAGGGATTGAATAATATGACACCAGGAGTGCTTTTTCTGGACGAACATCAGTGAGGACCAGCACCAGGTGCAGTGGGAAAGGGCTCCTTGTGACCTTTGTGTTCACAAAACCTGCAGCAGGACAAGATGGAATACAACCAATTTTTGCACTTTTGTTATTGTTGGAATAAGATTTCCTATGGTTTTAGAGCATCCCATCTGTGATTTAATTTTTTCGCTTCCCAGATGTGGAAGCTCAAGTGAACTTGAGAAAAAGAAACAAATCATGTTAAGCTTTGTTCCCTTACTGGTGCATAGCAAATCTGCAAAGTCAACAGTCAAATGTGGTACCTACCACTTTTTGTTAAAACACGACATTCACTGATGACATCACCATGTCCGACAACGTGAAATTTTTAAAACTTCAACCGGCCTTACGGTGTGCAACGCCACGACAAAGCTGGTCCAGCTATATACACGTATGAAGCGTATAAGCCCAGTGATGCACTATAACATAGTTTGTGTATGAACGCGTAGATAATTACAATACAAACATTTACAAATTTGGAAAAAAAGTCGCTGATTGTGCCTCGAGATCCTGTTACATGCAAAGAATGTGAGAGATCTCCACAAATACACAAGATTCTTTTGTATTTATACCTCATGCTCGAGATCAGTTGTAGTATTGTACATATGCTACTACACTGTCTCCAGCTGTAGTGAGAAAATGGAGCGACCGCGCAGAGAGAAGGAGTGACTGTTTAATAAGGCATTAGACTTGTCGAGGGCCGGGAAAACGAGTGGGACGGCGCTGTTGTATGAAATGTAGAAAAATGTGGGGAATGAAAGATGAGTGTGCTGCATCAAGAACAACAATGAAGAACATTTTGCTGTTAAAAGAATATTTTCCTACTTTGGCAAAAAACAAAATGATTTTGTAACAGCTTTAAGAAGAGCCTTTGACAGGTTTTGTTGTTTTTTGTTCATCAAAGGCCTCTTTGATTGAAGTAGGTATAGTACCGTAAAGTCCACAAAACAGGCGAAAATAGCCGAAACCAGATGTCGTCTACATTCGTGTCCACATCTACAACCAAATCCTGAAAATAACAAGACTGGCAGCGGCTCTCACGTCTGTCCAATGTCTCAGTTTAGCTCCTCTGGTCGAGTCTTTGACTGACTCTGCATTCACGTCTGTCCTTCTGAGGAGTGTGAGAATGTAGGACGTAACAGCACTGTGCAAACTGAAAAGAAAAAACCCGAACCAAAACAACAGTTGGCCTTTCTGTCTGTGAAAAATTATTTCACTCAGGTGAAAAAGAGAAAAATAGAAATAAAGGTTTCTTTAGAAAGCTAAGGTGGTGCTTCACATTGCACCACGTATCTCAGGCTATTTCTTTTATTCTGCGCATGTAGTCATGCAGTTCTTCTGGGTCTTGGAAGCCCATGTCCTGGCAAACCCACTGAATGTCCTCTTCATCTGCTATGGGGATGGAGTTATATGGCAGCTCCTCCGTAGGAAGGGTAGTGAAGGTGGTAAACTTGACACGCTTACGCTTGGACGTAGGGGAACTGGCCTCTTCGCCATTCTCCTTCGTGGAGCCCCCAGAGCTGCCGTCTCCCCGCCCGTGTACCTGGCTTTGAACGCTAGTCTGGGAGCTGCCGCTGCTGTGGTGATCGGCGTGGCAGCAAGTCTGAACCCCCTCCAACGGGTTACTGGAACTTTCCACCTGCTGTGGTGACAGATCACACTGTGCCCTTAGTGGCTGACCGTTACCCAGAAACACCCAGTGGTGGGAATGATCCATGTTGGCCTGACCTTCAGGCGGAATGCGCTTGTGGCGGTATTTAAGGACAAAGACGATGCAGTTAATGAGAAAGACTAAGATGGCCAGGCAGAAGACTCCCAGCAGAGCGTACATGCCGATCTCAAGGTCAGTCATGTTGCGAGGCGAATGGACAAAGTCGTCTTCTTCTTCATCACTCTCAGTTGGGCTCTCCTGGTTGCTGATGGTCGGAAAATTGGTGTAATCAATGGGAACACTAGCAGGCTGTTCATTAGATGTCTCATAAACTCTTCCACTGATGTTCGGATCAATGATCGGCCGCCTGGTCATGGGAGCCAGCTCGATCTCACCCTCAGTGGTCGCCTCTTCCTCAGAGTCTTCCTCTGGGCCAAAGCGGACCTTGACATAAACTGCGGCAGACGCAATGACGCTTTTGCGTTTGGTCTTCTGGCAAGCCTCGCAGATGGTCATCTCCACTCGTACCATCTCACCAGATCCCTCCCCTTCAGCCACCATGACAGGCCAGCGTTGCTGAGGCTCCTGGGATACCGACACGACTTTGTCGTCGAGTGTGGAGGCATTGAGGTTGTAGTCTTTGGAGTCAAAGCAGGTCAGAGTGGCGGCTGTGTTGTCGCTGAAAAACATCCAAATGGACAAACTGGCCTCCTGTCAGACACAAAGAACGTTTCTTTAATGCTGCAGGCCAGAATAACTGAATTCTAAAGTGTCATAACAATGTGACAACTTCAACAATCTGTCCATGAAGCACTACGAGTTCTAAAGGTGTGTGTCAATCACAACACAACAGTTGCTTGTTCTCACTCAGATGTTTGTTTCAAATCACAAGGAAAGCATATTATTTTTCATGTATCTGGTTAGTTGAAACAAACCATAATGGACTGAACACATCACAAATTTGTAGGTGGAACTTCAGACGAAAACATATTAATACTCAAAAACAGCTGATACAACAAATACAGCCAGGCCTGTAATTATTTGGATAGCGACGGCTTTTGTGACGTTGCTATTATACACCAAAACAACAGATTTGAAATTAAACAAAGTGTTTGTAGTGTCGACTTTCAGCTTTATTCCTACAGGTCTGTTTTGTTATTACAGTCATTTTGAGATATAGTCTCCTGCCATTTTCAGAGGCCATAAGTAATTTGATAAACTACATGTATTATTGTGAGGACAAGATGTTATTTTTACAGCCAATTTTCTTCCGAAAAAGAAGGGATGGACACATTGAATGATCATTAAGAAATACAAACAGTATGGTACTATATGGAAATATAACTCAGCCACATGGGGTGGACATGGGTGCCGGTCATAAGCCCAGGTTAATGAGAAAGTTCAAAGCAGGACACCATAAAGGTTGATACTAGCCTGGAACGGTGGAGATATACTCTGGAGAGAAGGGGAATGAAACTCAGAAGGAGCAAGAATAAGTACATGTGTGTGAATGAGAGGGAGCTCAGTGGAATAGTGCAGTTGTACAGAGTGGAGGTGGTAAAGATAAATGAGTTTAAATACTTGGGGGCAACTAGTAATGGAAAGTGTGCTAGAGAGGTGAAAAACAGAATGCAAGCAGGTTGGAGCAAGGTGCCAGAAGTGATGTGTCACAGAAGGTTATCTGCAAGACTGAAAATGAAAGTCTACAAGACAGTAGTGAGACTAGCTATGTTGTATGGCTTGAGATGGTTTGGACAAATGCAGAGTAGAGACCCAGGGTATATAGGGAGAAGGATGCTGAGCCACCAGCATCCTGAGGAGAAGAGGGAAGCCAAAGAGGAGGTTTATGGATGTGCTGAGGGAGGACATGCAGGTGGTTATTGTGACAGAGGAAGAAACAGAGGACAGGGTGAGACGGAAATGGCTGATCTGGTGTGGTGCCCCCTAATGGGAGCAGCTGTAAGAAGAAGAACATTTGTTGGGAGTAGGCAGTTCCTAAATTCTGAATGATGTGAGGGAAGCCACCAAGATGCTCAGACAACTCTGACAAAATTACAGACTTTTGCGGCTGTGACTGGAGAAGCGGGTGAAGTGTTATGGTGGAGGCTCAAGTCTCCCATGTGCCTTCTGGCAAGCTTGAGCTGAAATGTCATGTCTTCTATTTGGTTAGACTCTTTCTCTCCGATTGTTCTGTCTGAGTTATTTTCATTAGTTACTTCCTCCAAACCATCAACATGTCTATTAGACCCCATTCCTACCAGGCTGCTCAAGGAAGCCCTACCATTAATTAATGCTTCGATCTTAAATATGATCAGTCTATCTTTATTAGTTGGCTATGTACCACAGGCTTTTAAGGTGGCAGTAATTAAACCATTACTTAAAAAGCCATCACTTGACCCAGCTATCTTAGCTAATTATAGGCCAATCTCCAACCTTCCTTTTCTCTCAAAAATTCTTGAAAGGGTAGTTGTAAAACAGCTAACTGATCATCTGCAGAGGAATGGTCTATTTGAAGAGTTTCAGTCAGGTTTTAGAATTCATCATAGTACAGAAACAGCATTAGTGAAGGTTACAAATGATCTTATGGCCTCAGACAGTGGACTCATCTCTGTGCTTGTCCTGTTAGACCTCAGTGCTACTTTTGATACTGTTGACCATAAAATTTTATTACAGAGATTAGAGCATGCCATAGGTATTAAAGCCACTGCGCTGCGGTGGTTTGAATCATATTTATCTAATAGATTACAATTTGTTCATGTAAATGAGGAGTCTTCTTCACAGACTAAGGTTAATTATGGAGTTCCACAAGGTTCTGTGCTAGGACCAATTTTATTCACTTTATACATGCTTCCCTTAGGCAGTATTATTAGAAAGCATTGCTTAAATTTTCATTGTTACACAGATGATATCCAGCTTTATCTATCCATGAAGCCAGAGGACACACACCAATTAGTTAAACTGCAGGAATGTCTTACAGACATAAAGACATGGATGACCTCTAATTTCCTGCTTTTAAATTCTGATAAAACTGAAGTTATTGTACTTGGCCCCACAAATCTTAGAAATCAAATCAAATCAATTTTATTTATATAGCGCCAAATCACAACAACAGTTGGCCCAAGGCGCTATATATTGCATGGCAAAAGCCATACCATAATTACAGAAAAACCCCAACAGTCAAAACGACCCCCTATGAGCAAGCACTTGGCGACAGTGTGAAGGAAAAACTCCCTTTTAACAGGAAGAAACCTCCAGCAGAACCAGGCTCAGGGAGGGGCAGTCTTCTGCTGGGACTGGTTGGGGCTGAGGGGAGAGAATCAGGAAAAAGACATGCTGTGGAAGACAGCAGAGATCAATCACTAATGATTAAATGCAGAGTGATGCATACAGAGCAAAAAGAGAAAGAAACACTCAGTGCATCATGGGAACCCCCAGCAGTCTAAGTCTATAGCAGCATAACTAAGGGATGGTTCAGGGTCACCTGATCCAGCCCTAACTATAAGCTTTAGCAAAAAGGAAAGTTTTAAGCCTAATCTTAAAAGTAGAGAGGGTGTCTGTCTCCCTGATCTGAATTGGGAGCTGGTTCCACAGGAGAGGAGCCTGAAAGCTGAAGGCTCTGCCTCCCATTCTACTCTTAAAAACCCTAGGAACTACAAGTAAGCCTGCAGTCTGAGAGCGAAGCGCTCTATTGGGGTGATATGGTACTATGAGGTCCCTAAGATAAGATGGGACCTGATTATTCAAAACCTTATAAGTAAGAAGAAGAATTTTAAATTCTATTCTAGAATTAACAGGAAGCCAATGAAGAGAGGCCAATATGGGTGAAATATGCTCTCTCCTTCTAGTCCCCGTCAGTACTCTAGCTGCAGCATTTTGAATTAACTGAAGGCTTTTCAGGGAACTTTTAGGACAACCTGATAATAATGAATTACAATAGTCCAGCCTAGAGGAAATAAATGCATGAATTAGTTTTTCAGCATCACTCTGAGACAAGACCTTTCTAATTTTAGAGATATTGCGCAAATATAAAAAAGCAGTCCTACATATTTGCATTATTTGCGCACTGAAGGACATATCCTGATCAAAAATGACTCCAAGATTTCTCACACTATTACTAGAGGTCAGGGTAATGCCATCCAGAGTAAGTATCTGGTTAGACACCATGTTTCACCACCTTCCTGGGCCACCGCACGGTGGCCCATGCAGCTTTGGGACTCTCAGACCACGTGATGGTCCACTTGATCCCCACGTACAGACAGACACTAAAACTCTGTAAACCTGCTGTGAGGACGTCTAAAGTGTGGAGCAATGAAGCTGTAGAGGAGCTACGCGCGTGCTTGGCCACCACGGATTGGGATATGTTCGAGGCTTCAACAGACAGTCTAGATGACTACACGGACACTGTGACGTCATATATTCATTTCTGTGAAGATAGCATCATCCCACAGCGTACCAGGGTGAGATACAACAACGACAAGCCCTGGTTCACACCTAAACTCCGGCAGCTCCGTCAGCAGAAAGAGGTGGCTTTCAGAGAAGGAGACAGAAACAGCTATAGAGGTACAGATTTAGCAAGGAGGTGGCAAAGGCTAAATCCATGTACAGTTCACGTCTGCAGCAAAGGTTCTCTGCCAACGACTCAGCTTCTGTGTGGAGGGGGTTGAAAGAGATCAACTACAAGCCTAAAGCACCTCGTTCTATTGACGACCTCAAGCTGGCCAACGACCTAAACGTCTTCTATTCACGCTTTGAAGACAAGGACTCACACCTCCCCACCCCCCACACAACTGGATATTCAAACACTCTGGACCTCCCCCCTCTCACTGCTGCCCTCCCCCTCCCCCCGTTGCCCTCTCGGTTCAAGAGGAGGACGTGAGAAGACATTTCAAAAGGCTGAATCCACGTAAGGCCCCGGGCCCACACTGTGTCTCTCCTGCCACCCTGAGACACTGTGCTGATGAGCTGGCCCCAGTCTTCACGGGGATCTTCAACACCTCCCTGGAGTCATGCCATGTTCCAGTCTGTTTCAAGTCCTCCATCATAGTTCCAGTCCCCAAGAAACCACGCGTCACTGGACTTAATGACTACAGGCCTGTGGCTCTCACGTCTGTAGTCATGAAGACCTTCGAATGCCTGGTTTTATCCCACCTGAAGTCCATCACCGACCCCCTCCTGGACCCCCTGCAGTTTGCCTACAGTGCCAACAGGTCTGTAGATGATGCCATAAACCTGGCCCTACACTCCATCCTGCAGCACTTGGACTCCCCAGGAACCTACGCTAGGATCCTGTTTGTGGACTTCAGCTCTGCATTCAACACCATCCTTCTGGCTTTGCTCCAGGACAAGCTTTCTCTGCTCCACGTGCCCGACTCCACCTGCAGGTGGATCACAGACTTCCTGACGGACCGGAGTCAGCATATGAGGCTGGGAAAGAATGTCTCGAACACTCGGGCTCTCAGCACAGGATCTCCACAGGGCTGTGTCCTTTCCCCTCTGCTGTTCTCCCTCTACACTAACTGCTGCACCTCCAGCCACGACTCTGTAAAGCTCATCAAGTTTGCGGACGACACCACCCTCATCTGACTCATTTCGGATGGGGATGAGTCTGCCTACAGGAGGGAGGTGGACCGGCTGGTGACCTGGTGCAGCAGCAACAACTTGGAGCTCAACGCCCAGAAAACAGTGGAGATGATCGTGGACTTCAGGAAAGCCACAGCCCCCCTGCCCTCCCTCGCCCTCACCAACAGCCCCATCACCACTGTGGACTGTCACCGCTTCCTCAGCACCACCATCACCCAGGACCTCAAGTGGGAGTCAACCATCAGCTCCCTCATCAAGAAGGCCCAGCAGAGGATGTACTTCCTGCGGCAGCTGAAGAAGGCCAAGCTGCCTGTCCAGCTGATGGTGCAGTTCTACCCTGCCATCATCGAGTCCATGCTCTGCTCCTCCATCACGGTGTGGTACGCCGGGGCCACAGCCAGGGACAGACACAGACTGCAGCACATTGTGGCCTCTGCTGAGAAGGTGATCGGCTGTAGCCTTCCATCTCTCCGCGACCTGCACGTCTCCAGGACTCTGGGCCGAGCAGGTCGGATCATAGCCGACCCTTCTCACCCTGCACACGGTCTGTTCAAACCACTCCCCTCGGGCAGGAGGCTACGGTCCATCCGGACCATAACCTCCCGCCATAAGAACAGTTTCTTCCCCTCTGCCGTTAGACTCATGAACACCTCATAACTCACCTTAACCTTAACTCTGTCACTTTATCATTTTATCACAAAGACAATGTACTTTGGTTTTTAATTGCACTCCTCCCACTGCACTGTTTTTCTGTTTTTCTGTTCTTCTGTTGCACACAGCCTTTCATATTTCATATTTTATCTTATTTTGGCACATATTTTATATTTTATCTTAGCATTTTATATTGCTCTCTCCTTAATGTTGCACCATTATATCAAAGCAAATTCCTAGTCTGTGAATCCTGTTCATTGGCAATGGCAATAAACTTCTTCTGATTCTTCTGATTCTGATTCTAAATGTCAGACCCTCCGAGTGCAAGTAGCCAAAGTATTGCATTCCAGGTTAGGCACATTCCATCTTTCCATGTTCCATAAGATTGTATGCTGTGACGTGTCCTCAAAGTAGTAAATTTGTAGCTAGTTTTTGTCACTTTTGGGAAATATGGATGGGGACTATATATTTTAGTAATTAATATATAAATATGTTGTTCATTCGGCTGCTCCCGGTTTTGCTCAGGGTTGCCACAGCGGATACAGCCAGATCCGCATGGGTAATTGGCACAAGTTTTACGCCAGATGCCCTTCCTGACGCAATTCCAGTTTTGCGTGGAGAAACACACACAGCCGCTGGTGTTCCAAAGTGGTCTCCCATCCAAGTACTAACCAGATCCTGCTCTGCACACAGTTGTAGTCAAAGGTTTACATACCCCAGCAGAATTTTAGACTTTTTTGGCCATTTTTCAGAGAATATGAATGATAACAAAAAACTTTTTTTTTCACTCATGGTTAGTGGTTGTGTGAAGCCATTTATTATAAAATAACTGTTTACGCTTTTTAAATCATAGTGACAACAGAAACTACCCAAATGACCCTGATCAAAAGATTACATACCACAGTTCTTAATACTGTGTATTGCCCCCTTTAACATCAATGACAGGTTGGAGTCTTTTGTGACAGTTGTGGATGAGGCTCTTTATTTTGTTAAAGCTGCCCCTTCTTCTTGGCAAAAGCCTCCAGTTCCTGCAAAATTCCTGGGCTGTCTTGCATGAACTGCACATTTGAGATCTCCCAGAGTGGCTCAATGATATTGAGGTCAGGAGACTGAGATGGCCACTACAGAACATTCACTTTATTCTGCTGTACCCAATGACAGGTCCACTTGGCCTTGTGTTCTGGATCATTGTCATGTTGGAAAGTCCAAGTATGTCTCATGTGCAGCTTCCAGGCTGGTGAGCGCAAATTTTCCTCCAGTATTTTCTGATAACATGTTGCTTTCATGCTGCCATCAATTCTGACCATGTTTCCTGTGCCTTTGTAGCTCACACATCCCCAAAACATCAGCGACCCACCTCTGTGCTTCACAATAGGAATTGTGTACCTTTCATCATAGGCCTTGCTGACTCCTCTCCAAATGTAACATTTATGGTTGTGGCCAAAAAGTTAAATTTTGGTCTCATCACACCAAACGAATTTGTTCTCTGTGTTGTTTACATGTTATAAGTGGGATACTTTGTTGCATTTGCATAGTAATGGCTTTTTTCTGGTGATTCGACTATGGAGCCCATTTTTCTTCAAGTGCCTCCTTGTTGTACATCTTGAAATAGCCACACCACTTTTTTTCCAAAGAGTCCTGTATTTCAGCTGAAGTTATTTGTGGGTTTGTCTTTGCATCCCTAACAATTTTCCTGGCAGTTGTTGATGAAATTTTTGTTGGTCTACCTGACCGTGGTTTGGTTCCAACAGAATCCCTCATTTTCCATTTTCGCAGTTCCTTGGATATCTTTTTATATCCCTTTCCTGTTTTATACAGTTCAATTACCTTTTCCCACAAATTCTTTGACAATTCTTTTGCTTTCCCTATGATTCAGAAACCAGAAATGTCAGTACAGCACTGGATGAAAGATGCAAGGGTCTGTCAGGAGCCCAGAAACTCACTAACTCACTGACCTTTTTTACACACACACAAACACACACACAAACACACACACACACACACACACACGGATTACAAGCAAACAGATCATGTGGATGGTTACCTTTTGTCGCTATTCAAACCCGTTTGTGTCAGCTCGTGTGCATGTTATCAGGCCAAAATCACCAGGGTATGTAAACTTTTAATCAGGGTCATTTGGTTAGTTTCTGTTGTCATTATGATTTAAAAAGAGTAAATACATTGTTGACAATAAATGGCTTCATACAACTACTAGCCATGAGTGAAAAAAGTTTTTGTTTTATCATTCATATTGTCTGAAAAATGGCCAAAAATAAAATTCTGTCAGGGTATGTAAACTTATGAGCTCATTGTGCATATATATATATATATATATATATATATATATATATATATATATATATATATATATACACACCATGGTCAGTGAGAATTCCATGTCTGGCGTGCATTATTTTTGTGTATACGCACACATAGTTCAGCAAGTTAAGTCACTGTTATAATCACTCCGCTCTGGTTGCCACCAGCGGTGGGCACAGATAACCAAAAAATTAACTTCGATAACAGATAAACATAACTGAAAAGTTATCTATGATAAAGATAAAACGATAAACCACCCAAAAATGTATCGAAGTTACAGATAACCGATAACTGATAAATTCCAGTATTATCTCTGGTACATTTGCAACTACTAATAAACTGTACTTGAGTTTTAACATCACGATCGCGTCTGGTAACAACAAAAGTGACAACAAACCCAAACAATGAACCCACACTTCTGTCTTTGAACAACTTGCTTCCTACTGGAAGCTCTTGTTTACTACATGGCTTCCAGCACAGACGCAAGCTGAGAGCAGCCACAAAGCCCAGCTCTCTACCAATCACAATGCTTCGGTCAGGCGGAGGTCTTGGAAAATAAAGCATTGCTGACTTATGGTTTTGATTTACAAATAACATTAATACCAATAGAATAACTCCATTCATGTTAATTCTGTCATTTGTACAAAGTTAAAATATAACATATATATTCGCCCTATTGACGTTTCAAATCCCACAAAACCTTGGAGAGGTCGCTGCGCTGTGAGATCTCAGTAACACTGAGAACTGCATTGAGACGCTCTGATCGGGCTGCACACAGACAACACCATTAACATCGCAACATAAAACTATTTTTATATTGTGCCTAAAACTCTTGTGAATATATTCTCTGGGTTTATAGACGTTGTTATTGTGTTTATTTTATGTAAACATGTGAGAATCAAAGGCTGTCTCTCCGTTATTTTCAATGGGAGCTGCTGTGAGCTACAATCGCTTCTTGGTCATGCCGTTCTGGGGGAAAGTGAAGTTTGCTCTTTAACGTCTTGATTATTGTTCTTTACAATACTGTTTGTCCTCTTTGTTCGAGACTAATATATGTCTGAAATTCGGTTTGCGTTTATTCAATTCCACGCAGATTAAACGTAACAGACACGGATTATTTGTTATAATTGTTTTAGCAAGTTTTCAAGGTATCATGCAGCAGTCTCTTATTAACGTGACGAAAAGCATAAAAAAATACATTGTTGCAGTATAATATTAATTTATAACTGTCATCGTGTTGATTCTCTATATGTTGTTGTCGACTGCAGCGACTCTCTGGCACACAAGGGATTATGAGATACGTCAATAGGGGGAATGAACACTACTGGCCAGTAGATGGCAGGAGAGACCTTGAAAACTTGCCAAAACAAAATTCCAAATAATCCGTGTCTGCTACATTTAAGATGCGTGGAATTTAATAAATGCAGACACAATAACAACGTCTATAAACCCAGAGAATATATTCATGAGAGTTTTAGGCACTAGAGTTTAATGCTGTTGTCCGTAGAGCCTGATCAGAGTGTCTGAAATGCATTTCTCATGTCGTGAACGTACTGAGATTACCCTATCCTACCCATAATACACTGCTGGGCACAGCGTATATATCCACACTAAAACCTTAAAAATTAGCGCATTACTTTGAAACTAAAACATATATCTGATATTTTCACTTTATAAAACTTCAGACACAACATTAATTTAAATAACTTGTCCAACATTAATTTGGTTAAAAGTTGAACCATAAGTTAAAAATGTATGCCTCTGGATGACTTGGGTGATATTGCCTGCATATCAGTATGAGGTTAAGAGAAATGAGTTTTTATTTTTGTTTGTGACCAGTTCTCCGTTGTCTGCAGAGGATGGAGCAGTTTCTTCTTAAAGCAGCTCTTCTCTGTTTTGCAGAGGGTAGAACTACACATCAGCTACAAAACATTTAGCAGGCAGGTGCTCAATTGATTTTAAGTTTTATAAATATTTGTAGCTGTTCAATTTTATTTACCACGTTATTGGTCTAAAAATTATCGGACAAAAATTTACTGCAAGATAATTAGTCAGATAATGGTTTTTAAAGTTATCTAAAAAGATAATCCGATAATGAAAACACTGTTCGATAATTATCGGATTATCGGAACTTTGCCCACCACTGGTCGTCACCATAGCAATGCGCAAATCAGTTGGCGCAGATCAACTGTGTTTTGACAGGTGAATGACAGAAACGTGATAAAACATGGATTTCCAAGTGAATTTTAATATTTTTGGCCAAAATAAAACATTTGAGGAATGGAAGGCGGAAGAGAGCAAACGAGAAGAACAGCAAAAGCAATGGCATAAAGATTTAACATCGGACAAACTGGACAAGATTGAAGACAGGAAAGAAGAAGAGAACGGTTCTATCCTTGCGGGCTGGGAGCGCTCCACATCAAAACAGTGAGTGTAGTTTCTGGACCTGTTGCCAGTTTGCCACAGCTCCACACAGCAGAGAGGGGGACGGTGTGAGTGGCCCGAGCCCGCAGACTCGGTAAGCACATCTGAGACAAAATATCTTGAGACTGGTATAAAATAGTCCCAAATACTCACACATTTTTATCAAGTTCTGTTAACTTAAATAAATATTTGTGTGTTAGCTCACTGTGTGGGACCATGGTATAAGCGGATTAAACAACTCGAAGCCGTGCATTATACGGTTTGAATGCACGTCGCAGTGTTTTAGACTCCGGGTCGTGCATTTAAACCGTATACAGTGGTCCCTCGCTATATCGCGGTTCACCTTTCGCGGCCTCGCAGTTTCACGGATTTTGTTTTAGTGCAATTTTTCATGCTTCTTCGTCTTTTTTTTAACAGCGCATTGTGTTCTGTGTCCTCATCAGGCAGGCCGGTCGGCATCACCGCGATTGCTCTCACTGCCTCCGATGCGCTTACTGAGTCTGTGGGCTCGGTAAGCACCAGAGCAGGCCACTCACACCGCCCCACTGTGCTGTGCAGAGTTACGGCAAAAATCTGGCAACAGGTCCAGAGACTACGCTCGCTGTTTTGATGCAGAGCGCTCCATCAGCCTGCAAGGATAGAATTCTTGCGGGAAAAATCCACAGTGCTGCATGGTCTCGGTAACCGCAGCTGCAGAGCTCCGTGGCCACTGAGAGAGGTTTGTATCTTTTTAATGACTTGGATTCTTTACGGGTCCCGCATCCGTCCCGCAACGGAGACACCGGAGGCAGTGAGTGAAGAAAGAGCACGCGCACTGTGTTCATCTTCTCGCCCAGAAGAAAAAAGAGCGCCAACAACTACCCATAACTGTGTTCTTCACTCGGAAAAAGGCACCTGCACCGAGGTGACATTCAGTGGAAAAACATGCTGCAGAGCGGCACCAGGACGCAGAAGTGCGATCAGAGGAACTGTGACTCGTAGGTTGATCGTTACAATTGAATTCGTTAGTTCTAAAAGCCATCATAATTATTTATAGGAAAACGTTCTATTTTTATTTCTCAAACAAACATTTGGGCCTGAAAACAGGTTTTGATATTTGGTTTCATTCTATAATACTGGACTTATTTTTCTTTGAGCTTTGAGAGTGTTTACACAGGAGAGAAAAGTGAGAAAATGTTAATGCCTGTTTGAGAAAAGTGTATAAAGTGCATAGTGAGGGGTTTTATTGCCTTAAAACATCTATAATAATTGTAAAAAATAATGCTTACTACTTCGTGGATTTCACCTATTGCGGGCTATTTTTAGAATGTAACTCCCGCGATAAATGAGGGACCACTGTAATGCACAGCTTCTTGTTGTTTAATCCATATATACGAGGTCTATTAGAAAAGTATCCGACCTTATTATTTTTTTCAAAAACCATATGGATTTGAATCACGTGTGATTACATCAGACATGCTTGAACCCTCGTGGGCATGCAAGAGTTTTTTCACGCCTGTCGGTTACGTCATTTGCCTGTGGGCAGTCTTTGAGTGAGGAGTCGTCCACCCGCTCGTCGATTTTTTTCATTGTTTAGGAATGGCTCAGAGACTGTTGCTTTGTTTGATAAAAATTTTTTCAAAACTGTAAGGCACAACTGAGTGGACACCATTCAATAAATTCAGCTGGTTTTCGGTAAAAATTTTAACGGCTGATGAGAGATTTTGGTCTGGTAGTGTCGCTTTAAGGACGGTCCACGGCGCCTGACGGCGATCTGCGCTTTCAGGCTCTGTTGATCCAGTAAGTCGTCAGAGAACAGAGAACTTTCAGAAGAAGTCGGCATGAGGAGTTTATTCGGACATTCCATTGTTAACGGACATTTTGTAATGAAAGAACGTGCGGGCAGAGTCGCATGTCAGGCTGGACCCGACCGCGGGGGGTCGCGGCAGGAAAAACACCTCCGTTGGAAATCTTAACGGGCAAGTTGGAACATGCCCAAGCTGTTAAACAATTTCTCAGTTACTCACTTGTTGAAAGCCATTAAAAGCCGCCTGAATTCTACAAATGGTTTTCAACACGGAGGTGTTTTTCCTGTCGCGGCGCACACAGATTTGCCGAGTCGTCACAGAAACGACTCGGCGAATTTGCGCGTACGTCTTTCATTAAAAAAATGTCCTTAAACAGTGGAATGTCCGCATAAATTCCTCATGCCGGCCTCTTCTGAATCTTCTCTGTTCTCTCACGATGTCCTGGGTGAATTAAGCCTTAAATTAGGATGTTTTCAGCTCGAAACAGGCCGACGACAGCGCCTGGAAGCGCTGCAGGACGTCCCGCTCCGTGGGAAGTCCTTACACCGACAGAAACACCCCATAATCTCTCATCAGCCGTTAAACTTTTCCCAGAAAACCAGCTTAATTTCTCGAATAGTGTCCACTCGGATATTCCTCACAGGTCCAGAAAAAATTTTGATAAAGCAACGCATGCCGTCTCGAGCAGCGTGTGAAACAAAGGAATTCAGCCGAGAGGGCGGGACCACATCTCACTCAAGGCCTGCCCACAGGGAAATGACGTCACTGACACACGTGAAAAAACTCACGCATGCGTACGAGGGTTCAAGCATGATTGATGTAATCGCATGTCATTCAAATCCATATAGTTAAAAAAAAAATAAAAGGGTTGGTTTATTATCTAAGAGACCTCGTATATATATATATATATATATATATATATATCCAACAAGCAAAAAAAAAAAAAAAAATCTAGTCTTTAAGAGAACAGGTTGCTGATCAGCCTCCCACCACCAGACGTGATGACATCGTCACATAATCTAGTGAATTTAATGACATTTCAAAGAGCCAATAGCAACTTCTGGGGACAGTTTGCTTGGCAACACTGGCTGTGATGCTGTGACTAAGGAAGCAACAGGCAAAATCTGCTGCATGCTGCACAATCTGTCCAATCACAGCCACTGGAGTTGGTGGCTTTCCTCACCTAAACCCAATCAGATTTGTAATATACTTTCTAAAAAAGTTTTAAATAGGACTTTACAGTGGTTAAAAAGAACACATCTCCTCTCACTGTGCCTCTTTATTAATGTGATGTGTATATATTTCCGTGAAGTTGCTTATTTGCTCTGATTTGTGTGTTATGGCAACATATGAAAACATAAATGTAGCAGAAGCAGCTTGGAATATAAAATAAGCATATGGAGAAAAACACTCCTGTGGAAACGTTCTTCTGCGGGTGCGACTGTATCAGTTTTAGCAGTAATAACACACTTGGCTTTCATGAATAGCTTATTGAGTTGCTCGTTTAGGCGGCAGCGTTGAGTCAATCACAGCTATAGCGAGGCTTTATGAGGAAACTTCAAACACTTTCAGCTCCTCATCAAGTGGAAAAGAATCCAAAGAGACCTTGATTGTCTAGAGTTTATGTGTTTGATTCATTTCTGGAGTAATAGAGGACATTTAGGAAGTTTTTGCTGTGAAACTGAATCAAATGGCTTGAAATAGCTGCAGTGCTCCTCCGAGAACTCCGCCGGCCGAGGAATTGGCTGCCTTTTATGGCCCGGCCTTGGAGAGCACTTAGGACAATACATTACAATAATTAAATTTCAAGGTGGCCAAGAAGCGGAAAGCAAGAAGAATTGGAATTTAATGCTAGCTTCTCTTCCGCTGATGCTTGATGTGATTGTCAATGCATTTTGAGCAACTTGCAGGCCAGTGAGAGGACACAGCGGAAGAATACAGACGCACTTCATCCGCCGTCCAGTGAAGATACTCTGCAGACGTCCTAATCCACCGTGAAGACACATCGGTTAAGAGAGAAGCACATTATTGGTTTTGCTTCACCTAATATCACTGCATTTCTTTTTTAAGTAATAAAATATTTTTTTCTGTCACATCCATTTTTTTTTCTTTTGGTTGCCAGATCACAAAAAAACTAATGAACTTTTAATGAAAAAAGTTTAGAGGGGTTTGGAATAGATGCCATTAAAAACTTGGAGATTTCAACTGCGATCCAAAACTGTTTTAAAAAGGTGTTAAGCAAAAATAAATAAATAAATAAAATAAAAAAAAAATAGACTAGATTAGAAAACTTTCGCTGTGATGAAAGAAAACTGGCTGTAAAAGTGATGATTTGTATAAACTATAATCTTAATATTTACGGCCTGTCCACATGGAGATGAGTTTAGGCGTAGCTGAAACAGTTTTGTATCGTATTGGCGTTTCATCCACACAAAGTTTTTGAAAACGGGTCAAGGCCTTAGTTTATGCTTAAATCTGCTTTACATAGGATGGGGATTGTTGAGAGATGAAAAAATGGCCAGATCTCTCAACGATCTTTCAATGAGCGCTCAGCAATCACCAAACTCTCTCAGTGATCTCCACGGTCGCCACAGTCTCCTCAAAGTTTTGACTCAGTCCAAAACAATCTCTGAATGACCTCCAAGGGAAGTGATTTCTCAACAATCTCTCGGTGAATGCTCAACAATCACTCGGTGAATGCCCAACAATCTCTCAATGATCTCATTGATCTTGCAGTGATCTCTATTGGTCACATAACGGGACCTCAGCAAACTCTCAACAGTCGCTGCAGGAGGCTACAAAAATTGCATTTTTGATCACACAATGAGTGCACAAGGATCTCCCAAACATTGGCTGAAATTCCGAAATGGTTGGTGTGATATTTTTGTTAAACCCCTTGAATTAAAGGCAGATGCTTAAACGACAGACACATCTTGACTGTTTCATTTCAACTCCATTGTGGTGGTTTACACAGGTAAAAATGACAATGTTGCTCTTCAAATACCTATGGTCCTGACTGTGTTTCAGTCAGTTTCTTCAATCGTAATTTTCAGACACATTGGAAAATCCTACAGCTAGCCAGGCCCCTGCAGTCGGTGCGGACCAAGGTAGCTTAGCCGCCGTTAGTTCCCCTCCAGCAGATCCAGAGCAGCCGGGAAAGCAAGCCAACTGGGTGACTGTGAGGAGGAAGCGTAGTCCTAAACAGAAGCCCCGTGTACACCACCAACCCGTTCACATTTCTAACTGTTTTTCCCCACTCGGCGACACACCCGCCGAGGATCAAACTCTGGTTATTGGCGACTCTGTTTTGAGAAATGTGAAGTTAGCGACACCAGCAACCATAGTCAATTGTCTTCCGGGGGCAAGAGGAGGCGACACTGAAGGAAATCTGAAACTGCTGGCTAAGGCTAAGTGTAAATTTGGTAAGATTGTAATTCACGTCGGCAGTAATAACACCTGGTTACGCCAATCGGAGGTCACTAAAATTAATATTGAATTGGTGTGTAACTTTGCAAAAACAATGTCGGACTCTGTAGTTTTCTCTGGGCCCCTCCCCAATCGGACCGGGAGTGACATGTTTAGCTGTATGTTCTCCTTGAATTGCTGGCTGTCTGAGTGGTGTCCAAAAAATGAGGTGGGCTTCACAGATAATTGGCAAAGCTTCTGGGGAAAACCTGGTCTTGTTAGGAGAGACGGCATCCATCCCACTTTGGATGGAGCAGCTCTCATTTCTAGAAATCTGGCCAATTTTATTAAACCCTCCAAACCGTGACTATCCAGGGTTGGGACCAGGAAGCAGAGTTGTAGTCCTACACACCTCTCTGCAGCTTCTCTCCCCCTGCCATCCCCTCATTACCCAATCCCCGTAGAGACGGTGCCTGCTCCCAGACCACCAATAACCAGTAAAAATCTATTTAAGCATAAAAATTCAAAAAGAAAAAATAATATAGCACCTTCAACTGCACCACAGACTAAAACAGTTAAATGTGGTCTATTAAACATTAGATCTCTCTCTTCTAAGTCCCTGTTAGTAAATGATATAATAATTGATCAACATATTGATTTATTCTGCCTTACAGAAACCTGGTTACAGCAGGATGAATATGTTAGTTTAAATGAGTCAACACCCCCAAGTCACACTAACTGCCAGAACGCTCGTAGCATGGGGCGAGGCGGAGGATTAGCAGCAATCTTCCACTCCAGCTTATTAATTAATCAAAACCCCAGACAGAGCTTTAATTCATTTGAAAGCTTGACTCTTAGTCTTGTCCATCCAAATTGGAAGTCCCAAAAACCAGTTTTATTTGTTGTTATCTATCGTCCACCTGGTCGTTACTGTGAGTTTCTCTGTGAATTTTCAGACCTTTTGTCTGACTTAGTGCTTAGCTCAGATAAGATAATTATAGTGAGCGATTTTAACAGCCACACAGATGCTGAGAATGACAGTCTCAACACTGCATTTAATCTATTGTTAGACTCGATTGGCTTTGCTCAAAATGTAAATGAATCCACCCACCACTTTAATCATACCTTAGATCTTGTTCTGACTTATGGTATGGAAATTGAAGACTTAACAGTATTCCCTGAAAACCCCCTTCTGTCTGATCATTTCTTAACATTTACATTTACTCTGATGGACTACCCAGCAGTGGGGAATAAGTTTCATTACAGTAGAAGTCTTTCAGAAGGCGCTGTAACTAGGTTTAAGGATATGATTCCTTCTTTATGTTCTCCAATGCCATATACCAACACAGTGCAGAGTAGCTACCTAAACTCTGTAAGTGAGATAGATTATCTCATCAATAGTTTTACATCCTCATTGAAGACAACTTTGGATGTTGTACCTCCTCTGAAAAAGAGAGCCTTAAACCAGAAGTGCCTGACTCCGTGGTATAACTCACAAACTCGCAGCTTAAAGCAGATAACCCGTAAGCTGGAGAGGAAATGGCATCTCACTAATTTAGAAGATCTTCACTTAGCCTGGAAAAAGAGTCTGTTGCTCTATAAAAAAAGCCCTCCATAAAGCTAGGACATCTTACTACTCATCACTAATTGAAGAAAATAAGAACAACCCCAGGTTTCTTTTCAGCACTGTAGCCAGGCTGACAAAGAATCAGAGCTCTATTGAGCCGAGTATTCCTTTAACTTTAACTAGTAATGACTTCATGACTTTCTTTGCTAATAAAATTTTAACTATTAGAGAAAAAATTACTCATAACCATCCCAAAGACATATCGTTATCTTTGGCTGCTTTCAGTGATGCCGGTATTTGGTTAGACTCTTTCTCTCTGATTGTTCTGTCTGAGTTATTTTCATTGGTTACTTCCTCCAAACCATCAACATGTCTATTAGACCCCATTCCTACCAGGCTGCTCAAGGAAGCCCTACCATTAATTAATGCTTCGATCTTAAATATGATCAATCTATCTTTATTAGTTGGCTATGTACCACAGGCTTTTAAGGTGGCAGTAATTAAACCATTACTTAAAAAACCATCACTTGACCCAGCTATCTTAGCTAATTATAGGCCAATCTCCAACCTTCCTTTTCTCTCAAAAATTCTTGAAAGGGTAGTTGTAAAACAGCTAACTGATCATCTGCAGAGGAATGGGCTATTTGAAGAGTTTCAGTCAGGTTTTAGAATTCATCATAGTACAGAAACAGCATTAGTGAAGGTTACAAATGATCTTCTTATGGCCTCAGACAGTGGACTCATCTCTGTGCTTGTTCTGTTAGACCTCAGTGCTGCTTTTGATACTGTTGACCATAAAATTTTATTACAGAGATTAGAGCATGCCATAGGTATTAAAGGCACTGCGCTGCGGTGGTTTGAATCATATTTATCTAATAGATTACAATTTGTTCATGTAAATGGGAAATCTTCTTCACAGACTAAGGTTAATTATGGAGTTCCACAAGGTTCTGTGCTAGGACCAATTTTATTCACTTTATACATGCTTCCCTTAGGCAGTATTATTAGACAGCATTGCTTAAATTTTCATTGTTACGCAGATGATACCCAGCTTTATCTATCCATGAAGCCAGAGGACACACACCAATTAGCTAAACTGCAGGATTGTCTTACAGACATAAAAACATGGATGACCTCTAATTTCCTGCTTTTAAACTCAGATAAAACTGAAGTTATTGTACTTGGCCCCACAAATCTTAGAAACATGGTGTCTAACCAGATACTTACTCTGGATGGCATTACCCTGACCTCTAGTAATACTGTGAGAAATCTTGGAGTCATTTTTGATCAGGATATGTCATTCAATGAGCATATTAAACAAATATGTAGGACTGCTTTTTTGCATTTGCGCAATATCTCTAAAATTAGAGCGCTTCGCTCTCAGACTGCAGGCTTACTTGTAGTTCCTAGGGTTTTTAAGAGTAGAATGGGAGGCAGAGCCTTCAGCTTTCAGGCTCCTCTCCTGTGGAACCAGCTCCCAATTCGGATCAGGGAGACAGACACCCTCTCTACTTTTAAGATTAGGCTTAAAACTTTCCTTTTTGCTAAAGCTTATAGTTAGGGCTGGATCAGGTGACCCTGAACCATCCTTTAGTTATGCTGCTATAGACTTAGACTGCTGGGGGGTTCCCATGATGCACTGAGTGTTTCTTTCTCTTTTTGCTCTGTATGCACCACTCTGCATTTAATCATTAGTGATTGATCTCTGCTCCCCTCCACAGCATGTCTTTTTCCTGGTTCTCTCCCTCAGCCCCAACCAGTCCCAGCAGAAGACTGCCCCTCCCTGAACCTGGTTCTGCTGGAGGTTTCTTCCTGTTAAAAGGGAGTTTTTCCTTCCCACTGTCGCCAAGTGCTTGCTCACAGGGGGTTGTTTTGACCGTTGGGGTTTTTACGGCTTTGGCTTTGCCTTATAGGGGTGGTGGCCAAGTGGTTAATGCACTTGGTTTCAGTTCAGAAGGTTCCGGGTTCAAATCCCACCCCTGCCACATTTCTCCATGTAATGTGGAGTTGCATCAGGAAGGGCATCCGGCGTAAAACTTGTGCCAATTCAACATGCAGATCCACCTTGGATTTGCTGTGGCGACCCCAAGTGCAAAACAAGGGAGCAGCCGAAGGGACTTACTATTGTATGGCTTTTGCCTTACAATATAAAGCGCCTTGGGGCAACTGTTTGTTGTGATTTGGCGCTATATAAATAAAATTGATTTGATTTGATTTGACATTTCCAGGTATCAAGAAACTTCAAAATCCAGAATGTGCATGTGGATCCTGAACACCACTGAACACACTGGGTTGTTGGAGGTATGCATGCTGCTGAGGACTGTCCAAGTTAGAAATGTCCTTGAACATATCAGACGTGTTTGGAGAAACTCAGCTAAACTGGAAATTGCAGAGAAACAGCGCTGAGGACACTTAAGGGTTCAATGTGGGGTCTTTATCACGTGCTGTTGCTAACAATGCTGGCTGCAGCTTAAAAGATTTGGAACGTAAATTTGTTACGCAGAGGAGAAAGCGGTGCTCATTGATGTAGAACCACGGAGGGGATTTGCAAACATACTTCGCTTTATCGCTGTCGAAACAGAAAGTAGGAAATGCCCTTCTACATTTCCATCATACACACAAGTTGTTGGCATCAAGGTGAAACCAGTTTGTGTTTAAATCTAAAGCTGCTCTTGATGTACCTGTTTGGGAGCTGTGAGGGTATGGAGGCCCGTTGCCTTGGCAACCATGGTGTGGCTGTTTCCAGGGCTGGGTTGGAGCGACAGGGTCAGGCCCGAGATGGCGTGAACACGCAGTTCCGTGATGGAAACCTTGTCATCGGTGACAGAGAACGGCGACTCTCCCAGTACGGCGTCCATCGCTAGCGGCGACTCCACCTGCAGAGAACAGAGGCCTTTTTATTGCATCTCCATGAGACAGACAGACATCGTTTAAGATGACAGCAGACCCGGGCTTTATTGTTTCTTTGAGGCTCATGAACCCACTGACAATCCAATTTTGGATCAAGGCACTGTTGTTTGCTTTGGTTTATGTGTCAACGAATCTCTATCTATAATGGCGCGAAAAGCCACTTGAGACAGAATCCATCAGCAGGCAGACAGCGAGATACAATCTGAGGCAGCTGGCGAGAACAAACACTCGTGTCCATCTTAAGTGTCACCACACAAAACTTCCAAACTCTTTGAAGCAGCCTCACTTCTTTCAGGTGGCTGTAATACACTTTGAGTGCTTTTAAAATTACAAGCGCCTTGAACAAAGTGGAAAAACCGATCAGTGAGGAACTGCTGCATCCTTCAGATCAAGAACCTTTTCCACCTTAAACGGCGGGGGTTGTCCATTAATCACAGTATTGTAGCCCACGGCAGCTTCTTGCTCCTCGTCAAGTAGTCCTCCCGAGGAGCAGAACAGGCAGCCAAGCATTCATGAGCTGACCTTTTGGCCAAAAAAAAACTAGTTCACAGTGAAGAAATAGTTCGTTCCTGGACAGAACCAGCAGGTAGCCGGACCTCAAGTGGTTGATTACATTATAAGTGGATCTCCATGGCAACAAAAAGGTTAATGGTATCTCAACCACCTGTAGTGTAAAGAGTAAATGCATATGTGGCCTGTCCAATCCCACTGTGCTATTTACATTAAGACACAGGGCTTAAAGGGTTTGGTTTTAAGCCGGTCTCCCAATGAAGATTTCTGACCCCAGACTGTGTATGCTGTTGGCAGGAAAAAAAAAGGCTTTGGTTTTTATTTTGTCCGTGCATCATGAAACAAGAGCAATCAAAGATTTCTGACGTCCACCAAGGGTTGAAGAGGATTCAAAACAAAACAATTGTGATTCACATCATGACCCAGACTTTGCTTGGATCCGGATTCCACAACACAATGCAATAATTGCATCATGATCCACAATGGACCAACTAATCATGATGTTGCAATCTGATATTTAATTCACAAGCTGAAACAAAATAGTGTCTTCCTGATCTTTGTTTTACATTGTGATGTCGTATCTTTCTGCTCCAGAACTTGCATATTAAAGCAGATCACTCCCAACAAATCCTGAGCCAGAATCCAGATCCAAATCACCTCCAAAATTCAGTATAATAATAGCTATCTGTGTTGCAAATCTGGTGAGAATCCTTGAAGTAGTATAGATGTAATCCTTCAAAGCCTATAGAAAGAAAAATCTTGATCAGAATACAGATCTGGATCACCTCCCAAATTTAATGGAGTCTTCCATGGCTTAATATCTATTTGTGGTGAAAAAGTCATAAAAATCCGTGCAGTAGTTTTGACATAATCGTTGGCAGACATAATAAATAACTTCTGCATGTTAATTCTCCTGGTTCTTATTGTAATACTGCCCCTTACAAACAAAATCAATATATTCCTCAGTTTGAATTTATTGAAAGTCACACTGAAAACCAGGCCCGGGTCCCCAGAGACGCAGCTTCTGAGAGACCCTGAACATGGCAGACAAAATGGCTTTTATACAAGAGAATGTAGGCAGTACGGTGGGTGGGTTTTAGGCTCATAAACCTAATCTTACTGGCTGCCCACAGACAGAGGGGAAGCTCCACTCCTTGTCTTCAACCCACAGTTGTTTGGTACCTGGTGGAACCTAACTCCTTTGTTTCTGATCAGACCAGTTGACTTACATACTCAAACAGATGACTAAAACTCATTAAAAATATAACCATTTACGCATAGCAAATACTTGCTATAGTTAAAAAATAAAATATAATAACAAATAAACACAAGTATATCTAACATGCATGAATATGGATATGGCTGCTCAGTTATTTTGATGCCAGGCTACAATTAAAGGCTGAAACTATAACATAATGCAGATTGTTTTCTGTTTTGGAGCAGAGTGATTCATTGAGTGAAATGGGCAGCAGAGCACAGTGGTCAGTGTGTGTGCAGGATGGTGGATTCAAAGGCTCACTGCCATAATCCTGTGAAAGGCATGGCGCATTCTTCAGTAGAAGAGTTTTCACATGTTGACACATTTCAGCTCTGTAGAAATGTTTTGTTATAACTGCAGATGTTAGCCCATAGACTGGGCACAGTACAATTCTGAGCACGCCCAGACGCTCCTGTGTCATGGTGTTGTGTGTAATATCACTTGTAGTCAGCACTAACCAGATGTATTATCATGATAATAAAATAATAAGACACACAACCTTCAACTGCTATTGCAATAAATGGAGCATGATTTCCTCATTCTTGGAATCAGGAAGGTGGCTTTAGTCACTTCAGTAATCACGGGGGTGTTTTGAGTGAAACATGAATAAAATCAATCAGACTACAGTCTATCATTTTGGAATCAGGCACATTTGATTTTACATGGTGAGGGACCTTCTGGCAAGGAAACGGAGGTGCTCACAAAGTGTTAGAAATCACAGCAGACCATGCATTGGAGCCCCATCTCCTCCACATCCCATCAAATGTGGACACACCTGTCTTGGTGCTCCGCCTCTTTAAACCCTGGGAGGAAAAACACCAGTGTAAACACACGGTACATTACACTAGGTGTAAAATCAGGTCAGAAATGAATTCAGTCTTGTGGTGAAATACGACAACAAGAAACGCTGCCTGGTTTATGAACCCAAGCTAGCACCTCAGTTCTATGCAGTGGTGGGCAAAGTTCCCCTAATCCGCAATGCAGATTCCCCTAACCACTAATTATCGAAGTGGACCAATTTTGGTCCGATAATTTTTAGATCACTAACATATTTTTGCAAGCGTAGTCAATAAAGCTTTAACAGTTAAAAACAATTGTAAAGTGTGATATCAAAGATTTTAGTGCTTACCTGTTAAGTGTTTTGTAGCAGATGTACAGTTCTATTCTCTGCAAACAGAGGAGAGCTGGTTTCAGGAAAAAACACTATTTTCTGCAGTCAGAGAAGAACTGGTCATACTTGTAGAAGAGAAAGAAAGCAAGAGGAAAAAAGAGATAATTTCTTTTGACACTATACTAACTTGCTGGCAATAGAGAGCAAAAGTGAGTTGTTGCAGCCTCTTGCTGCAGCTGATGAAAAGAAATAAAAATGTACATTTTGGTTGTTTACTGTTCATTTACAATTGTCGTCATGGATTCTCTGTGTGCTGTTTAAACCGTAGCAAGTCTCTGGCGCGCAAAGGATTATGGGTTAGGGTCTGAGCGTCTGGGTGCCAGTAGATGGCAGTGTTCTCTGCATTTTAACCCCATCACATTAACATGTTGGTTTTTAAATAGAATGAATGAGTCAACCAATCAGTGTTAGAGGAGGATCATTTTACCCATAATCACTTTGGCATCTGTGTATGTTTGTTACAAAACTTCAGAATTAGTGCATTATGTAAAATTAAAGGATATGTGTTATATTTTAACTTTGTACAAATGACAGAATTGTCATTTGTACCATAAGTCAAACCATAAGTCAAAACTGCTTTATTTTCCAAGACTTCTGCCTCACGGGGGGACTGCTACATGCTGTTAAGGAATAATGACTTTTCTTTCTTTGTGGCAACCTGGTGGTCAGGCTCCTTTTGTTGCGGTAGAGTTGAGCTTAATGTCTCTCAACTGCTTCACTGCTGCAACATACGTAATAAACAGGAGCTTACAGCAGTGGGCAGGGCGCATAAAGACAGAAGTGGTGACTCATTTTTTGGGCTTGTGATCGTGGTGTTAAAACTCAAAATCAGCTTGTTAGTAGCTGAGAGTGTACCGGAGACAATACTGAAAGTTATCGGTTGTCAGTTAGCTGTAGCTTCCGATAACCTTTTGGGTGGTTTATCTTTATAATTAGCTTTATAAAAGATAACTTTTCAGTTAGCTGATTGCCTGTTATCAAAGCTAACTTTTTGGTTAGCTGTGCCCACCACTGGTTCTATGAATAACAAATAAAAACAGTTTGAGAACTAACGAGAAGAGGAACGATTAGCAGACATCTGTTGAGGTCTTCTTAAAAGTTTCTGAGGATGCAGCGACGATGCATCCTGCACCATTAGGCACAGCTGGCTGGAACCTACTCCAAGCCCTTCCCCTAGGTCTTAAATCCAGTCACATTTAAGGGTGTAGGAATGCCTGCAGGAGGTAAAAAGGCCAATTATGAATCCCCATTGAACACAAATTTGGGCTCTGTTGACATGGTTTGAGCCCAAAATTAGCTCTATTTGTACAGACTTGCTTTTAACTAGTTTTATGTCATTGATGCTTTTAGTTTCTGTATTTTTATTTCTGTGTTCTTACATTCCTGAAAAGCACTTTGTGATTTTATCTTGAAAGGTGCTATACAAATAAACTTTACTGACGTATTTACTAGATCACATCTAAAATTTTCTATTTTTTATGTATTTATTTATTTTATGCGTAAACAGTTTCTAGTACCCATCAAAACAGATTCATAGCTGGATGTTTTTTCCCCCGAAGAGAACATAAAGATGATTTATCAATCCAGCTGGCCACTAATCTTCTTAAACTCAACTCATCACATAATTATTTCAGTTCTAAAATATTTGTTATGGATTTTACACCATTAAGTGTCCAGAGAGTTTTTTTTTTCATTCAGCTCATTTGCAAGAGCCCCCGCCATTTGCTGTGATCATTTGTCACTTGATTCGGAGCGATGTCATTTGTCGTGCATGAACTCATGCCAACTTCACGTCCTGAAGCAGATGCTTCTGCAGGTGTTGCTTTTGATCCATTTGGACTCGATATGTTTCCATTTCTATCATGCTCATCATCACACAATCACATTCATGCACACACGTGCACACGCTCGGAGGGCAGCGACCTGCCAATCAATTTTTGTGACAGCGCTGTCACTCCTCGGCAGAACAGGCTGCACGGAGGGATGAGAACATGCAGCACACGAGAGGATGATAAAGCCAAAATACATAAGCGTGTTTGGAAAAGTAACACAAGCATCAAGAGCAGCACTCAGTAAAATCTCAGCGTGAACTACAGGAGCCAAGTGCTGAGCATGCTGTCTGTTAATCTGCCGTTAAGATGTTGTGGTGGTTTAGTCATTCTGAGCTCTGACCTTCAAGAACTGTCAACTCAGAGGAATGAAGAATGATGTTTTGGATGGTGACGGTTTTCCACCCACGTTTGGGCAGATCGGTATATGAGGATCAGGAGTCGGTGGATGTTGGAGGATCACCCACAGAATATACTCGCAGGATGTGAGGCACTTTGTGGGCAGTTTGGAGCAACATCTGAGTTGGGGTTGAAACTGAGGGTGGGGTGGCTATTTTTGGTGATTGATCTGCCATCGGTGCTGGTATGGCTGGGAATTTGGTTGTCACCTCCAGTCATCAGCAGCATGACGGTGCACCACGATATAGATGGCCAAACAATGCTAACAGTGACAAAACAGGGTAATAAGAACAGGGACACCTTTGAAGAAAGACTGAATTATGAGTAAGAGTAACTCTGCTGGAATGTGGAGGCTGACTGTTTAGGAGACATCCCCATTTGGAACCAGGAGGTCAAAAGTGTAACACCAGTCTTTTCTCAGTTTGAGATCAGCATTTTAGGAAAGAGAATTAATGCACTTTATTGGATTTATTTCAAATGAAGGTATCTTCACGACACAAGATACCAACCACAAATAATGGCAAATGCCCATTAATCTGGAAATCAAGCCCCAGTGAGGCTGTGATGACCAAAACACCTTTTAGATACTCTTCTTATAGATGTAACTGGATATAAAGTCATTTTCACAAGGAAATAGTGAAACTGATTCTGGTGTGTGAGCCAGCGGACGTTTGCCCTGCAGGTGCATTTAATTAAATAGTTCCCCTGAAGGGGGAAATTTCAATTGACCAGACGGCCTGAAAATACTTATGGCAGTGGCCCCTACAATCTATGATAGCAACAACATAGACCATGTGGGAGCTTCCCTTGACTTAAGCGAGAAATGCTGCCAATCAGAGTCAAGAGGCATGATGAAATCAACTGGCTGGTCACTCAAACAAAATAATCCAAGATGGCAGAAAATTTGACCAGCTCACGCTTGGCCTCGGCTCGTGTGTCATACATCACACTGATAAAGTGATGAACCTTGGCATAATTTTTTATCCTACGTTGTCCTTTGACCTCCACATTAGCGATATTACGAGGACTGCTTTCTTCCACCCGCAAAATATAGCAAAGATTCGTCCCATCCTGTCTAAACCAGTTCCAGACAACGTGCACTCTGCTTGCATGTGATGGATTAATGCACCGGAAATGACAGTACACATCCAACTTGCATAAGTGCAGATGAGCATGCGGGCTAACCTACGGCGTGACAGGAAATAGATGCATAACAAAACAACTTTAAAGCTCAGCTGGATGATGAATCGCTCGCTGAAGGAGCTTCCGCCACTTTGCCTGAAGTGTGATCTGAGAAGAAGTTAATAGAGGTGAGCGCCGGTTGTTATTTTATCAACAGCGGCGGATCACGAAGGTCACTTTCTGTGTAGGAACACGTCTCCTAAAACAAGCCCACCAGTGGAAAGCGTTTGCTTCAAATTGATTTGGAACTGCTTTGCTTTCCGCACTGGCTGTGGCCAATTAAAGTGACTAAAAAGAAAAACGCACAATGTTAAAATCAATATGGCTGCCTGTGTACAAATGTCACCGCACAATTCAAAGATACGCCGCGCTGTACATTGATTACATAGAGAAAACAAATGCAACAATGGAAACTAATCTTGTTTGGCGCTTAGGATTCATTGTGGAAGCGCGCCATGTGGTGTAAACATTTGTTTTTGAGCGGTCATCTGAAAATCAACTGCCAGAAGTCTGTGACATTTTGGCAGATATGATGCATTCAGTGGCCACTGGGAACTCTGAATTTTTATCTCCGACAAGGACAAATCAAAAGAAAACTTCATCTGGAGTTGGATTTCCAACTTGGGAACTCAGGAAAGGTTTCTCAGCTTCCGTATTTTAGGCCATTCCCCAAATGATGTTGGCTATTTTTTTTTTTGTTTCTCCTTGGAGTTTCTTTTGTACATTGTGGAGAATGTGGCTAAGGTGGCATCCAACCAGGAACCTTTTAGCATGCAAGCATGCTACCCAATGATGTTGCTTATTACCCTGCTTGTCAGCGAACTCAGTGATAGCGAGGCATTGTATTTTTTTATTACTTGTGGACAAGATAACTCAAAAATGGCTGGACAGATTTCCTTCAAAGTTGGTGGGAGTATTACTTGGATAGATATCTAGGGGTGATTAGATTTTGGAGGTGTATGGATAAAGGTCAAGGAAATCATGGTCTAGAAAACACCTTTTTTTTTTATATCTCAATAACCAAGAAGCCTAGATGGATGACCTAAGGCATGTATTGATGATAATTGTGATTGATTTGTTTGAATGACTTCATAATGAAGCCATACATAGTCACAAACACCATTATAGACATATGCATATTTACTGGTACATTCATATCCTGGTGTGTATGTAGAGCATGCAGGGTGTGAATCAGCCCTCTGATGTCTTTTTTGGTTTATTCATGGGTTAAAATTATTTTTAAAAAATATTTCCAGAAAGCATGCTTTTTCTTTTTAAATGGCTACATGTTATGTAACACATCAATGCAAAAACAATTTTTAACCCTTGATCTACTTTTACCTTTATTACTATTCAGTTTCTTGAGCTACGTGGGGAAAAAACAAACTAAATATGCCAGCATTGTGGATCAAAAGCCCTGACCTAGAAAGTTACATAATTTTGACTTACATCTTCCCAATTTTGAGGTAAACTGAATGCAGCATGAGACCCCGAAATGCAGCAAAATGTTACATTCTTTAGCGGGTCCAATTTTGGAACAACAGTGGGAAGTGGTAGTTGTCACCAAAGGTTGTCCCATCAGTTAAAGAGCATAAGCATGCATGTTTAACCTCTGCTTTGTGTATGTGTTTCTTTCCTCTGTTGCTCCGTTGGCAGACGCTCTGAAAGAGCATCTTTTGGCGTTGAACAGTGAGGTTTACTGACTGCCATAGGCACAGAGACTCCTGCTGGCCTCCATCACACGTCTGAGAGTGAATGTGTTTGTCTGTCTATGCGTGGCCCTGTGATAGACTGGGGTCCTGTCCAGGGTGAAACCCGCCTCTCACCCTATGACTGCTGTGACAACCTCCAGCCTCCCTGATTGGAGTAAGAGAGTATAGAAAATGGATTAATTCATTAATCCTGGAAGTAGAAACTTGAAGAGAGGTGTGCTCTTGAACCTGGCACTTTGCTATTTAAATGGCGGGTTCAACAGATGACAGAAGTGAGTAATTTTCTGGTGAGAAAATGGATCTATGCACAAAGCGTGATGAGCAGATCGTGTTCCGGTTCAGCAGCTCCCTGACGAGAAGCAGGGGAACACCTAGTTCCTGCAACACAACACCTCTGTCATCTCCACTTCTTTGTATCTCACTTCGGACAGACAGCCTCCCTACTGCGCCGCTGAACACTGCACCATATAAACAGCAGCAAAACTGTACACTTGATTTTTGTTTATGGTGGGAGTGGACTGGATGGATGTTGTTGGTACTTGGGCCCTTTGGAGGATTCTTGGGTACTGCTGGAATGATGACAGCCCCTCTCACACAGAAGGCATGTGCGTGTTGAGTAGTGACGTGTTTGTGTCAAGTAGTGACATTTTTGTGGCGAGTCATGAGGTGTTTGTGCCAAGTCATGATGTGCTTACAACAAATAATGACGTCTTAGTGGCAAGTAGTGGCGTGTTAGTGGCAAATAATAGCATGTTTGTGGCAAGTACTGATGTCTTAGTGGCGAGTAGTGGCGTGTTAGTGGTGAGTAGTGGTGTGTTAGTGCCAAATAATGGCATGTTTGCGGTGAGTACTGTCTTAATGGCGAGTAGTGCCGTGTTAGTGGCAAATAATGGCATGTTTGTGGTGAGTACTGACATCTTAGTGGCGGGTACTGACGTCTTACTGGTGAGTAGTGCCGTGTTAGTGGCAAATAATGGCATGTTTGTGGCGAGTACTGACATCTTAGTGGCGAGTAGTGGTGTGTTAGTGGCGAGTAGTGGCGTGTTAGTGGCAAATAATGGCATGTTTGTGGTGAGTACTGATGTCTTTGTGGCGAGTAGTGGTGTGTTAGTGGTGAGTAGTGGCGTGTTAGTGGCAAATAATGGCATGTTTGTGGCGAGTACTGACGTCTTAGTGGCAAGTAGTGGTGTGTTAGTGGCGAGTAGTGGCGTGTTAGTGGCAAATAATGGCATGTTTGCGGTGAGTACTGACGTCTTAATTAACATGGCACTACTTAACTAACATGGCACTTAACTAACATGGCAATTAACTTAACTAACATGGCATGTTTGTGGCAAATGCTGACGTCTTAGTGGCGAGTAGTGGCGTGTTAGTGGTGAGTAGTGGCATGTTGGTGGCAAATAATGGCATGTTTATGTCGAGTACTGACATCTTAGTGGTGAGTAGTGGTGTGTTAGTGGCAAATAATGGCGTTTGTGGCGAGTACTGACGTCTTAGTGGCGAGTAGTGCCCTTCACAGCAACGAGCAGCGCTACTGTTTCTGTCCTGTGATGCTAGAGGCAAACAAGATCAATGGAGAGTCACATGCTGATCAGCACGGGGAGCACTCGTTCATGGCGTCATTCACTTCATTCATCACGCCATATTACCGTCCTCCAACTACACCCCCCTCACACCTCGCCAGTAAATCACACCGCTGCTGTAGGCGGCAACACATCAAAAACACACAGGCGTGCTGCTTCAGAACGCACTAAATAAATCACAAATAAAACAAACTGACGTTTATCCACCCCAAAGCTTTGTGATGTCATAATGTTACAGAAAGAAAGAGATAAAAAGAAATGTTCTGGAACAGATTCTTTGAGTTTTTTCACATGAACAGAAAAGAAGGAGCTCAGGTGCCATTTGTGACACGGGATCTTCATCAAAGCCAGACGTCACCTGTTGCAACATCAACGAGAGAAAAACTAAACCGAATCAGCTTTGGCAAATTAAAATTCCTCTGGACTAAAGCAACACATCCGCTTGTCGTGGCTGCCGTTTGATTTTTGCATGCATCTTTCAGAAATGATGTGCATGTTTCATTTCCACCAGTGTAATTAGCTTTGACGTGCACGGAGCCGCGTACTTGTTATAATTATACTTGTTTGCACAAAAACACAAAGTGCTTCCCTCGAATGGATGAAAGTGAACTGATGAAACAGGAATGTAATAGCTCATAAAAGTGAGTGAAAAATGAAAAGCGTGACCCTCGCGCTCAACCTTTACCTCTGTGTAAACTCTCAAGCAATTAGTCAGTTGTAGCGTGAGCGTGTGCAAAATAAATCGCTCAACTCCCATGAACAACTCGCCCAACCTCGAACGCAATATACAAAAGTAACACAGTAACTTCGAACAAACTGTTTTACAGCTACATATGTTTGTATCATTGACACACTTCAACAATTGTATGCGTGTGCACGTGTACACCTCAAGCCTGAAATGTTTTTAGATTGTGTAACGTATTTGGACACGCCCACTGAGTCAGGATGTGATTCTTGTAGTGAACACACACACACACACACACAAAATGTGTTACAGAAAACACATATGTGCAAAAACAGAAAAATGATCATTTCAAAATCAGTCATAATTTAGCTAAAAACCTCAGTACCAACACAAAAAGGTGCACGTTAACCACCACCAAGTTGGGATGCGTGCGCTTCCATGAACAAAACTGACAAACAAGCTCTTTTCAAGATACATGCAAATTCAACCACACCTCCTCCTAATTTCCATCATTCGGTGCAACACAGTTCACCTGATTTTAACCATTTAATTTTCAGAAACCTACCTGACGCCCTGTCCATGCAAGCAATGAACAGTATCGGACCCAGAACACATCCCTGATGAACACCAAAATTTACTGGGAAGAGACCAGACAGACATTCTGCCACTGATCCACACAGTACACGTGTAAAGGCTGATTATTATATCCAGCAACTCACCAGGGATCCCGTGAGTTTTCAGGATGTCATAGAGATCAACCTGGTCAAAGAATTGCCATTGGCTGCTGATATTTGCACCTATAGATGGTTTTGCCGAACACGCCCATGATTAATTTAGTGAGTAAATGCAACTCCTATGCAGCCTGCGCCTTCTTCCTCACTCACGTTATGCACCGCGTAACAAGCAAAGTGGAGTTGAACATAATGCAAATGCGCGACAGATCATCAATAATCATCAGTGCCAATCGGCTATTAATGATAAATCCCAAAGATTACCATAATTCCACAAATATCCACCTGATTTATTACAAAGCCGTTGCTCTGCTGTAAATACAGATCACACTGATCAACACGATTTTTCTTCATGGAATTTTTCATTGGATTTTGGGTAAATTGGGGGTGTTGAATCTGAATCTACTGTCAGTTTTTGCCAGTCACATCCAGTGATGCCGGTTACTCTAATCTGACCACTTTTTTTTAGTAACGAGTAATCTAACGCGTTAATCTTTCCAAATCAGTAATCAGATTAAAGTTACTTCTCCATGTCACTGTGCGTTACTATTATTTTTGCATTGTGGGTCGATAGCAGCATTAAACTTGGTCCGTGGGCAGGAGGTCAGGGTTCGACTGAACTGCCCACTTTAAGCGAGCTGTGAGCTTTTCATCCACGGTTTTTTGCAGCTGCTCGACTCGTCCTCACCTCTTAAAGCGCGGTGATCAGCACACCTGCACTGCGCTTTACGAAGACATTTTTATACTTTTTTCCTTCCTTTATTTAGAATTCTGAGCTGAGCCGCTCCGTATCGTCTCGTTAAAAGCAGCTGATAGCTACTCCGCAACGCGTCAACAACTAACACTATTTTCCACTCAAATGCACCTAAACTCTCTTTCTGAGGACCACATGATGTGAAAACGCAATAAAACTTTCTTACCTGTAAATCTGGTCCTGTTTTCTGCATAAATAAATGTTATCCATTCTTTGTGCTCAAACGCCAAAGCAGGGGCGAATCCAGATGGAATGGGGACGTGGGGCAAGGATGTGCCCCCCTCCCCCACAACACCCCTAGATTAAAGGTCCAGTTTTGAAGCCGTTTTTTTTACTACAACTACTAATATTGCTTAAAATAATAATAATTTCGACAAGTAAAATGTTTAGACAGAATTTAAATGTTAGAAAAATGTTATAATTTAATAGTTACATTTATAAACAATGTAGGTTTGACAATGCAAGTTTTACTGTTACAGTGCTGTCAACAGTTAAATATGAGGTCAAGAAAGAGGTCTTTATTTTACTTTTTATAAAACAAGTATTTATTTTCATTGAAGTCAAGAAAGGGTGACTATAAAGTGAGTTTTGGCAAAACAGGTATCATTGTCATGTTGACGTGGGTTGTTGTCAGCAGCTGGGGAAAGTAACTAAAAAGTAACTAGTAATCTAACTTAGTTACTTTTACAATTGAGTAATCAGTAAAGTAACTAAGTTACTTTTTCAAGGAGTAATCAGTAATCAGTAATTGGATTACTTTTTCAAAGTAACTGTGGCAACACTGGTCACATCACATTTTTGAGATATGAAAACATATTTCTCGTATCAAGCACTGAAGCAAAAGCTGCAGTCTCGCACACCTCTTCGGCGCCATAAACGATATTACGGCTCTTGTTCACATTTCATGAACCTGGTTTAAAAACTATGCTTTTGAAGTGGCTTTTGTGCATGATTAGCAGGGTCAAAGTCGTGAGGGAATGAGTAGTTTTTGCGTAATCCATCAATACAGAACATGCAGATTGCAAAAAAAAAAAAAAAAAAAAAAAAAAAAAGTGATGTGATAGAGGAGATCTGAGCTCAGATTCAGATTCAGCACCCCAAAATGACCCCAAATCAGTTCTCAAATTCCATGCAAGAATTTTTTGTTTTTGTAGTTGTTGTTTTTTGTTTTTGACCAGTGTTATAAATACCTAACTCCTTTTTTTTTCCCCCTTTGGCATCACTGCATAATAGAAATAACATAATTTATGCAATAATTCCTTCCACAAAAGAAAGATGTTCAGCGACCGTGCACATGAAATGCATCAGAGATTTTCCTTGTCTTCATTCTTATTCATGAGTTGCTGGACAATTTAAATTGACCTTTAAGAATAATTAAAATCTTCAGACAGGCTGATGATCTCATTCAGAAGACTATTGTTGAGATTGACTGGACACAATATTCATTTTCCCCAAAATCGGCACGATGGGTTCACTTTTATTTCTAAAATATGCTCCACAAAACCTTTCATCTTCTGAGCAATTTGAGATTTCTAAAGCAATCAATCATTCATGCTGAAAGGATTCGTGAGTCCACAGAGATCTCATTTTGGTTCCCTTCAACACCACACTTTGAGGAAATATTTCAAGTTGGACAGGAAGCAGCTGGAGCTTCAGTCTGGTCTCAGTGACCGCTGATTGTCTGACCATCATAACGGAACCATGTCCTGGTGCCAACGCTGAAAAATGACTCGCAGTGGTTAACGGGTTACCTGACGAGCACCTCACATGGCAGCACTTTAAGTGTGTGCACAACAGGGAAAATCGCCACAGATCGCTAGAGACTGTTTAGCTTTTATGTAACGTCAAAGCTACAACAGTGTCATTAATGGGCTACAAGGTAGAGCTAGCAGATAAAACACACACAACATGTTATTTACTCACAATCTCAAGATGCTATTTTGTAAAATTAGCTTCTGCGCTTGGACCTAAGCTAGACTACCTTGCTAGCTACTACATCAAATGCTATTTAAAAATAATAATTACTTGAAGGAGGCATCACAGTGACTTAGTGGTTAGCACTGTTGCCTCACAGCGAGAAGGTCGTGGGTTCAATTCCCACCTGTGGCCTTTCTGTGTGGAGTTTGCGTGTTCTCCTCATGTTTGCGTGGGTTCTCTCCGGGTGCTCCGGCTTCCTCCCACATCCAAAGATACACAGGTTAGGTGGATTGGCAACTTTAAATTGTCTGTGGGGATGAATGTGTTTGTTTGTCTATATGTGGCTTTGCGACAGACTGGCGTCCTGACTGGGGTGTACCCCACCTCGCACTCTATGACTGCTGGGATAGGCTCCAGCCCCCCACGACCCTCAACTGGAGTAAGCGGTTGAAGATGAGTGTGAATCACTTGAAGGGAATGTATTATAATCCTCCAAACAAATTATGCTACCTTTAAGCAGTGGTGGGCACAGATAACCAAAAAATTAACTTCGATAACAGATAATAAGATAACTGAAAAGTTATCTTTGATAAAGATAAACCGATAAACCACCCAGAAATGTATCAGAAGTTACAGATAATCGATAAATTCCGGTGTTGTCTATGGGATACTAAAGAGCTGAAATTGATTTTTAACACGATCACTTTTGAAAGCATCAAAAGCGGTAAAAGACCCAAAGAATAAGCAAGAATGTTTGACCATGCCACCCCCTGCAGGAAGCAGCACAGACAAATTCTGAGAGCACCCACGAAATCAACTCTTTATTAATCATAATCATTTTTTCTTTCAACATTCTGCCCCTGCTGGAAGCTCTTGTTTACAACAGCACTCCCACCACAGACGCACACCAAGAGCAACCATAAGGCTAGCTCCCTATCAATTTCAACACTCTGGTCAGGCGGAGGTCTTGAAAAATAAAGTCATACTAACTTATGGTTTTTTGAAAATACTGATAGAATAACTCCATTAATGTCAATTCTGTCATTTGTACAAAGTTAAAATATAACATATATCTTTTAATGTTGAATAAGGCACTAATTCTGAGGTTTTGTAACAAACACAGACCGCAAAGCATTCTGGGTAAAAGTGCTAAACAGTGATTGGTTCAGTAATCCATTATGTAAACCAACACGTTAATGTGACGTGTGTCGTGTGTTGGTTTAAAGATAAATGTGCTTTTGTAAAATATTCCATTTTTATTTGTAAAAACTGGCATTTTTACGGAGCCCTGGAAGTGTCATCGCAATTGCATGTTTTAAAACTTTTATGATGTTGTAAAACGTGCACTCAATATTAGTAAGTAAGTAAGTAAATTTATTTATATAGTGCCTTTCACAGACATAAGGCCATGTACACACGTTGTCGGGTATTTGTAAAACCGAATATGTTACCCTTTCAGTTTGGGGAAAAAACTTCATCCACACTACGTCATTTAAAAAAAAAATCCATCCACATCGAACCGTATAAATGTGTTGTAATTAGTCTGCCAAACCTTTGGGTGGCGGTACTGATTAAAATTCTATCCGATCAGGAGCCTTATTCTCTTGTCGTCACTTCCACAAAAACTAAAAACATGGCGCCAACCTCATTCGTGTGGACCGATAAGGAGTCGGAATTACTTCTAACCGTAGTTTTAGAATACAAAGTTAACATATATGCACACAAAAAGTGCCTGGACAATGGACAATACCAACACTTTGAGAGCAGCCATGTACCCAGACGTTTAATACTGCCATGAACACTCCTGGCCAGTAGATGGCAGTAGCGGCCTTGAAAAAATAAACAAAATTCCAGATAATCCGTGTCTGCTACATTTAAGATGCGTGGAATTTAACAAACACAAATACCCTAACGTCTATAAACCCAGAGAATATATTCACGAGAGTTTTAGGCACTAGAGTTTAATGCTGTTATCTGTGGACCCTGAACAGAGTGTCTGAAATGCATTTGTCCTGTCGTGAACGTCTGAGATTACCTTATGCTACCCATAATGCATTGCTGCCTGGCACAGTATGTGCTCACAAAACCTTAAAAATTAGCACATTACTTTAAAATGAAAACATATATCTGATATTTTCACTTTATAAACTTCAGACATGACAATAATTTTAAATAACTTGTCTAAAATGACTGGTTAAAATTTGAACCATAAGTTAAACATGTATGCTTCTGGATGACTTGGTGACATTGCGATTATATTAGTATGGTGTTAAAGGAAATGACTTTTTTTTTGGTCACCAGTTCTCCTTTGCTTACAGACGATAGAGTGGTTTCTGATTGCAGAGAGTAGAACAACATGCTTATTAGAAACTTTTAACAGATAGGTCTCAACAGCTTTAATAGTTTTAAAAATGTTTTTCACTGTTCAGCTTAGTTTAGTACGTTATCGGTCTAAAAGTTATTGGACGGTAATTCAACAGAAGATAATTAGTCCGATGATGGTTTTTAAATTTTTCTAAAAAGATAATCTGATAATGCAAACATTATCTTTGATAATTATCTATTATCAGAAGTGTGCCCACCACTGCCTTTAAGTTATCAAAATGTGTATTTTGGAACAGTTTATACTTTGGTAGAGCAGGATTTTATGAAATTGCAGGAGAAGTGGGTAGCTAGCACAACAGCTGCGTTCTGGACACTGCAAAAAACAAAAAACCACAACAAAAACATTTTTTTTTTTATCAAAAAGACAAAATTAACTAAAACAACAAAACACAAACAGTATAACTCAAAACAACAACTAATTTTTCATATGACCGCTAAGAGGCTAAAGCTAAGTTTAACTTATGGGATATTTTGTCATAAATCAAAGACGAATCTGCTAACCTCTCTCAGAATTTTCTAAATCTTTGTGGGATGACTAGAAATCTTTTTTTTTTTTGGGCTCATATCTTCTTAATTAATGAGATACATGCTGACAAAGTTTCAGCTAATTAGCGCATCCTTACAACTTTTAATGCTCATATCTCAGATGATCTGTCAAAGGTCTGTCAAATCTGTCTTCATACTATTTTCATGGCATTAACTACAAGAAAGTTACATCAACAAAAATATCTTACAACTTTCTGTCAGAGTTAGCTTATGGTCTCAACAACATTCCCAGAAAGTTTTGTGATGGCCGCGGTACGTTCACTCAAAAATGGCACTTAGCAACAAATCTTAACTATTTTTGCTAGTACGTGCTCATTGGCTTCTTTCATTGTCAACTTAGTGTAACAAGAAACTAAATCTCTATAGGTTAAAATGCTTTGCATCCATAACAGGTTTCTTCTCATTTGCACATACAAATACAGTGGGGCCAAAAAGTATTTAGTCTGTCCCTGATTGTGCAAGTTCTCCTACTTAGAAAGATGAGAGACGTTTGTAATTTTCATCATAGGTACACTTCAACTGTGAGAGACAAAATGAGAAAAAAAAAAAATCCAGGAAATCACATTGTTGGATTTTTAAAGAATTTATTTGTAAATTATGGTGGAAAATAAGTATTTGGTCAATAACAAGAGTTCAACTCAATACTTTGTAACATAATCTTTGTTGGCAATGACAGAGGTCAAACGTTTCCTGTAAGGTTTGCTCACACTGTAGCTGGTATTTTGGCCCATTCCTCCATGTAGATCTTCTCTAGAGCAGTGATGTTTTGGGGCTGTCGCTGGGCAACATGGGCTTTCAACTCCCTCAACAAATTTTCTATGGGGTTGAGGTCTGGAGACTGGCTCGGCCACTCCAGGACCTTGAAATGCTTTTTACGGAGCCACTCCTTCGTTGCCCGAGTGGTGTGTTTGGGCTCATTGTCATGCTGGAAGACCCAGCCACGTTGCATCTTCAGTGCTCTCACTGATGGAAGGAGGTTTTGGCTTAAAATCTCATGATACATGGCCACATTCATTCTTCCCTTAACATTGATCAGTCGTCCTGTCCCCTTTGCAGAAAAACCCCAAAGCATGATGTTTCCACCCCCATGCTTCACAGTAGATACAGTGTTCTTGGAATGCAACTCAGCATTCTTCTTCCTCCAAACACGACGAGTTGAGATTTTACCAAAATGTTCTATTTTGGTTTCATTTGACTACATGATATTCTCCCAATCCTCTTCTAGATCATCCATATGCTCTCTGGCAAACTTCAGATGGGCCTGAACACATTCTGGCTTAAGCAGGGGGACACGCCTGCCACTACAGGATTTGAGTCCCTCTCTGTGTAGTGTGTAGCCTTTGTTACTTTGGTCCCAGCTCTCTGCAGGTCATTCATCAGGTCCCTCCGTGTCGTTCTGGGATTTTTGCTCACCGTTCTCATGATCATTTTGACCCCACGGGGTGAGATCTTGCGTGGAGCCCCAGATCGAGGGAGATTATCAATAGTCTTGTATGTCTTCCATTTTCTTACAATTGCTCCAACAGTTGATTTATTCACACCAACCTGATTGACTATTGTAGATTCACTCTTCCCAGTCTGGTGCAAATGTACAATTTTCTTCCTGGTGTCCATCGACACTTCTTTGGTCTTGGCCGTGGCTGAGTTTGGAGTCTGACTGTTTGAGGCTGTGGACAGGTGTCTTTTATACAACCCCTGGCAAACATTATGGAATCACCGGCCTCGGAGGATGTTCATTCAGTTGTTTAATTTTGTAGAAAAAAAGCAGATCACAGACATGACACAAAACTAAAGTCATTTCAAATGGCAACTTTCTGGCTTTAAGAAACACTACAAGAAATCAGGAAAAAAAATTGTGGCAGTCAGTAACGGTTACTTTTTTAGACCAAGCAGAGGGAAAAAAATATGGAATCGCTCAATTCTGAGGAAAAAATTATGGAATCATGAAAAACAAAAGAACGCTCCAACACATCACTAGTATTTTGTTGCACCACCTCTGGCTTTTATAACAGCTTGCAGTCTCTGAGGCATGGACTTAATGAGTGACAAACAGTACTCTTCATCAATCTGGCTCCAACTTTCTCTGATTACTGTTGCCAGATCAGCTTTGCAGGTTGGAGCCTTGTCATGGACCATTTTCTTCAACTTCCACCAAAGATTTTTAATTGGATTAAGATCAGGACTATTTGCAGGCCATGACATAGACCCTATGTGTCTTTTTGCAAGGAATGTTTTCACAGTTTTTGCTCTATGGCAAGATGCATTATCATCTTGAAAAATGATTTCATCATCCCCAAACATCCTTTCAATTGATGGGATAAGAAAAGTGTCCAAAATATCAACGTAAACTTGTGCATTTATTGATGATGTAATGACAGCCATCTCCCCAGTGCCTTTACCTGACATGCAGCCCCATATCATCAATGACTGTGGAAATTTACATGTTCTCTTCAGGCAGTCATCTTTATAAATCTCATTGGAACGGCACCAAACAAAAGTTCCCGCATCATCACCTTGCCCAATGCAGATTCGAGATTCATCACTGAATATGACTTTCATCCAGTCATCCACAGTCCACGATTGCTTTTCCTTAGCCCATTGTAACCTTGTTTTTCTGTTTAGGTGTTAATGATGGCTTTTGTATAGCTTTTCTGTATGTAAATCCCATTTCCTTTGGGCGGTTTCTTACAGTTCGGTCACAGACGTTGACTCCAGTTTCCTCCCATTCGTTCCTCATTTGTTTTGTTGTGCATTTTCGATTTTTGAGACATATTGCTTTAAGTTTTCTGTCTTGACGCTTTGATGTCTTCCTTGGTCTACCAGTATGTTTGCCTTTAACAACCTTCCCATGTTGTTTGTATTTGGTCCAGAGTTTAGACACAGCTGACTGTGAACAACCAACATCTTTTGCAACATTGCGTGATGATTTACCCTCTTTTAAGAGTTTGATAATCCTCTCCTTTGTTTCAATTGACATCTCTCGTGTTGGAGCCATGATTCATGTCAGTCCACTTGGTGCAACAGCTCTCCAAGGTGTGATCACTCCTTTTTAGATGCAGACTAACGAGCAGATTTTTTTTCCCTCTGCTTGGTCTAAAAAAGTAACCGTTACTGACTGCCACAATTTTTTTTTCTTGATTTCTTATAGTGTTTCTTAAAGCCAGAAAGTTGCCATTTGAAATGACTTTAGTTTTGTGTCATGTCTGTGATCTGCTTTTTTCTACAAAATTAAACAACTGAATGAATATCCTCCGAGGCCGGTGATTCCATAATTATTGCCAGGGGTTGTACAGATATCGATTTCCAACAGGTGCCATTAATACAGGTAACAGGTGGAGGACAGAAAAACTTCTTAAAGAAGTTACAGGTCTGTGAGAGCCAGAAATCTTGCTTGTTTTTGGGTGACCAAATACTTATTTTCCACCATAATTTACAAATAAATTCTTTAAAAATGCTACAATGTGATTTTCTGGATTTTATTCTCATTTTGTCTCTCATAGTTGAAGTGTACCTATGATGAAAATTACAGACCTCTCTCATCTTTCTAAGTAGGAGAACTTGCACAATCAGGGGCTGAATAAAAACTTTTTGGCCCCACTGTATATCAGCAGTTCTGAAGGCCAGCAGGATCACGATGGCTAATTATGAGGTGTGGGTGGGTACCATCGATTTCTATTTACTCAATAGATGGAGGACCGGGCCCATCCACTCATTCGCTGGCTTTTGCCAGTGTGCTGCCATCTTGGTTAGTGTCCAACAACCAGACATAAATAGAAATCAATGTGGGCATGATCAATGTTTTTAAGAGTTTCAGCATAAATCTGCATTTTCCGTGCTATTACTGTGCTGTTACATTTATTCAAACTCAGTCCCATATTTGTACAGCCACTATTTGTCAAAACAAATACAGAAGAGGATCAGATTATAATACCATCAAACACACAATGTGTGCCACGACACGAGATACTAGTCTGATCCTTAATTAAATTCATTATGAAGTTAAGTTAAAGATGGGAAAGTAGGAGCTTCAAACAATCACATCATGTTAAAGATATTAATATTAAAGACTGCTCTTAACACACCTGCAGTGTCGCCTTTACGGAGCGCTTCTCTGAGAAAATATCAAAAAATATAATTAAAATGAAACAGCCACACCAGCCAGCTGAAAGTAAGATTATTCATAATTTCTGAAGCAAGTTGACCCAACAAACTGAGAGAAAAAGCATTTCTGTTCTATGAATTTGCTCTTACAGAATATCTCAGGATGGAAAACCTGATGTGAAGAAAAAACTAATTAAAAAGGGAGAAATTGAGACTCATGAAAGTGAGACTTCTAACTGAATCGCTAAACGAATGGTGCAATATTGATCATGACAAAGCATTCAGGCAGTAAAACTACTTTACAGAATACAGATCGACACAAAAAAATAAATAATTTTCTAACCTGTATTTAGTAATTTTAGTCATTTTCTCCACATCATTAATATTACATATAATACACAGGTATGAAAGCGCACTCCACAATTTATTATTATTTATTTAACCTTTATGTAACCAGCTGATACTCCTTTGTCAACTTGTTGCGTCACGTGAACGCTGCACAAAACATTTTCAGATCACTTTAACCCAAGTTTAAGTCGGTGCATCACACTCAACAAAAATATAAACGCAACACTTTTGGTTTTGCTCCCATTTTGTATGAGATGAACTCAAAGATCTAAAACTTTTCCCACATACACAATATCACCATTTCCCTCAAATATTGTTCACAAACCAGTCTAAATCTGTGATAGTGAGCACTTCTCCTTTGCTGAGATAATCCATCCCACCTCACAGGTGTGCCATATCAAGATGCTGATTAGACACCATGATTAGTGCACAGGTGTGCCTTAGACTGCCCACAATAAAAGGCCACTCTGAAAGGTGCAGTTTTATCACACAGCACAATGTCACAGATGTCGCAAGATTTGAAGGAGCGTGCAATTGGCATGCTGACAGCAGGAATGTCAACCAGAGCTGTTGCTCGTGTATTGAATGTTTATTTCTCTACCATAAGCCGTCTCCAAAGGTGTTTCAGAGAATTTGGCAGTACATCCAACCAGCCTCACAACCACAGACCACGTGTAACCACACCAGCCCAGGACCTCCACATCCAGCATGTTCACCTCCAAGATCGTCTGAGACCAGCCACTCGGACAGCTGCTGAAACAATTGGTTTGCATAACCAAAGAATTTCTGCACAAACTGTCAGAAACCGTCTCAGGGAAGCTCATCTGCATGCTCGTCGTCCTCATCGGGGTCTCGACCTGACTCCAGTTCGTCGTCGTAACCGACTTGAGTGGGCAAATGCTCACATTCGCTGGTGTTTGGCACGTTGGAGAGGTGTTCTCTTCACGGATGATGCGAAGGAGATGTGTTGCACTGCATGAGGCAAATGGTGGTCACACCAGATACTGACTGGTATCCCCCCCCCAATAAAACAAAACTGCACCTTTCAGAGTGGCCTTTTATTGTGGGCAGTCTAAGGCACACCTGTGCACTAATCATGGTGTCTAATCAGCACCTTGATATGGCACACCTGTGAGGTGGGATGGATTATCTCAGCAAAGGAGAAGTGCTCACTATCACAGATTTAGACTGGTTTGTGAACAATATTTGAGGGAAATGGTGATATTGTGTATGTGGAAAAAGTTTTAGATCTTTGAGTTCATCTCATACAAAATGGGAGCAAAACCAAAAGTGTTGCGTTTATATTTTTGTTGAGTATATTTAACCTAATGCTGAAGATGCGGAATAACGCTAAACAAGATGGCGGCTGCTGGCAACAGCTCACAGGCTGCATCCGCCATCTAGTGGATTAAATAGAAATCAATGATGAGTACGTGTGTGTACATGTCAATACCTTGTACCAGCTGATATATTTGGCGCTATTCAGACGGCGGTGTAGCACTCGTTTGTCCAAAGTTCTACTTGAGTCGAGGCCACAGAGTTAATTTCTCTGATGGAAAATCTTTGCGAGGCACTCGAGGATGTACAGCTGACCCTGCCACTGAACCGACCTGCACACGTGTAGCAGTGCTTCAGATTGCTGTGTGATTAGTACCGGTCTGGTACCACTGCTGGCACTCTATGGATTCTTTGTGGTTCCATGTGGCCTGAACATTTGAGCAATTCTGTCCAAAACTGAACCATTTCATCACTTATCAATTAGTAACAAACAAGACTTCCACCATGTCCAGTCCTTATTGGTTCCGGGTTCAAATCCCACCCCTGCCACATTTCTCCATGTAATGTGGGGTAGCGTCAGGAATGGCATTCGATGTAAAACCTGTGCCAATTCAACATGCAGATCCACCTCGGATTTGCTGTCTATATATATATATATATATATATATATATATATATATATATATATATATATATATATATATATATATATATATATATATACAGTAGTGTTCAGAATAATAGTAGTGCTATGTGACTAAAAAGATGAATCCAGGTTTTGAGTATATTTCTTATTGTTACATGGGAAACAAGGTACCAGTAGATTCAGTAGATTCTCACAAATCCAACAAGTCCAAGCATTCATGATATGCACACTCTTAAGGCTATGAAATTGGGCTATTAGTAAAAAAAGTAGAAAAGGGGGTGTTCACAATAATAGTAGTGTGGCATTCAGTCAGTGAGTTCATCAACTTTGTAGAACAAACAGGTGTGAATCAGGTGTCCCCTATTTAAGGATGAAGCCAGCACCTGTTGAACATGCTTTTCTCTTTGAAAGCCTGAGGAAAATGGGACGTTCAAGACATTGTTCAAAAGAACAGCGTAGTTTGATTAAAAAGTTGATTGGAGAGGGGAAAACCTATACGCAGGTGCAAAACATTATAGGCTGTTCACCTACAATGATCTCCAATGCTTTAAAATGGACAAAAAAAACAGAGACGCGTGGAAGAAAATAGAAAACAACCATCAAAATGGATAGAAGAATAACCAGAATGGCAAAGGCTCACCCACTGATCAGCTCCAGGATGACCAAAGACAGTCTGGAGTTACCTCTAAGTGCTGTGACAGTTAGAAGACGCCTGTGTGAAGCTAATTTATTTGCAAGAATCCCCCGCAAAGTCCCTCTGTTAAATAAAAGACGTGCAGAAGAGGTTACAATTTGCCAAAGAACACATCAACTGGCCTAAAGAGAAATTGAGGAATATTTTGTGGACTGATGAGAGTAAAATTGTTCTTTTTGGGTCCAAGAGCCGCAGACAGTTTGTGAGACGACCCCCAAACTCTGAATTCAAGCCACAGTTCACAGTGAAGACAGTGAAGCATGGAGGTGCAAGCATCATGATATGGGCATGGTTCTCCTACTATGGTGTTGGGCCTATATATCGCATACCAGGTACCATGGATCAGTTTGGATATGTCAAAATATTTGAAGAGGTCATGTTGCCTTATGCTGAAGAGGACATGCCCTTGAAATGGGTGTTTCAACAAGACAATGACCCCAAGCACACTAGTAAATGGGCAAAATCTTGGTTCCAAACCAACAAAATTAATGCCTCGCAGATGTGAAGAAATCATGAAAAACTGTGGTTATACAACTAAATACTAGTTTAGTGATTCACAGGATTGCTAAAAAAGCAGTTTGAACATAACAGTTTTGAGTTTGTAGCGTCAGCAGGAGATGCTACTATTATTGTGAACACCCCCTTTTCTACTTTTTTACTAATAGCCCAATTTCATAGCCTTAAGAGTGTGCATATCATGAATGCTTGGTCTTGTTGGATTTGTGAGAATCTACTGAATCTACTGGTACTTTGTTTCCCATGTAACAATAAGAAATATACTCAAAACCTGGATTCATCTTTTTAGTCACATAGCACTACTATTATTCTGAACACTACTGTATATATATATATATATATATATATATATATATATATATGTGTGTGTGTGTGTGTGTGTGTTATTTAGTTCTCTCTTCTCTCTCTCCCTCCCTCCCTTACACACACACTCCTGTGTGCATGATTAATTAAATGAAAAACATACAGATATGATGCAACAACTGGAAATAAAAAAAGAACAAATGTGGGAAAAAGAATACGCAACTGTTCTTCATTTTTCTTTACGTGACTTTGTGCATAAAACGATATTTATTTAAACCCGACACATTTACAGTGTGTTGATGAACAACCGCTGTTGTTAATCACACTGTAATTAATCATCATATCCAATAAACTGTGTAACGGAGCTAAATTTTTTTTTTAATATTTTACATTTCAATTTTTGCACCATGTTTGTGTAGAAGTTCTGAAATACACACGAAATGTGTGTGTGAGAATCGATTTCTCTTTTTGGTGCCAGATATTGAAGCAGGAACTCTTCATCAGTCCAGAACCTTTTTGCACTGAAGTGTTTTATTAAGCTGACATTTCAGCAAGCGCCTCCTTCAGAGATATTTACACAGAGGAAGAGATCCGGCATGAATAAGAAGGTCTGCCACACGGAGCCGGTTCTGAAATAAAAGGAAAACAACAGTCGTAGAAAAGAGAAATAAGACTTTATAAGTAAAGCCTGCTCTAACGCAGACCATAAATGAAATAAAAACAAATTATTATATGTATTGCTGTTAAAAAAAAATCAAATATTCTTTTCACGTGGCTCTGCTTAGTGCTTAAAATTTGTCCCGAACACTTTTATTTATTTTGTTTGGTGTTCTCTGTGAGTCCGGGTGGCAGCGTAGGTCTGCTGGCAAACTAATGTATAATTATTCATCGCCTTCAACATATTACAAGTGATCCATTGCTCATTTAAAATGATGGATTCAAGACTTTTATCTTACCTCTCTGCTTCTCCTTCATCAAACACATCCATCACATAACTCTTTTTTTTCTCGTAGCGACAGGCTGAAACGGGTCTTTGCTAATGATGAAACCTCTCACAAATGTTTAACGTCTCTCTGTCGCCATAAACTACCAGCGAGGCGTCACTATATCTGTGCAGCATCCTTGACGAAGACGTTTGCGCCTTCTCTCTGTTATGTGATACAACTGGACATTTAACACCGAGCACAACCAGAGTTTATCAGTAACCACCACAACGTGGCCGACGAAAAACAGAAAAGCTTCCTGTGGTGATCAAGTTTAATGCATCTTTGTATGACAGTAGTATTTTTTTTGTGTGTGTTAATTTTTGTGTTAACACCACACCCATCCAGAGTTGGGTGTGGTATTTGTGTTGGAGACCCTCCTGTCCTGTGCACCAACAGCATTTCCTGTATATTCGTTTTGTGAATTGTTCTGTAATTTGTGTCTGTAGCATGGCCCAACCAGAGGGTCACCCCTTTGAGTCTGGTCTGCTTTAGGTTTCTTCCTCAGAGGGAGTTTTTCCTTACCACTGTTGCTCTGGGAGTTAGTAAGGTTAGACCTTACTTGTGTGAAGTGCCTTGAGGCAACTCTGTTGTGATTTGGCGCTACATAAATAAAATAAATTGAAATTGAAATTGTGTTGTTTTTTGCTGCATGGATTGAAGTAATACTAAAAACCTCAGGAAAATCTTGTGCAAGAACCGTTGTAACGCTTTACGGCAGACGTCTCAAACCGGTTCCAGAAAGGGCCGAGAGGGTGCAGGTTTTCTGTGCAACCACCCACTCCAGCAGGTGATTTCACTGATTAACATCACTTTGAGCAGGTGAAATCAGTTAATCAGTGAAATCACCTGCTGGAGTGGGTGGTTGCACAGAAAGCCTGCACCCTCTCAGCCCTTTCTGGAACCGGTTTGAGACCTCTGCTTTACGGTCACGATACACGATACATGATACATGATACATGAAGAACGACCACCCGTTGTTTGTTCCGTTACATTGCTTTATGTTGTTAAAAATTCCACACTTTCTTTTGTGTATCTGTGACAACAGAACATAAATCTCCGTCCTCGTAAAATTCTTCTTCTATGTCATCAATGCCAGTTTCCAGAATGAGCACTTCTGACATATGGGGCAGGGCACGTATCCTTATATGGTATTTGCTGAATCTGGTGTGGCGCACTCATACAAGCTCATTGCACAAAAAATGTGAAGTTAAAAAGTTAAAAATACAAAAACGTTGCATGAGGCCCACTGGCTTTGAACCGTTTGTATTTTAGCTGCAATGTGTCAGGTAAGTTTAGTTTGAAATCTGGTGAGCAGTATATGTTATATGTCACCTGATTAGATCCTTGTCATTTGATTGGTGTATTGCCTGTCATGTGACATTCATGATTTTCCATCATATGACTGATGTCTGCACCATGCATTTTGGTTCCATTTACCATGCATTCACTGCAAAAACGGTCCCTCTCAAAATAAGCCGAATAGTTCAAAATGTAGCCAAATTGTCTTGTATTAAGCAAAAAAATCTACCAGTGGGGTAAGAAAAAATGACTTGGTTAGAATTCTCAATTCTAGCAAAATGTCTAGGCACTGAATAATCAAATATGCCTTAAAACTAGATAGAATTCTTATTTTAAGATTAGCCTCTGTTAAAATAAGGAAAACAATCTGTTTCTTTGCTTGTATGATTTGAAATCCATTCACTCTAAAACATGCTACTGGGTTTAGTTCTGTCCACTTGCTACCTCTCTTTAACATAAAGAGCTCTTACAAGTTTTGGACGTTGAACTCAACTTGTAACTCAACTTTACAACTCAATTCAACTTGTAAAGGTGAGTTACAAGTTGAGTTCAACATCCAAAACTTGTAAGAGCACTTTATGTTAAAGAGAGGTAGCAAGTGGACAGAACTAAACCCAGCAGCATGTTTTAGAGCATTGCCTTTCCTTGTTACTGCTTAAAAACAGCTTGATATTAGCTGGAAAAACTTATTAAGAAAAAGCGAGATACATTTTCCAGAAATAAGACATTTTTTCTTATGTAAAAAAAATGCTTGACAAGATTATTTTTCTATTTAGACAAAAATTAAGTCAAACTTTCTTTAAACAAGTGTTTTTTTTTTGTTTTTTTTAACTTTTTTTAGATGTCGGTTTTTGCAGTGTTGTTGTCCCATATGTTTCGCTCTACTGAATGACTTCATTAGCATTTCGAGGAAGCTAAATGCAGTAGCCACAATGTTTGCGCGGACATCTTTAGCGGCCATAGGCGCGCTATCAGATGAAGAACTGAACAAGTTCCTATCACAATATTTCACGGGATTGAGAAAAATGGACGTATTTTCCACAGACACTGCTAAGCTCCTCGTGGGTCACCTGTGGGGCGAAGTCAACTGCTGGAGGGCCCATGACCCATCTGTGTCCCGCTGCTCTCTACTTCCTGTTTTTAACAAGAAACACCTTTCTAGTTTTAAGTAAAACATCCAATGACTCAGATCTATTTAGGTGTCATAAAATGTGTTGAAAGAAGGAATGCACCAATCAACTTGGCATCATCTCGTTGAACTGTACATTCCATCTGTCAACTCGTGCAAATATTATTTTCAATGCAATCATAAATATTCATTATTTGTACACTAATCAATGCTGTTCGGTTTGTCACGTTATTTCCACACAAGGAGTCTACAGTGCCATCTTCTGGTGGAATGAGTGGACTAGAAATGACTCAGAATGCGGCGCAGACTCTTCACTACATAATGAGTGTCAAACGTTAAGAGGAGATCTTTGTACAAGACAACCTAAATTTAAATGAAACATTTCAAAAAAGGTGTTATAAAGACAAAACCTGACAAAATGATGAGACAAAACTTTACTGTCTGAGTAAACCAGGAGTGTTTGAACATGATATGACGTGAACTAGTAAGTGACGCTCATCCAAAACTACATCACAGTCAAACAGATCCTGCTTTCTTATCTGGATTCCAACCAAACTGCTTTTGTGGACAATCTGTTTTGTGACAAATGGGATCAGAGTCATTTTTATCAAGATTTGTTTTTGATCAAATTCTCTGTTTCATAATGTCAAAGATAATGATCATTAATTCCTGGCTCTGTATCTAGAAGTCTAGATGTTCCTTTTAGTTCGTTAGATGAGAATATGCATGCTGTTGAGCCTCACAGCCAAACTCCATGTGGATTTTATGGTTCTTGCAGCCGATGGTCTTATGGTAAATGGATTGCATTTCGATAGTGCTTTCCCATCTGGCGGAGATGTTCAAAGCGCTTTACAATGATGCCTCACATTCAGCCAGTCATACACACGTTAAAGCTCAGCTGGGCAACTTGGTTATCCACCATGAACTGGGGGTTAAGTCCCAATGGACCTTTATGATTTTCTAAGCCCAGCTTTCTTGTGTCTTCTACATGATACCGATATTTTCTGTTAAACTGGGTCCTTTTTGATGTTTATTGACATACAATTAGTATAAGTTCTCTACAAGGTCGTGGCTGTCTTCTTCTACTAACAGCTGATGTTTCCGCTGTCTTTCATAAAAGTCTTTATATTTTTTTAAGTAATCCTGCTGGCAAGCAGAGACAAAGAGATAATCTCCTTTGGGAGGTTTAAAGGTTTCAGATACGAAAGAACCAGCATTCCCCATTTGATCAGATGCTAGAAACCCAGAAAGATTATTAGCTTCAATACGTTTTAAATACTGTAATCCTGAAATGAGTCGACCTTGACTTTGGTGACTGTGGAGTGCAAATCAAAGAACCCAGGATGGCTTTTATGTTTCTTGTGGACACATATCACTTGTCACCCACAAAACCATTTTTCACTGATAGACAAACGCCATGACGTTACCTTGAGCACACTGGATCCCAGCTCCAGACCCACCAGGATGGTTCGGTCCGCCAGCTCTGCTATCCTGGGATTGGCCACTTTCAAAGAGTCTTGGACCAGGTCTGTGACATCCACCTGCCAGTCAGGTCCAAGCATGGTGATGACCTGGTCGGTGCCCTCGGTGGAGGTGGTGTGGAACTGGGTCAAGACTTTGACCAGGGCCCGCTGATATTGCAAGGTGCAGCCTCGACTCACCCGGCGGTCATCCTCGTCATCATCTGCATCGCTGTCTCTGGTGCTCCTTCAAAAGTGTCAGGAAAATGACAAGAAAATGTCAGCAGGTAAGGGTGATGGAACAGCCAACGCTGTGCTTGCTGTCAAACCAGCAAGAATCAGGAGCTGCTTCCAGACGTTAACTTCACGTCACTGAGAATCCAAAGATTGGTTTGAAAACCTGGCAAGCACATGTTTTGTAAAGCTTACGCCACCAATTTAACAAGGCAGGACCCAGTAACATTCTGTTTACAACAGAGTCATGGAACACACAAACACGGTCCAAAGCGCATAGCGCATGTGCATTTGAGGCGTGTCCACTATGCTTTATTTATAAGAAATCAAGAAAAAAAGATTGTGGCAGTCAGTAACGGTTACTTTTTTAGACCAAGCAGAGGAAAAAAATATGGAATCACTCAATTCTGAGGAAAAAATTATGGAATCACCCTGTAAATTTTCATCCCCAAAACTAACACCTGCATCATATCAGATCTGCTCGTTAGTCTGCATCTAAAAAGGAGTGAACACACCTTGGAGAGCTGTTGCACCAAGTGGACTGACATGAATCATGGCTCCAACACGAGAGATGTCAATTGAAACAAAGGAGAGGATTATCAAACTCTTAAAAGAGAGTAAATCATCACGCAATGTTGCAAAAGATGTTGGTTGTTCACAGTCAGCTGTGTCTAAACTCTGGACCAAATACAAACAACATGGGAAGGTTGTTAAAGGCAAACACACTGGTAGACCAAGGAAGACAACGCGTCAAGACAGAAAACTTAAAGCAATATGTCTCAAAAATCGAAAAATGTACAACAAAACAAATGAGGAACAAATGGGAGGAAACTGGAGTCAACGTCTGTGACCGAACTGTAAGAATCCGCCTAAAGGAAATTGGATTTACATACAGAAAAGCTAAATGAAAGGCATCATTAACACCTAAACAGAAAAAAACAAGGTTACAATGGGCTAAGGAAAAGCAATTGTGGACTGTGGATGACTGGATAAAAGTCATATTCAGTGATGAATCTCGAATCTGCATTGGGCAAGGTGATGATGCTGGAACTTTTGTTTGGTGCCTTTCCAATGAGATTTATAAAGATGACTGCCTGAAGAGAACATGTAAATTTCCACAGTCATTGATGATATGGGGCTGCATGTCAGGTAAAGGCACTGGGGAGATGGCTGTCATTACATCATCAATAAATGCACAAGTTTATGTTGATATTTTGGACAATTGAAAGGATGTTTGGGGATGATGAAATCATTTTTCAAGATGATAATGCATCTTGCCATAGAGCAAAAACTGCAAAAACATTCCTTGCAAAAAGACACATAGGGTCAATGTCATGGCATAGGATCAATGTCAATGAGCAGATCTGATTTGATGCAGGTGTTAATTTGGGGGATGAAAATTTACAGGGTGATTCCATAATTTTTTCCTCAGAATTGAGTGATTCCATATTTTTTTCCTCAGCTTGGTCTAAAAAGTAACCGTTACTGACTGCCACAATCTTTTTTTCTTGATTTCTTTTAGTGTTTCTTAAAGCCAGAAAGTTGCCATTTGAAATGACTATAGTTTTGTGTCATGTCTGTGATCTGCTTTTTTTCTACAAAATTAAACAACTGAATGAACATCCTCTGAGGCCGGTGATTCCATAATTTTTGCCAGGGGTTGTATAACATCATCATAACTTTGAAAGGTAAAATTATGGCCAGGCGTACACACAACTGGTGCTAGAACAAGGAGGAAAATACTTCTCAGGAGGAAAATGAAGGTGACAGATTGAAGGAAAAGTGCTCAACTTCATGCTTTCTGCTGCGCATCACTGACGAGTATTTTTACACCAACAGCACCAGTTACGTTCACCCCTGCTTCTGGCTATAATCTGACCAAGAGGTGCTACATAAAGAGAGAATAATAGTGGTCCTAGAACTGATGCCTGAGGATCCCCATATTTCACTGTGTAAAATTCACACATAGTGGTATTACGGGAAACACACTGCAATTAACCTTAATATAATTGTACATTAATTGATCTGGACCTTAAAAAGCTTCAATTCCTCAGCTGTAGCCCAAAACATAATTGATCTGAACCCCCCCCCCCCCCCCAAAAAAAAAAAAACCCCACAATATCCCAGAGTATGTTATCTACAACCTTTCATGGAGGTGACAGTTTTCAAAGACACTGGTGACAAACTGGCAATGTTTTAAATTCTGGGCTTGGGGCTTAAGGCAAAAATTCACAGGGGGTCCCTCCAACCAATCCAACTGTTCATCACCATTCTGTTTTAAGTGTAGCTGTTTAATTGTCGTTCGTCATGTCATTATCTGTAACTCTTTTTTTTATTAAAAAGTACAAGATAAAAAAGTTCTCTTATATAGGACACCTCCTACAGTATGAGTCATTGTCGCCCTGAGTAATTGTTTAAACCATCTAAGCAACAGGTGGGTGTGGCTGTAGTTTTACATTTGTCAGCCCTCGGGTGGGCCCCCTATTAGCCTGGGGCCTACCTTGCCTGTTGGCAAGCAACACTTCTGATTCAGAGTGGCCAATTACAATGTAGAAATGCTGTTTGACATATATTAAATAAAAATTTGGCCTCGATTAAAAACAGCCCTGAACCACATAATGTCTCTCGAGTTGGTGTTATGCAGATTAATAAACTGGACCCCAAAATGCAAACAGCCATACACCGACTAAGTGAAAAAGGGATTTTATTGACCAAATGAGAACAGTCAAGTGCAAAAACTACGAATCTGTCCAAAAAGTAAAAAGTGTACCACAGGCATGTGCAAAAGAGGTGGCAAGGCTGAGAGCAGCCAGCACAGGAGGCACATGAACAAACTAGCAAGAAATGAATGAATGAGCCGGTCTTTTAAATGGCACTGGAGTAAATATGCAAATATGAGTGCTGCTGCAGGTTGTTGTTGTAAAGAGAACTGAGTCAGAAGTCAAAACTCAAATTACGATTGATTTATGCTCCATCTTTGGTTAGTTACCAAAGAAAAACAAAACCCACAGTTACAACCAGATAAGATGCAGTTCTGACTTCTGAAAGGAGCTCAGAGTAGAACTGCTGCTCCTTCACAAATAAAGAAGCCAGTTGAAGCATTTTGGAAATGTTATTAGGCTGCTCCTTCTGCACTTAAGGGAGGGATTATTTGTCCCTTTTGACCCGGGGAAAGCCTGAGAATATCAGACAAGAAACAAGGGAGATGTCAATTTGTGGTGCCTTGTGTGTAGCCTGAGGACACCCTACGCTATCCCCAAATATTTTGTGGGAAATGGATGGAGGGATAAATGAACTGATGGAGCTAATGAGGTAGCTACACTGAACCATAAGTGACACTGGGTGTGATATATGCAACTTGCAGCTTTGGCAAATCTAAGTTAAGAGATGTAAATATTTCTCTTTTGCAGTAAATGTTTAACAGATCCATGACAGAAATGTTGGAAAGTCAATTCCATGTTTGAAAGTCAATTCAGTCATATTACCACCTATATTTCTCAAAGGAACTACGCATCATTCTTGAATGAGTCTTAAATGTTGTTTAATTTGTGCAGTTTTATATATATATACACACACTTTAAAACGGTACTATTGGTAACCAGGGAGACATTTGTTACAGGAACCTGCAAACAGGTCACACACCTTCTGTAGTCAACTGACCCTCAGCTTACAGCCCCAACTCAAGAAAAAGTGGTGACAGTATGTAAAATACAAATGAAAAGAGCAACCCTGCAGCAATTCTTACATTTACTTTGACTTCTTTTCATAACAGATGGAAGAACCCAAGATGTTTAATGCTTTTACGTGTCAACTTCATTTTTTAATATACATCCGTCCGTTCCTGTATTTGAGACCTATAACACATTTCAAAAAATGTTGGGACGCAAAAGAACGTACTACTTTGTAACGTTGCCATTCCTTCTCACATTGCTTAAATTTTTTTTAATTTTTTTTTTTTGGTATTGAAGATACCAAGCGTTTCAAGCGTAATTTTGTCCCATTCGTCCTGCAAACAAGTCCTAAGGCGTTCAACAGTGCAAGGTTGTGGTTGCTGCATTTTTTGTTTCAAAATTCTCCAGTCAGGACTGCACGTAGGTCAGTCCAGTATCTCTACTTTTGCAGCCATGCCTTTTTATTGTACCTATTGTACCGTTTGTGCAGAATGTGGTTTTGCATTGAAAAATGCATGGATGTCCGTGGAAAAGATCATTTGTTAAAAGGCAACATGTTGCTCTAAAATCTCAGTGTACATTTTAACGCTGCCATCACAGAAGTGTGAATTGAATGAATGAATGATGAATGAATGATTTACTGTCATTACAAATAATTATCTTCACACCCAATTACCTCAGACAAAAATACAGCAATTAATCCAGAATTATTACTAGCTGAACGTAATAATGGCACACATCAGAATTAAAACAACCGCACATATACATCTGATTGTTAATGTACGCTAAACTTTGAAACAGTCCGTCATCTGAACTGAGGCAATGTGAGTGCCGTGCAGCCGAGCTTGGGGGATTTGGGGGGGGGGGGGGTCCTGCTGCAGGTGTGCCATGTGGCCTCCCGAGGGGGAAGGAGGAGATGCGACCGCCCTTGCCGGAGTCCCAAGCTATATGGCCTTTGCTAAGGGCACTAACCTAACCCCACACCAGGATAGACCTTGGCTTTTGGTCTGGATAACAGTCTGGATGGTCCTTCTCATCTTTGGTTTGGAACACACGGCATCCATTTTTTCCCATAAAGATCTGGAATATCGTACACAATACATACTTCCACAGTCTGAAGGTGCAGATGCCTCCGAGCGCAAAACTGACATTGCTTTTGGAGAAGGATAACAGTTTTTTCTATTCAATAATCTTCTCATGTATTTGTTGACAAACTGGAGATCCTCTGCCCATCTTTGCTCCTCAAAAACTCAAACTTTATGTGTTTGAAAATAACACCTTTGTTTAATTTTGTTTTTACCTCATTATGAACCCTAAATTACATCATTCTGCTGTCACGCCCAAGGAGTCAACCACTGACTACACACTATCTCTTTGATTACTCACTAAATGTAAACAAGAACATTTGCAGGGCTTCTTTACAGCCTATGTTGACTTTTGTAAACCATTTGATTTTGTCCGTCAGGCTGATTTGTGGGGCATCCTGAGAATTTGTGGGATTCCCATCAAGTTTCTGGATATTACAGCTGGTCTATCCACAAACACTGTGAATGTTATGGAGGGTGGGGGTGTGTGTGGATATTTGTATTTATATTCTCTCAGAATTATTTCCACCATGTAATTTTATATTTTCCTCTTGTGGTGATTATTTGTACTCTAATTGTGATCTATGTTCATTTTGGTTAGTTTAACTTCCGGGTTTGGACTTCCGTGTTCATGTGTCACTGCACTTCCTGCCATAATTTTTTGATATATTTAATAACCTCCACTAGAATGTCTCCTCACTGCCAGATTATACTAGCTTCTACCCTGCTCTCTAGTGTTTTGATTCCACGCAACAGACTTGTGCTGCCATTCTGCATTCCTGTGTTTCACCTGCTAACTCGGACACTGTAGTATGACAAATTCTGGTTAATGATCTGTCTGCGTTTTGGATAACTTGGCCGTCTTACCACTTGTATGTGGTGAATGTGGTGAAATCGTTGAGAGAGCCACTGATCTCTGGCAGTGGCGTTCATATCTGTGAGACCTCAACTTATTAGGTTGTGAGACGACTGGGAAGAGATTATGGGTTTGTGAGGTTGTTGGATCTTTGCAGGAGAAGAAACAACCAAGTCTTCAGTCTTTGTGCTTCCAGTCTTACTGTATGGTTGTGTGATTAGACTGGAACCAGGGATATGAGGCAACAACTGAATGCATCTGTTACCAGGCCTGTCCAGATAATCTTTGGGTACAAGTGGAGCGCATTTTGTCAAGTGAGGAGTTACTTAGGGATACAAAGATCATGTACGCTACTTTCATTGTGAGGGCATGACTGCAAAAGTACTTTGGTCAGTGCTGAGGACCCTACAATGGAAAAGGCCAAGGAGACGTCCATGTATCACCTCACTACAGCAAATAATGGCTCCAGTTGGGGGGGGGGGGTTGGTGGTCTGCCTGAGTGTTTGCCAAAGACCCAGGGTGGTTCTGTGGTGTGGTAGACACAGCATGATCTAACCTGGATACACAATCAGACGTAATTTCTCTTGTAAAGGGCAGATGCCTTCAAAAATATGAACCTGAGAACTTAAGCTTGTTTAATTTCAGATGTGCTCAAAGGTTTCCTGAAGGGTGGAGTAAAAAGCTCCAGATTTAAGTTAACTTTCATCAATCAAGTCACCTCCTTAAAGTGAGCAGCTGCTGTTAAACTGCACGGAGACATGACGCTATATCTCAATTTGTGCCTTCTGTTTGCAAGAGTCTGTTCTTATTTTAAAATTTGACATCATAACGCTAATGAGAAACTAAACACAGCTCCACACAAATCCATTGCATTATGTGCTCTGGTGTGGAAAAAGTGCTCTGAACTGGCAGGAAAGGAACGATAAGCACCCAAAAAAAAAAAAAAAAAAAAAGCAGCCTTTTGGACCCGTGCCCTTCTGACTGCACAGAAGCCCAGGGCAGACAGAAAGGTTAAACATGCCAGGTGTATCCCCCACCAAGTGCAATCTGTTCCACAACAAGATGTACGAGTTATCGTCAGCACGCCTGACACTCTGCCAGTTTCCCCTTAAAAACACCCTTCAGCTTAATCTTTGACTTAACAGTCGGATCAGCTTGAGATTCGGGAGAGGCAGCGCTGCTGTCCACCGCCGACAAGGTGCATTGTCTCATCCATTAATTCAAGGAGCAGGTCTGATTATTAGGCTAAACGCTCCCATCCTGAGAGCGCATAAATGCTTCGACAACACTCCCTCAACAGGAAAATATACACACATACACCTTTTCACCTGTGCCACCTACTGGGTTTGATTAATTCATCTTAACACATTAACTCTCGACACATTTCACCTTTCTCCTTGATGTTTCGCCTCCTTCACATTCTACGTCCATGAAATCTCCCACGCTGACTTGCTCTTTGCTCTCTTTTTCCTATAATTCAGTGCAGGGACGTGATATTCCACAATGTTTGTTAATAAAAGGGCCTCCCATAAGGTTCATGGGTCATTAGAGCTACAATTTCGCTTGTTTTACATCCTTGTGAACCAGAGTGTGATTACGCGGCGGTTTTAGAATTTACACCGCCCTGTGCATGGTGGGCTGAAATTGTTACTTTGAACATGTAAACCTCGTTCACACTGTTGCTTTTAAGACGTTTCTTACAGCAGTAGTTTGACAAAAAAAATGTTCAGAAGAAATGTTACTGCAAGAACACTCCTCATGCTAGGTGGATCTACGAAAAGTAATCCACATGAATATATTGTACAAAGTAGACATTCTGTGAGCTGGAATATGCAAATTTGAACCACTGACCAATCACAAGCCATCTTGATTCTGTTTACCTTTGATGTGATCGAAAGATAGAGTCCAAAATAGAAGTGGCTCCTAGTATACTAGTAAACAACGTCAAGTTATATGCTGCATTCAGTGGCAACTCAAATATTGGAATTTACAATAAATGCCTCAAAAAAACAAACAAACAAACAAAAAACAAACAAACAATGAAAACACCAACAGAAACAAGATTTAATAATTGATCACTCACAATAGGTGGTTTACACGTGAGCATTAAACAACAAGAAAAACAGGAAATACTAAGGTGATCGTCGGCCACTAGCCCTGAGCTTCCCTAAAAGACCCAGAATTTAGGTAAAATTGAGGCCGCGGCACACTCCGTTTACTAATAAAATGAATTAAAAGAGTAAAAAGTGTAGAACTATACTATGCCAGTATGCTAGCCATACAAAAGGGAAAATAAGTGCATCTTAAGTCTGGACTTGAAAGTCTCTACAGAATCTGACTGTTTTATTGATGCAGGGAGATCATTCCACAGAACAGGGGCATGATAAGAGAAAGCTCTATGACCCGCAGACTTCTTATTCACCCTAGGGACACAAAGTAGTCCTGCACCCTGAGAACGCAAAGCCCAGGCCGGTACCTAAGGTTTAATTACGTCAGCTAGGTAGGAAGGTGCTAGGTATGTAACATTATGCTATGTAACCTTATGCTGTGCAATGTTACACTATGGAACATTATGCTGTGTAATGCTATGCTATGCAATGTTACACTCTGCAATGTTACACTATGTAAGGGCCCTGCCCCACAGGGGAGAGGATTAATTGCGCATGAATTGAGTATACAAATTGCGGGCGTTCGTTGTCATCCGCAACAAAAATGGCCAAAAGTGACAAATGTCCCAGTATGAATTACCGATATATTAATAATATATAGTGAATATATGACGAATGATGCGTATGTCTTCAGTATGTGTTCAGGCAGTGATGCGGCTCAAAAATCCTGGCTGCGGACATGCGTGCCTCTGCGGATGATCACGGACATGTTCGGATGGCGGCCGACTCATACAGGAATGTTACACGGTTATTGCGGTTGTTTGGCGGATGTGGGCCACTTTTGTGCGCATTCCATCCGCAAATCCTGCTAAACGCCAGTGGGACAGGGCCCTTTGCCATGCAATGTTACACTGGAACATTATGCTGTGTAACGTTATGCTATGCAATGTTACACTCGGCGATGTTATACGATGCAATGTTACACTATGGAACATTATGCTGTCTAACATTATGTATGCAATGTTACACTATGCAATGTTACACTATGGAACATTATGCCGTCTAACATTATGCTATGCAACATTGCGCTATGTAACGTTATGCTATGCAACGTTACGCTATGCAACGTTATGCTATGCAACATTCTGCGACATGGTATGTAACATGCTATGTAACATTAGGCTGTGCAACACTGTTCTCTGTAATATTGTGCTAAGCTATGCTACGGACCATTATCCTGTGCAGTGTTATACATTGTAACATTATGCTCGGCAGCACTATGCTATTTAGCATTATGCTATGTATTGTAAGGCTATGGAGTGTTATGATGTGTAGTATAACGCTATGCTATATAGTGTCACACTATGTAGCATTATGCTATATGTATGTAGCGCAATAACCCAGTTATTGAATTTAGTCCAAATTTTAACCTTGAAGTTGATATTTTTGTGTGCATGATGATGACAAGATGTCACTCATCTTCCAACCCTGCCCATTTTACGACATCACACCTATAAAATTCACTTTGTTAATCTTCACTGTGATCAGGGAGGATAAATTGGATTTGGGGGCGTCGTCTCCCCTTGAATAATTGTTAAGGAGTGTCATAAAAATATAAAGTTTTATCACCTGATTAGTCTGTGCATATTAAAAAAAAAGTAAGCCTACATCACAATATGTTGAGCTTGAGAGAGAAGAAGTAGAAAAGACAGTTTTTCTGTTTGTGTTGTGCAGCTGCTGCTCCACTTAGAAGGTCGGGAAAGTGAAGTGTGCAGCAAACTCACATTCATTTAGAGGAAAAAACAATGAGACAGTAACACTCTGTGTTTGTGTCAAAGAGTTTCACAAGGTGCCAAGGTCAGGAAAAGTTTATGTTCCTGTGACTGTACCTGAAAATAAGGTTGATATATATATATATTTTTTTTTCTTGCCAGAAGAGAATTGTCTCTTCTTGTTAGAGTCTGCAACTGGCGCGAACAAGCCGAAGCCTCGGTTTTTACACTTCCTTTCCGTTTGGAGAGCGCTGCTGGATGAGCAATGTTGCTGCAGCAGAGGAGGACTGCAGGCAGGAGAGCCTCAGGATGCATCAGCGTGCACGGCTCCACGCATGCAGAGGGCGGATAGGAAAGAAATCTCGCTCCAAAAGATTATGAGCTGAACGATCAGCACGGTGGAGAGAGTCTGTTACAGGTTGTTTGGTGATTTCATGGACTTTAATTCCTTCTTTTTTTTTCTTTTCTCCTCTGTCTGCCTCTAAAGCTGCTGTCATATCCTGAGCTGTCTCTGTCTGTCCACCCAATAATGTCTCAGTTGCAGCAGTTTTAGTTGGTCTTCGGTTGGACAGTCACTGAATGTTTGTTGAATATACAACCGAAAACCAAGTCTCTGGTGTGTGTGTGTGTGTGTGTGTGTGTGTGTGTGTGTGTGTGTGTGTGTGTGTGTGTGTGTGTGTGTGTGTGTGTGTGTGTGTGTGTGTGTGTGTGTGTGTGTGTGTGTGTGTGTGTGTCAGAGAGAGGGATGCAGAGTGGAAAAGCATTTCCACTCAAACGATTCCGCTTTTATATTGATTTTTAACTGATTCGTGATGCATCGTTTCATCCTCAATGTCTGTCCGACCATTTTCCAAAGTCCCTTATTCCATTATGGGTCATGGGATGGGGGGGTACACGCTGGAGCCTATCCCAGCAGTTATTGGGCAGGAGGCGGGGTTCGCCCTGGACAGGCTGTCAGTCCATCGCTCAGCCACATATAGACAAGAGGAATACAACGCCTCTGGAAAGTATTCATAGTGCTTCACTTTTTTCCACATTTGGTTATTATTTATTTCAACATGGATGAAATGCATTTTTTCCTTAAAATTCCACATACAATACCCCATAATGACAATGTGAAAAAAGTTTCAATGAGATTTTTGCTAATCACATGTACATAAGTATTCACAGACTTTGCCATGAAGCTCAAAATTGAGCTCAGGTTTCCACTGATTATCCTTGAGATGTTTCTACAGCTTAATTGGAGTCCACCTGGGGTAACTTCCGTTGATTGTGCCTGATTTGGAAAGACACACACCTGTCTACATATAAGGTCTCACAGTTGACAGTCAGAGCACAAACCAAGCATGAAGTCAAAGGAACTGTCTGTAGACCTCCGAGACAGGATTGTCTCGAGTCACAGATCTGGTGTGTGCCAGGCATCATGCTTGGAGGAAACAGGCACTGCTCTTCACCTAGCCATTACCATCCCTACAGTGAAGCATGGTGGTGGCAGCATCATGTTGTGGGGATGTTTTTCAGCAGCAGGAACTGGGAGAGTAGTCAGGATTCAGGGAAAGATGAATGCAGCAATGTACAGAGACATCCTGGATGAAAAACCTGCTCCAGTGCAGTCTTGACCTCAGACTGGGTGACGGTCGATCTTTCAGCAGGACAATGACAAAGATATAAAAGAAGTGGATTCAGGACGACTCTGTGAATGTCCTTGAGTGACCCAGCCAGAGCCCAGACCTGAATCTGATTGAACATCTCTGGAGAGATCTGAAAATGGCTGTGCACCGATGCTCCCCATCCAACCAGATGAAGCGTGAGAGGTGTTGCAAAGAGGAATGGACAAAACTGCCCAAAGATAGGTGCACCAAGCTTGTGCCATCATATTCAAGAAGACTTGAGGCTGTAATTGTTGCCAAAGATGCATCAACAAAGTATTGAGCAAAGGGGGTGAATATTTATGTGCATGCGATTTTTTTTATTATTATTATTATTTTAATACATTTACAAAAATTGAAAAAAACTTTTTCATGTTGTCATTATGGGGTGCTGTGAGAAGAATTTTGAGAGAAAAAAAAATAATTTCATCCATTTTAGAATAAGGCTGTAACATAACAAAATGTGGAAAAAGTGAAGCACTTTGAATACTTTTTGGATGTACTGTAAGCCCAATATCAGCCCTGAGGCCTGTTGGTGTTGGTGCTTGTCGCTGGATTCCGTAGCGTCAAGTGGATGGGAGTCTGCAACTCCTGCTAGACAGGACACCAGTTTGACGCAGGTTACTTTCGCAGCCAAGGCTGGTACCCATTTATAGCTGGGTGGACTGAGACAATGTAGATTAACTGTCTTGTGCAAGGACACAGCCAGGTAGCATGAGTAGGATTTGAACCCAAGTTTACATACAGGCAGGCCAGCTCCTTATCCACTTAGCTATCTGCTCTACACATACAGACAGACTCTGGTCAATTTTCACTTTCCAGTTCACCAAATTTACATGTCTTTGGAAGTGGGAGGAAGCCGGAGCACTGGGAGGGAAGCCACACACAGTACCCCATACCCCACGAGGAGAACATGCCACCTCCACACAGAAATGACAACGCAGGAAGCAACCCCACGACCTTCTCACTGTGAGGGAGCAGTGCTAACTGCTAAGCCACTGCACTGTACAAAAACCATCAAAGTGCCTCAGAAAACAGAAGACGAATACTCCTATGAGGGGGCTGGTCCACTTCATATCGGCAGCTCTTTGAGTTCAGCATGTGGCGTCATCAACGATGATGGGCACCGTATTTGGTCTACAACCGCCTGACAGTGAAAAATACTGCAGGGAAAAGAAAATTACACCTTCTCAGTAAATCCAAATGACAGAGTGCAAAAAAGCAACATTTCACCTGCAGTGAAATGAATTCCAGCGGCCCAGCTTGGCGCCAATCTCACCAACACAAAACAGGTCTTTGATTATTTTTCAGGGAAAGCACAAAGGAGAACTTATACACAGAAAGGAAAGTGGCAGAAACACAGCCATGTAAAGTTTATAAACTCCATAAATTAGCTTAAGGTATTCAGTTCCAATGCCGCAGGTGCACTGATAATGTACAGAACCTCCGCGGAGGCCCAGCAATCCTGGAACTCAGTAAACAAATTAACAACACTGTTGCATGTTTCTAACTGTAGCAACACTGTTACATGTTTCTAACGCCAACAACACTGTTTCATATTTCTCACTCCAACAACACTGTTGCATGTTTCTCACTCCAACAAAACTGTTGCTTGTTTCTAACTCCAACAAAACTGTTGCATGTTTCTCACTCCAACACTGTTGCATGTTTCTCACTCCAACAAAACTGTTGCATGTTTCTAACTCCAACAACACTGTTGCATGTTTCTAACTCCAACAAAACTGTTGCATGTTTCTAACCCCAACAAAACTGTTGCATGTTTCTAACTCCAACAACACTGTTGCATGTTTCTAACTGTAACAAAATTGTTGCATGTGTCTAACCCCAACAAAACTGTTGCATGTTTCTAACTCCAACACTGTTGCATGTTTCTCACTCCAACAACACTGTTGCATGTTTCTAACTGTAACAACACTGTTGCATGTTTCTAACTCCAACAAAACTGTTGCATGTTTCTAACTCCAACACTGTTGCATGTTTCTAACTGTAACAAAACTGTTGCATGTTTCTAACTGTAACACAACTGTTGCATGTTTCTAACCCCAACAAAACTGTTGCATGTTTCTAACTCCAACACTGTTGCATGTTTCTAACTGTAACAAAACTGTTGCATGTTTCTAACTCCAACAAAACTGTTGCATGTTTCTAACCCCAACAAAACTGTTGCATGTTTCTAACTCCAACACTGTTGCATGTTTCTAACTGTAACAAAACTGTTGCATGTTTCTCACTCCAACAAAACTGTTGCATGTTTCTCACTCCAACAACACTGTTGCATGTTTCTAACTCCAACAACACTGTTGCATGTTTCTAACTGTAACAACACTGTTGCATGTTTCTCACTCCAACAACATTGTTGCATGTTTCTAACTCCAACAACACTGTTGCATGTTTCTAAATCCAACAACACTGTTGCATGTTTCTCACTCCAACAACACTGTTGCATGTTTCTCACTCCAACAAAACTGTTGCATGTTTCTCACTCTAACAAAATTGTTGCATGTTTCTAACTCCAACAACACTGTTGCATGTTTCTCACTCCAACAACACTGTTGCATGTTTCTAACTGTAACAACACTGTTGCATGTTTCTCACTCCAACAACATTGTTGCATGTTTCTAACTCCAACAACACTGTTGCATGTTTCTAAATCCAACAACACTGTTGCATGTTTCTCACTCCAACAACACTGTTGCATGTTTCTAACTCCAACAAAACTGTTGCATGTTTCTAACTGTAACAACACTGTTGCATGTTTCTAACTGTAACAAAACTGTTGCATGTTTCTCACTCCAACAACACTGTTGCATGTTTCTAACTCCAACAACACTGTTGCATGTTTCTAACTGTAACAACACTGGTGCATGTTTCTCACTCCAACAACATCAATCAATCAATTTTTTTTATATAGCGCCAAATCACAACAAACAGTTGCCCCAAGGCGCTTTATATTGTAAGGCAAGGCCATACAATAATTATGTAAAACCCCAACGGTCAAAACGACCCCCTGTGAGCAAGCACTTGGCTACAGTGGGAAGGAAAAACTCCCTTTTAACAGGAAGAAACCTCCAGCATTGTTGCATGTTTCTAACTCCAACAACACTGTTGCATGTTTCTAAAAAAAACAACACTTGCATGTTTCTCACTCCAACAAAACTGTTGCATGTTCCTCACTCTAACAAAACTGTTGCATGTTTCTCACTCCAACAACACTGTTGCATGTTTCTCACTCCAACAACACTGTTGCATGTTTCTCACTCCAACAACACTGTTGCATGTTTCTCACTCCAACAACACTGTTGCATGTTTCTAACTGTAACAACACTGTTGCATGTTTCTCACTGTAACAACACTGTTGCATGTTTCTCACTCCAACAACATTGTTGCATGTTTCTAACTCCAACAACACTGTTGCATGTTTCTAAATCCAACAACACTGTTGCATGTTTCTCACTCCAACAAAACTGTTGCATGTTTCTAACTCCAACAACACTGTTGCATGTTTCTCACTCCAACAACACTGTTGCATGTTTCTCACTCCAACAAAACTGTTGCATGTTTCTCACTCCAACAACACTGTTGCATGTTTCTAACTCCAACAAAACTGTTGCATGTTTCTAACTGTAACAACACTGTTGCATGTTTCTAACTCTAACAAAACTGTTGCATGTTTCTCACTCCAACAACATTGTTGCATGTTTCTAACTCCAACAACACTGTTGCATGTTTCTCACCCCAACAACACTGTTGCATGTTTCTAACTCCAACAACACTGTGGCATGTTTCTAACTGTAACAAAACTGTTGCATGTTTCTCACTCCAACAACACTGTTGCATGTTTCTCACTCCAACAACATTGTTGCATGTTTCTAACTCCAACAACACTGTTGCATGTTTCTAAATCCAACAACACTGTTGCATGTTTCTCACTCCAACAAAACTGTTGCATGTTTCTCACTCTAACAAAACTGTTGCATGTTTCTAACTCCAACAACACTGTTGCATGTTTCTCACTCCAACAACACTGTTGCATGTTTCTCACTCCAACAAAACTGTTGCATGTTTCTCACTCCAACAACACTGTTGCATGTTTCTAACTCCAACAAAACTGTTGCATGTTTCTAACTGTAACAACACTGTTGCATGTTTCTAACTGTAACAAAACTGTTGCATGTTTCTAACAAAACTGTTGCATGTTTCTCACTCCAACAACATTGTTGCATGTTTCTAACTCCAACAACACTGTTGCATGTTTCTCATCCCAACAGCACTGTTGCATGTTTCTAACTCCAACAACACTGTGGCATGTTTCTAACTCCAACAAAACTGTTGCATGTTTCTAACTGTAACAAAACTGTTGCATGTTTCTAACGCTAACAAAACTGTTGCATGTTTCTCACTCCAACAACACTGTTGCATGTTTCTAACTCCAACAACACTGTTGCATGTTTCTAACTGTAACAACACTGTTGCATGTTTCTAACTCCAACAACACTGTTGCATGTTTCTAACTGTAACAACACTGTTTCATGTTTGTAACTCCAACAACACTGTTGCATGTTTCTAAACTCCAACAAAACTGTTGCATGTTTCTCACTCCAACAACACTGTTTCTGCATGTTTCTCCTCCAACAAAACTGTTGCATGTTTCTAACTCCAACAACACTGTTGCATGTTTCTAACTCCAACAAAACTGTTGCATGTTTCTAACTCTAACAACACTGTTGCATGTTTCTAACTGTAACAAAACTGTTGCATGTTTCTAACCCCAACAAAACTGTTGCATGTTTCTCACTCCAACAACACTGTTGCATGTTTCTCACTCCATCAAAACTGTTGCATGTTTCTCAAACCAACAACACTGTTGCATGTTTCTAACTCCAACAAAACTGTTGCGTGTTTCTAACTCCAACAACACTGTTGCGTGTTTCTAACTCCTCTAACTCCAACAAAACTGTTGCATGTTTCTCACTCCAACAAAACTATTGCATGTTTCTCACTCCAACAAAACTGTTGCATGTTTCTAACTCCAACACTGTTGCATGTTTCTAACTGTAACAAAACTGTTGCATGTTTCTCACTCCAACAACACTGTTGCATGTTTCTAACTCCAACAACACTGTTGCATGTTTCTAACTGTAACAACACTGTTGCATGTTTCTAACTGTAACAACACTGTTGCATGTTTGTAAATCCAACAACACTGTTGCATGTTTCTAACTCCAACAACACTGTTGCATGTTTGTAACACCAACAACACTGTTGCATGTTTCTAACTGTACAACACTGTTGCATGTTTCTAAACTCCAACAACACTGTTGCATGTTTCTAACTCCAACAACACTGTTGCATGTTTCTAACTCTAACAACACTGTTGCATGTTTCTAACTCCAACAACACCGTTGCATGTTTCTAAATCCAACAACACTGTTGCATGTTTCTAACTCCAAGAACACTGTTGCATGTTTCTAACTGTAACAAAACTGTTGCATGTTTCTCACTCCAACAACATTGTTGCATGTTTCTAACTCCAACAACACTGTTGCATGTTTCTAACTCCAACAACACTGTTGCATGTTTCTCATCCCAACAAAACTGTTGCATGTTTCTAACTCCAACACTGTTGCATGTTTCTAACTAACAAAACTGTTGCATGTTTCTAACTCTAACAAAACTGTTGCATGTTTTTCACTCCAACAACACTGTTGCATGTTTCTCACTCCAACAACACTGTTGCATGTTTCTAACTGTAACAACACTGTTGCATGTTTCTAACTGTAACAACACTGTTGCATGTTTGTAAATCCAACAACACTGTTGCATGTTTCTAACTCCAACAACACTGTTGCATGTTTGTAACTCCAACAACACTGTTGCATGTTTCTAACTGTACAACACTGTTGCATGTTTCTAAACTCCAACAACACTGTTGCATGTTTCTAACTCCAACAACACTGTTGCATGTTTCTAACTCTAACAACACTGTTGCATGTTTCTAACTCCAACAACACCGTTGCATGTTTCTAAATCCAACAACACTGTTGCATGTTTCTAACTCCAAGAACACTGTTGCATGTTTCTAACTGTAACAACACTGTTGCATGTTTCTAACTGTAACAACACTGTTGCATGTTTCTAACTCTAACAACACTGTTGCATGTTTCTAACTCTAACAACACTGTTGCATGTTTCTAACATAACAACACTGTTGCATGTTTCTTTGTACAAATGACTTGACATTACTGTAACTAAACTATATGGATTAATTTGGTTTATAAATCAAAACCATAAATCAAACCTGCTTTCCTTTTGAGGACTTCGGCCTCACGGCTGAACCGTTGTATGCTATGAAGAAAAATGACTCTTCCTTACAGCAGTGGGCAGAGCGCACAAAGACTGAAGCACTGGTTCATCGGTTGTGTTAGGTTTGTGATCGTCTGACTCTAATCAGAAGCACTGGCGATGTTTAAACTTAAAACCGGCCTGTCAGTAGTTGAGTGAACCGGAGACAATACTGAAAGTTATCGCTAAACTGAGCTGATTAGCAGTTATCAAAGCTAACGTTTTGGTTAGCTGTGCCCACCACTGCCGGTTTCCTACCACTATCCACACATTTGTAAATTATGTGGAAAATAAGTATTTGGTCACCCACAAACAAGCAAGATTTCTGGCTCTCACAGACCTGTAACTTCTTCTTTAAGAAGCTCTTCTGTCCTCCACCTGTTACCTGTATTATTGGCATCTGTTGGAACTCGTTATCTGTATAAAAGACACCTGTCCACAGCCAGTCAGACTCCAAACTCAACCATGACCAAGACCAAAGAGCTGTCGAAGGACGCCAGGAAGAAAATTGTAGTGTGTGCACCAGGCTGGGAAAACTGAATCTACAATAGTCAAGCAGGTTGGTGTGAATAAATCAACTGTGGGAGCAATTGTAAGAAAATGGAAGACATACAAGACCACTGATAATCTCCCTCGACCTGGGGCTCCACGCAAGATCTCATCCCGTGGGGTCAAAATGATCATGAGAACGGTGAACAAAACTCCCAGAACTACACGGTGGGACCTGATGAATGACCTGCAGAGAGCTGGGACCAAAGTAACAAAGGCTACACACTACACAGAGAGGGACTCAAATCCTGCAGTGCCAGGCATGTCTCCCTGCTTAAGCCAGTACATGTCCAGGCCCATCTGAAGTTTGCTAGAGAGCATATGGATGATCCAGAAGAGGATTGGGAGAATATCATGCGGTCAGATGAAACCAAAATAGAACATTTTGGTAAAAACTCAACTCGTTGTGTTTGGAGGAAGAAGAATGCTGAGTTGCATTCCAAGAACACCATATCTACTGTGAAGCATGGGGGTGGAAACATCATGCTTTGGGGCTGTTTTTCTGCAAAGGGGACAGGACAACTGATCCGTGTTAAGGGAAGAATGAAAAGGGCCATGTATCATGAGATTTTAAGCCAAAACCTCCTTCCGTCAGTGAGAGCATTGAAGATGCAACGTGGCTGGGTCTTCCAGCATGACAATGATCCCTAACACACTGCTCGGGCAACGAAGGAGTGGCTCCGTAAAAAGCATTTCAAGGTCCTGGAGTGGCCAAGGCAGTCTCCAGACATCAACCCCATAGAAAATTTGTGGAGGGAGTTGAAAGTCCACATTGCCCAGCGACAGCCCCAAAACATCACTGCTCTAGAGGAGATCTGCATGGAGGAATGGGCCAAAATACCAGCTACAGTGTGTGTAAACCTGGTGAAGACTTACAGGAAAAGTTTGACCTCTGTCATTGCCAACAAAGATTATGTTACAAAGTATTGAGTTGAGTTGAACTATTTTCCACCATAATTTACAAATAAATTCTTTTAAAATCCTACAATGTGATTTCCTGGATTTTTTTTTTTCTCATTTTGTCTCTCATAGTTGAAGTGTACCTATGATAAAAATTACAGACCTCTCTCATCTTTCTAAGTAGGAGAACTTGCACAATCAGGGACTGACTAAATACTTTTTTACCCACTGTATCTGTGGCGACCTCAAACAAACATGAGCAGCAAAAAGGATAACAACAACAAGTGTACTACAGTAGGGGCAAGGTGTTAGTTGGGGGCTGCGATGTGGAGTCTGGGGTATTTCCAGAACTGTCGGTTGAATACGAATGGCACTGTTTGTGGCCTTATGAGCTTTACTACTTCATCTTGGACAAATTGTCACTGTGACCACTGGAACTGAAAAGTACCTGAATTATTAGTTCCATCAACAATGTCTAGCATGTTGGACATTGGTAGTGTGGCCAAAGAACATGGTCTGATTCAGGTTTCTTTTTACAATCAAGAAACACCTGAAGGCAGTTCCTACTGTTGCCAGCATACTTGTTCTGGGGGTTGGTAAGGTTTGACCTGACCCTTGAGGTGACTTGCGCTGTGATTTGATGCTATATAAATAAACTGGATTACATTTATGCTTCTTTCACTCCCTCTGACCAAGACACTGTCTGAAGGCGTGGACTTGGTTCCTGGTTGCCAAACTGTTGCTACTCAGTACTCCCAGTGCTTGAGTTGCTGAAATGTCATTGTAAGCATAGCAACTAACAATAAAGACTCTTCTTAATGAAGTCACAAAAGCTGGATGAAAATGACCTCGTGTGTCTTGATCTGTGTCACCATTAGCGGTTGCCAGAGCAGCATTTACCCCTTTTTGAGGTAACAAAAGCACATACGTGTGACCTATTTTCATCTGCAGGATTAATCTCTAAGAGGGTCGTCTTTAAAAAGAAAAGAAAAAAAGCCTATTGGCGCTAAAGCGGAGATGTGATACACGTTTTGAATGTCAAAATAATATACAATCAATCGCATCTTGGAGCCCATCGGGAATTGTTGAAAAATGAGGTGATACAAGATGTTTTTCACATCCTCCAGGTCATCAGAAATGTCACCATTCTTCAAACATGTCTATAAATGGGTCGTTTGCATTCAGGTTGGCTCCAAATGAATTTGGTGTGTGGTGATGTACTCGAGCAGCCGCCTGCATGAGTGTTAATGCTCCCATTAAACATTTCCTAAATGAAGGGTACTGGGCCTGTTTGTTACGGCTCCGTGCATGACAAGAATGCTGGAATATTTTAATAAGCTTGGCTTCTTTAACCTGAGATGAGGTTTTTCATCTGGGTCCTGCCTCTGACAACCTTAACTCTCCCATTGGTGCCATTTTATCCACATCTATAGGTCTTATATTTTTAATGCTGGGTGGTAACAGTTCATTGATGTTTTTATTGCCGTATGCATTCCTGACAAAAGCTTCTGTAATAGCGACATAAGGTCCACACAAGTTGTGTTGAACCCTGACAGCATTTAGAGCAAGGGCACAAGATTTCAATTTTTTCAATTTATTTTCATTTATATAGCACCAAATCACAACAGAGTTGCCTCAAAGAGCTTCACACCGGTAAGGTCTAACCTTACCAACCCCCAGAGCAACAGTGGTAAGGAAAAACTCCCTCTGAGGAAGAAACCTCAAGCAGACCAGACTCAAAGGGGTGACCCTCTGCTTGGGCCATGGTACAAACATAAATTACATAAACATAAATAAAGATTTCACCCCATTCAAGTATTTTTCAACTTTACAATTGTTGGAATCAATTGAAATTCAAGGAATCTCTGCATATTTTTATGACCTTCCTTCCATTGTTTTTTTTAATTTGTGCATTGTGTGTTGATGTTTTTCTATATTTATTTTACAAGCCAAGGTCAGAGTACTAAACAGGTAATAAAGCTTCAGTGTTAACTCGAAGTGCACTCGTAGATACTTCCACATGAAGGAAATAATGGCCAACAATTATTATCACCCCAAACCACCTTCAGGTGTTTGTGGCATCACCAGGTGAGAATGTCAAAAAGAGATTAAACAAAAAAACAATTGATGTCAGGATGTTCCTGACCTAGCTGTGTTTGAGCTGTTGCCTCACAGCAAGAAGGCCATGGGATCATTTTCCACCTGTGGCCTTTCTGGGTGGATTTTGTATGGGTTTCCTCCGGGTGCAGGTTAGATGGACTGGAAACTTCATAATTGTAAAGGTTTCCCTTGCAAAAGAGGTCTCGATTTCAGTGGGACTAACCTGGTTAAATAAAGGTTAAATTAAAGTGAACAAGGCAATAACAACAATAACAACCTCTGCGAGATGTTTTATTTAGTTGTTAAAATCAACTGTATTATTACTAGTGTGAAAATGTACTGATATGTTGCCTTAGCTGTGCATTTACTAGGTCAACACTGTGTCCATAATTTACAGTATCCTGTTTAAAATAATAATAATAATAATACCGCTGTGGAGTCCTGTGTTACATCCTAAATTACTGGCTCATTAGTCCCAAACCATCACGGCTGAACTGAAAGCACCGCCACTACTGTTCTTATTTGTCAAGTCAAATTAAATGTGCATTTCAGACTGCGGCCAAATTGTTACTTAAAACGGATTTGGATGCGTGTGACGTACACATGACAACCTCGTAGATCAATTTGTGCTTGTGAGCCTGTTTTTGCAGGGAACATTTCTCCAATGTACCAGAACCGGTGCATCTAACTGGAACAAAGGAAGCAGCTGAACATGAAACCATGTAAAACACAGCGGAGCGGGTGGCTTTTTTACTTTCTAATGTTCAGCATTGCAGGGTTCCATGCTCTTTGGATAATGACTCCTCTAGTAATTATGTCAGGCTTTATTCTACTCCGCCTAACACGGGCTATGGTTTAAAATCCTGGGGCACAGTTTTTAGTGTAATCCATTATATAATGAAGGACTCAATTAAAGGAATTTAACAGGCCTTTTGTCAAACTGAAGTCTATAAAATTGTCCATTAATTGTTTAAATGGTCAACAGGAAATTGACGATAATGAAGCCCAACAGTGTACAAGTTTCATGAAAATCAGTTCAGCGGAAGGTCCAAACAATCAGGAGTTACATAAAGCTGCTTTTCCCCTCAGATGTTCCAACAAATCTAACCTTGAACAGGGATGTTCCTGGATAAAAACGCCAATGGACCAACGGTCCACTCATCCTATAAACAATGGGCCTTTTCCAACAATTCATCAGTCTGGACGCCTGCTTTAAATAATGAATGATAATATTTAAGTATATTTTTGTTTATCAGTGGTGCATAGTAATGCTCTAAAAATATTGTGTGTGTTGCCTGGCTGGAATTCAATGGATATATATATATATATATATATATATATATATATATATATATATATATATATATATATATATATATATATATATACACACACACACACACACGAGGTCTATTAGAAAAGAAACCGACAGTTTTCTTTTTTAAAAACACTATACGTATTTGAATCATGTGTGATTACATCAGCCAAGATTGAACCCTCGTGCGCATGCTTGAGTTTTTTCACGCCTGTCGGTGACGTCATTCGCCTGTGAGCACGCCTTGTGGAAGGAGTGGTCCAGCCCCCTCGTCGGATTTTCACTGTCTGAGAAGTTGCTGAGAGACTGGCGCTGTGCTTGATCAAAATTTTTTCAGAAACTGTGAGGCACATCCGAGTGGACACCATTTGAGAAATTCAGCTGGTTTTCTGTGAAAATTTTAAGGGCTGATGAGAGATTTTGGATTGTTTCTATCGCTGTAAGGACTTCCCATGGAGCGGGACGTCTCGCAGCGCTCCAAGGCGACGTCGTCATCCTGTTTCAAACTGAAAACCTCCAAATTTAAGCCTCTGTTGACCCAGGACGTCGTGAGAGAACAGAGAACTTTCAGAAGACGTCGGAATCAGCAGTTTATCCGGACAATCCACTGTTAAAGGAGATTTTTTAAATGAAAGACGTGCGGACAGATTGGTGCGTCGGCTCGCAGCCGGCGCGGCGCGCCCGCCACAGGAAAAACACCTCCGTGTTGATAACCATTTGTAAAATCCAGGCGGCTTTTGGTGGCTTTCAGTTGAGTGAGTATCTGAGAAATTGTTTAACAGCAGAGCATGTTCCAACTTGTCCTTAAGGCTTCCAACGGAAGTGTTTTTCCTGTGGCGGGCGCGCTGCGCCGGCTGCGAGCCGACGCGCCAATCCGTCCGCACGTCTTTCATTAAAAAATCTCCTTTAACAGTGGAATCTCCGGATAAACTGCTGATTCCGACCTCTTCTGAAAGTTCTCTGTTCTCTCACGATGTCCTGGGTCAACAGAGGCTTAAATTTGGAGGTTTTCAGCTTGAAACAGGATGACGACATCACCTCGGAGCCCTGCACGACGTCCCGCTCTGTGGGAAGTCCTTACAGCGATAGAAACAATCCAAAATCTCTCATCAGCCGTTAAAATTTTCACAGAAAACCAGCTGAATTTCTCGAATGGTGTCCACTCGGATGTGCCTCACAGTTTTTGAAAAAAGTTTCATCAAGCACAGCGCCAGTCTCTCAGCAACTTCTCAGACAAAGGAATTCCGACGAGGGGGTGGACCACTCCTTCCACAAGGCGTGCTCACAGGCGAATGACGTCACCGACAGGCGTAAAAAAACTCTTGCACGCCCATGAGGGTTCAGGCTTGGCTGATGTAATCACACGTGATTCAAATCCATATGGTTTTTAAAAAAAATAATAAGGTTGGATACTTTTCTAACAGACCTCGTATATATAAATATATATATATACATTAGGGGTTGACCAATAATCAGCCAGGACAATATATACAGTGGCCCCTCGCTATAACGCAGTTCACCTTTCGTGGCCTCGCAATTTCGCAGATTTCTTTAGTGCAATTTTGCATGTTTTTTTTTTTTTTTACAGCGCATTGTGTTCGGCGTCCTTATCAGGCGGGCTGGTCGCGGGACCGGTCGGCATCAGCGCGATTGCTCTCACTGCCTCCTATGCGCTTACTGAGTCTGCGGGCTCGGTAAACACAGCAGCGGGCCACTCACACCGCCCTCCTGTCTGCAGCTGTGCCAAATCTGGCAACAGGTCCAGAGACTACGCTCGCTGTTTTTGATGCGAATGTTGACCGCAGCTGCAGAGCTCCGTGGCCAATGAGAGAGGACTTGGATTCTCTGCAGGTCCCGCATCCGTACCTCCGGAGTCAGTGAGCGAAGGGAGAGTTCTTCGTGTGTCTGTTTATAATCTTCTCGCACTGAAGAAAAAAGAGAGTGTTTACACAGGAGAGAAAAGTGAGAAAATGTTAGTGCCTGTTTTAGAAAAGTGTATAAAGTGTGTGAGGGGTTTTACAGCCTTAAAACATCTATAATAATTGCAAAAAATAGCGCTGATTACTTTGCGGATTTCGCTTATCGCGGGTTATTTTTAAAACGTGACTCCCGCGATAAATGAGGGACCACTGTATATATATATATATATACCGTATTTTCCGGACTATAAGTCGCACTTTTTTACATGTTTTGGCCGGGGGTGCGACCTATACTCCGGTGCGACTTATAAATGAAAAATATACCGGTAGGATCTCAATTAATTTACTGTAACAAAACAATTTTACGTGACAGAGTCGATCTATGTTTTAAAATGGCCACCGGAAAAGGAAATGCAATGCATCATGGGCACTGTAGTATGACGGCCATCCTATAGTTCACGCTGGTCGCGATAACCAATCAGAGAACAGAACTTTGGATGCGTATTCCTCACCTCACCCACAGCGTGTGAAGCTGACGAACACGGTGCTTGCTGTTATTCCTGCATGGCGAACAGAACAGCTTCAACCCTTGGATATCAATGTGAGCAGAATAAGTTGACGCTGAGAGCTGCGTGGGAGCATTGGGTGAGCGACGGCGGAGGATTAGCGTGTGCACTTGGAAGGAGCTGGCGTCGATGATTGTGAAAAGCGTTTGAAGCAGACGAACATGGTGTTTATTCCGGGACGGCTAACAAGACAGCTTCAACCCTTGGATATCAGTGTGAGCAGAGTTGACGCTGAGAGCTGCATGGGAGCACTGAGCGACGGCGGAGGATTAGCGTCTGCACTTGGAAGGAGCTGGATCGACACCGCTGGGTGGTCATGAGCTGCGCAGGTAGGTGCTGCATGGTTCGGCAAAATACAAACATATCCGTAGGTAAAATGCAGCTCACGAGAGGGCACTTGAGGCTTGTGTGACTGTTCCTGCGACTTCTGACTACCATAGAAAAATTAAAATTTTAACATTACTGATAACTTAACAAGACAACGGAGAAGGCCCGAAAAAATGCCACCAAAAAGAAAATCATACTCTGCAGATTACAAGTTGCGACTGGTGAAATATGCATCCGAAAACGGTAGCCGTCACAATATTATCATCTGAACTTTTCATGTTAACATACCTGTATGTCCATGGGACTTATAGTCCAGTGGACCTTATTTATGGTTTATTTTTCTTTATAATGGATAAAGTGGCTGGTGCGACTTATACTCCGGTGCGACTTATTTATGGTTTGTTTTTCTTTATAATGGATAAAGTGGCTGGTGCGACTTATACTCCGGTGCGACTTATAGTCCGGAAAATACGGTATACGAGGGCTGTCCGTAAAGTATAGGTCCTTTTTATTTTTTTCAAAAACTATATGGATTTCATTCATATGTTTTTACGTCAGACATGCTTGAACCCTCGTGCGCATGCGTGAGTTTTTCCACGCCTGTCGGTGACGTCATTCGCCTGTGAGCACTCCTTGTGGGAGGAGTCGTCCAGCCCCTCGTCGGAATTCCTTTGTCTGAGAAGTTGCTGAGAGACTGGCGCTTTGTTTGATCAAAATTTTTTCTAAACCTGTGAGACACATCGAAGTGGACATGGTTCGAAAAATTAAGCTGGTTTTCAGTGAAAATTTTAACAGCTGATGAGAGATTTTGAGGTGATTCTGTCGCTTTAAAGACTTTACACGGTGCGAGACGTCGCGCTGCACTCTCAGGCAGCATCATCAGCCTGTTTCAAGCTTAAAACCTCCACATTTCAGGCTCTATTGATCCAGGACGTCGTGAGAGAACAGAGACGTTTCAGAAGAAGTCGGTTTCAGCATTTTATCCGGATATTCCACTGTTAAAGGAGATTTTTTTAATGAAAGACGTGCGGACGGGTCCGCGCGTCGGGACGCAGCCGACGCAGCGCGGCGGCACAGGAAAAACACCTCCGTGTTGATAACCATTTGTTAAAATCCAGTTGGCTTTTGATGGCTTTCAGTGGAGTGAGTATATGAGAAATTGTTTATCAGCTGGAGATGTTCCAACTTGTCCTCAAGGCTTCCAGCAGAGGTGTTTTTCCTGTGACGGAGCGTCGCGGCGGCTGCGAGCCGACGCTGCAATCCGCCCGCACGTCTTTCATTAAAAAAATCTCCTTTAACAGTGGAATATCCGGATAAAATGCTGAAACCGACTACTTCTGAAACTTCTCTGTTCTCTCACGACATCCTGGATCAACAGAGCCTGAAATGTGGAGGTTTTAAGCTTGAAACAGGCTGATGACGCTGCCTGAGAGCGCTGCATGACGTCTCGCACCGTGGGAAGTCCTTAAAGCGACAGAATCACCTCAAAATCTCTCATCAGCTGTTAAAATTTTCACTGAAAACCAGCTTAATTTTTCGAACCATGTCCACTTCGATGTGTCTCACAGGTTTACAAAAAATTTTGATCAAACAAAGCGCCAGTCTCTCAGCAACTTCTCAGACAAAGGAATTCCGACGAGGGGCTGGACGACTCCTCCCACAAGGAGTGCTCACAGGCGAATGACGTCACCGACAGGCGTGGAAAAACTCACGCATGCGCACGAGGGTTCAAGCATGTCTGATGTAAAAACATATGAATGAAATCCATATAGTTTTTGAAAAAAATAAAAAGGACCTATACTTTACGGACAGCCCTCGTATATGTATATATATATATATATATGAGGTCTATTAGAAAAGAAACCGACCTTTTTATTTTTTTATAAAAATATTTGGATTTGAATCACGTGCGATTACATCAGCCAACGTTGAACCCTCGTGCGCATGCATGAGTTTTTTCACGCCTGTCGGTTACGTCATTCGCCTGTGGGCAGGCTTTGAGTGAGGAGTGGTCCACCCCTCCCGTCGGAATTCCTTTGTCTGACTTCTTCCTGAGAGACTGGCGCTTTGCTTGATCAAAATTTTTTCAGAACCTGTGAGGCACATCGAAGTGGACACCATTCGAGAAATTCAGCTGGTTTTCGGTGAAAATTTTAACGGCTGATGAGAGATTATGGAGTGATTATGGAGTGACTTCCCACAGAGCGGGATGTCGCACCACGCTCTAAGGTGCCGTCGTCATCCTGTTTCGAGCTGAAAACCTCCAAATTTAAGCCTCTGTTGACCCAGGACGTCGTGAGAAAACAGAGAACTTTCAGAAGAGGTCGGGATCAGCAGTTTATCCGGACATTCCACTGTTAAAGGAGATTTTGTAATGAAAGACGTGCGGACGGATTCGCGCGTCGGCAGGCAGCCGGCGCAGCGCGCCGCCACAGGAAAAACACCTCCGTGTTGATAACCATTTGTAAAAACCAGGCGACTTTTGATGGCTTTCAGTTGAGTGAGTATCTGAGAAACTGTTTAACACCTGGACATGTTCCAGCTTGTCCTTAAGGCTTCCAACAGAGGTCAGACAAAGGAATTCCGACAGGAGGGGTGGATCACTCCTCACTCAAAGCCTGCCCACAGGCGACTGACATAACCGACAGGCGTGAAAAAACTCACGCATGCGCACGAGGGTTCAAGGTTGGCTGATGTAATCGCACGTGATTCAAATCCAAATATTTTTATAAAAAAATAAAAAGGTCGGTTTCTTTTCTAATAGACCTCGTATATATATACATATATATGTTCTCCACTCAGACTGCAATAGCCAATCACAGATTAGCCTTTCTGTCCATCATTTACCTGTATTTTGGCATGCTTGGCGCCAGAAAGCTATGTTGGACCCAAAGGTATCCAAAAAGGCTAGGACCAAAAGTTATATTGGATCGGTTCCCACTGATCAATAGCGTTAGAGCTTACTGCCAACAGCTAGCCAATCAGAGCGCGGCATACAATTATTCATGAGATGACATCACTAATGACGTAGCGGAGGTCAAGAACTTGCTGACAGACGCTGGTTGAAAAAATGGCAACAAACATGTCAACAACAGCAGAAAATCGTCTGCCAGCGAGGTTTGCTGAGCTAACAGAGGAAGAACTGGTGGAAATATTGAACTCCAAGGATGCCAAAAACACTAAGAAGGTAGACAAGCACACTACTGACGTTTTAGAAGCATTCATATGCTGTTCACAACAAAATAAATTGATCTAATTTACTTGACTCTTTGTTGTTTGCTTAATTTGGGAGGGGGGTGGAGAACATAACAATTGATGGATGGCAAGTCGTCCAACATAGAGAAATTACGCCTCGTCCAATATAACTTTTCTTCATCCAATATTTCTCTATGTTGGACTCCTTGCCATCCATTATTTGTATAATATATATATATATATATATATATATATATATATATATATATATACATACACATATTGGCCTGGCTGATTATCGGTCAATCCCTAATGTTTGTTACAGTGTACTTGTAACTGTGTTTATGCAGTTGATGAAGATATGTTGTTCTCTATTTGTTACTTTATTACTATATACATACATACATACATGTGTATGTATATATATGTAAATGTTTAGAGGAACACTGTGTTCCCCTAATTATTCTGAGCAGTGTGTGTCTGTGTGTAGTTGTATATATACTGTATATCTTAACATTCGACCTTGATGTCATATACTGTACGAATAATTAATGTTTTTGAACGCAATGGTAACAATATTTCATGTGGTGAAAGATGGAACATTCAGTCTTTCACCTTATGAAATATTCTTTCCATTGAATTGAAATGAATTTAAAAACATTCATTATTTGTTTTATATAACAGCTAAAATAGACCCTTCTCATTTAATATTTTATGAATTTCTAAACAGGAGAAAGGGACATACGGTGTGTGTCACTGGTCCTTTGAAGTCAACATGTTCCAAACAGTCCAACACAAATTTTAAACAGCAGTCCAGTCAGATCGCTCAAAAACAAACCCGATGATGTAGTCCACAGCTGATGCCGTGCACTGCCTTTGTGTATAGACTGTCATCTGTGTTTCTCAGTCCAGCAAAAAATCGTGACAGAAATGTGTCGAACTCTTTATCCGACAATGGTTCAACTTCACCTAGAGACGTCCCAGTGAATACTGCAAATGCCTCCAGATGGTTAATGGCGTACTGGGTTTTGTTTTTTTTTTTGTGTTAGAAGAATGAGCAGTGTGAATAAGCTCCCGCCATGTTTGTTTTTAAGCAAAGCACCATCACCGCCAGTGTGTGCGCGCGCAGTGGTCGAGCATGCAATAGCACAAAATGCATAGTACCAAAACTGCACGCAAAATAGCATTAAAATTGCAGGCTAAATGGAACACACTGGCAAATAATCCATGTCACGTGACAAACAAACCACCAATCAAATTACAAGGATCTACTCAGCCATTTTGTAAAGCTGGATATTATGTGCAAAATGAAGGTAAAGGGTGAAGGGAGACTTGTCAATAAAATGATGACAGACTTAAACACACTTGGCCATTTGCAGAAAGTTATCCACTTACTAGCTACCAACTCACATTAGCGTACGGTGTGGGGTGGATTTGGATCCCTGACCATTTTTATCAAATCTCACTGGAGAGACTTTAAGACTATGTTGCAGTGCGAAGTTGGCACTCACCTTCTGTCAGGAAGAATTGGAACCCTCCAGCCTTTAATGAAACTCAGGTTGTTGTCAGAAAGTTCCACCTGTAGGGGCAGCTTGGGCACCCAGACGGTCAGTTCCAGTGGTGCACTCAGGTGCTCATAGCTGAAGATGACCCTGGCATTCATGGACCCCCGTGTCTCTTTGCCATTGACAAACACGTAGTCACAATTCATGGAGACCTGGAAGGGAACAAGGTCAGAAGTCAGAGATCATCTACATGGTAATGGTCAAATCAGAAGCAGAGGATGGAAAAGGATATGTGAAGACATACGGCACAGCAGGGCTGCAGCTGCCAGCGCCAAAATTCATTAGATAGACCTTCAAGGTTGAGACTACTGAGGGCAAAGATACTGCAACCGGTTAAGATCTCTTATGTATTAGCACAGGATGTAGATGTTGGACGCATGCTAACCAGCTCTGCCAATGACATGATTTAGTTTTTAAAAGAAGGTAACATGCACAAGGCTGCTAGTTATCATTTTACCAAATACAACAGCAGCAGATATAAATTTAACTAAAAAACTAGAAGTGCACTCTGAAGAGGACATCCAGGATTATGGCTATATGGAGGCTAGTAACCAAAGATTCTCTTACAAAAGTTCAAAGAAGGTAGTGGACACACATGAAAATGGCAGTGGCATCCAAGGGAACACGGCACTGTATGAATATACAGCGTCCAAACCTATGGCTGGTACTGTATGCGTATTCATAAAAAGTAAAAAAAAAAAAAAGAAGGTGACCATGTCGTACGTCCAAACTGTCCTAAATACTCACACGCTACACCTCTAGTCCATGGCAATCCCTTGGTTTAGAGTAAGATTGTCTCTTGATCAATTCCCAGACAGGATATCTACATTCAGGGTTGATCTAGAGATGCCTGTGTGTTGGTTTGTTTAATGTTGGGAATGTCATTGCTCATCCACAAATCCACGCTGGCAAATCCCAGACAATCAGGATGTGAAGACCTGCTGCCTGCCACCTTCATCCACCTTCACAGCCGCTGGGTTACAAATCATCACCTCCTCTGTCTGATCCACCCTTGAGGACTTCTTCTTTCATCAGAACCCCATTAGCCACCTCATGTTCATGGTTCCTATTGGGTCTTCATGATTACTGTCGTGGCCACGGGCCAGACAAGGTCCCCAAGTATTTTGCCCCAACAGGCAATCCCTTATTTGATCCATTAACCAGGTTTCATGACGTGGATGGGGGGTTGGATTTTGACACCCTTACCTCTCGTACCTGCTACAGTAACCGCTGGACAATAAGTTCCAAAACCATGTTAGTACATAGTAAGTATTCAGATCCAGGGGCTGCATACGGCAGAAAGACATCAATCAATGCCAGAATTGAATGACTTCTTCCTCTTTGTAAGACTGATCATTCCACTCGGCTGAAAATCTGATTCTGCCAACAGACAAGACAGACAAATGTTTCAGAGGACATAACCTCCTCAGCAGAGGTAATAACATTTAGCAGAATCAGCGGCTGTGGTCCGCTGGGAATGAAAACCTGCAGACTCATTGGCCCTGACAACACAGCGCTGAGAAGCCGCGCTGTAAACAACGCTAACCGGTTGCAGGCTGCTCTCTAATCGAATTTGCATCTTTGATGCAGACGAATTAGTGCCTGTAAGTACATCGGCGTTCGTTAAGCATGCGCACAGCACAAATCAAGCATGCACGGCACGTCTATGCAGCAGCGCTGGCTCCGCCCCTCTCTGCTTGTCAGCCCCTCTAAGTGTGATGATCTACGAACAATAACACGTTACGTGGCAACAACAGCTTTGAGGCAAATGCATGATTCATACGATATGAGTGCTGACGTTTCACATCAACCTGTGCTCCGAAACAGCTTAATATACACGTGACATAATGAACAAAACTTCTAAAATACTGCTTTTAACTGGAAATCATTTTTAAACTTTCTCATCTGGCCAAAATCTGCAGCTCTGCTGGAATTATTATAAATACTTGTTCCCCTCCAACACTAAATTATTAACTGCAGCAGCTCAGGGAGGACTTTGCTTTTGGGCCCCTGTCGAAGATTTATTTTGTGATGGGAGTTAGCTGGCACTGTAATCAGGGGATCTAATCTCCCACAAATGGAGGTCGGGCTGGCCGGTCTTCTCAGGGCTGGGGATTCATCATAACACGGAGGAGGTCTGGGTAATATAATTCCCCTTCCATGCAGACAGGCCAGAAAGCAGGGAGGAGGGGACGGGCGCTGGAAGGACTTCTTAAGATGATGGTCCATCCCTCTGGTTCAGATAATGCAATTTTGCCGGATTTGACCTTACGGGCTTCCATATGAGGCTTTGTGTGGAAACACACTGTTATTATTCCGTCTGCGATGTGTGGTGTTATCTATACAAACCGAGCTGCAAAAGAAAGAAGTCCACCACTGCCGCCCCCCTGATTAATCGCAGCAGCATCTCGACTTTGGCGGAACCGTCTGAAATATATACTGGCTTTTACCCTAAAGCCACACAGGCTGCACACGTGCTCCCGTGGCTACTGCTCCTGATAAACTATGGCCAGCTAATTGCGAGTCAAAAGCTGTTAGCGACTGTGGGTATCAGCGGCCCTGTGGGGGATTGCCGCGGAGGCCGTTCACAAGCTGAGCTGCCACCACACACCGTCGCACTGTTGCTAATGCGCTGTGGCATCTTCGGCGGTGCCAGCAGATTGCCTGGATGGAGACAGATCATCAGGACAAACTAGTGCTGCCTGCATTCAGCGCAGAATCACAGACCTGCTGGGTTAATAACGGTGAAAACACCCGAGGGACCGTCCACACGTTCACGCCCAACAATTAACTGAATTCCTTTCCCAAACTGGAGACAGCAGCCGCTTCTGTTCTTTCCTGTTCAGACCGTGACGTTCTTTATCACACAGTCTGTCATAGATATAAGTGAAGGCATCACTGGAGACATCATCACACGTTCAGGATCTGAAACTGTGATTACATCCAGACTCTGGTGTGACTTCTAATGGAGACACAACTGATCCAGTACAAACTGTCAAATTTACAACCACAAACCAAAAAAAGAGTTGGGGCAGGGGCGATGTAGCAATATACTAAGAGACAACTGTCTATGTGTGTGTGTGTGTGTGTCCCTCCTGTCCAAACAGCACCTTGGAACTGAGCCAAACTCAGGACACATATACTTTGATATACAGGAGTGACATAGACTATTGAGCACTTCAGTAGTAGTAAATGGGAAATGGACTGCATTTATATAGCGCTTTTCCATCTGCATCAGATGCTCAAAGAGCTTTACAATAATGCCTCACATTCACCCCAATGTAAGGGTGCTGCCATACAAGGCGCTCACTACACAACGGGAGCAATAGGGGATTAAAGACCTTGCCCAAGGGCCCTTAGTGATTTTCCGAGGATCTTCTGGTCTCAAACCCAACACCTTAACCACTAGACCATCACCTGCCCTAGTTGTAGTAGTAGTAGTAGTAGTAGTAGCAGTAGTTAAGGGGAGAGACAATTTTGTGTTGTACCATCATCAGCAAGTGTGCTGAAAGGTTGGTGTCACACTTTTCTGTTCTCTTCTTTTTCCTTTGAACTAAAGAGTAAATTTTGCAGAGTAAAATATACTCTGCCAGTATAACATTTGGTCCCAGTCTAAATAGAGCAAAATACATTACATACATACATACATTAAATTACATATACATTGTGAAATCAGCTCTACAGTCTTGTCAAATCAAGTTTTTCTACTCCAATAAGAGTCATTCACAGCATGATGGGGTTGATTTTACACCATGATAGAGTTGATTTAACACTGTGATAGAGTATATTTAACTCTATTTGGACTGGGACCAAATGTTTTCCTGGTAGAGTATATTTTACTCTGCAAAATGTAATATGTAACTTCATTTTTACAAGCAGTAGTAGCAGTAGCAGTAGTAGTAGTAGTAGTAGTAGTAGTATTAGTAGTAGTAGTACCAGAAATAGCTGTCTCTTCTCGGAGCAGCTTTAGTCACTCCCTGACACTGCTTTGGAATCTGGGATAGGTGGCAGGTGCTAGATTTGTTGGTGAAGATGAAGGTCTACAGAAAAGCATTAAGTCATCGCTTTTACAGTCTTGCTTACAGGAGAGTAGTGAGGGAAGCCATCAAGACACTATCACAGCTCTGAAAGAACTATAGGCTTCTGTGGATGTGAGTGGAGAAACTGGGAATGCCTGTTCCATTCCCATTCCCAGCTTCATTTTGGAGAGGTGGAGAGAAGGACTGTAAAACAGGAGAGCAGATCAAATCCAGGTTCGGGTTGCCCATGTGGCTTCTGGCAAATTGCAGCTGTTGTTTTAACTGCACTTTGTCATGAAGCTGTATCAATGGTGATGCAACAGACAAAAGTTGCACTCGGCACAGTTTGTCCAACCACTGAAGCCTGGAACTCCTTCAGAGCTGACAGCAAATAATCATATCCTCAGATGCTTCACAGAAATGAGGAGCAGGTGTGAAGATACATGTAGCTTGAACTGAGCTTGCTTGTAGGTTTGTTTCATTTTCAGAGCTGAGCTCTGGAACCAAGGCCACTGGGTTTTTTTTTTGTTGTAACATGTCCATGATTACAGAAATCAAAAAGAATGTGTTTGATGTTAGAAAGCTGGACAGACACCAGATGACACTGACGACAGACCTCTGGACCTTTTAAATAGTAGAAAAAGCCACAAGAGAAATAAGATATTGTACAGTTCACATCCCCAAGACAATCTCAGTTGCCACAGCTTCATCTTTGAAGCAGGTCAGGTCAGGTCTGGGATCGTGCACTGGTGCTGCCCCACCACACCAAGGAATCACCTGGGATCTTGGAGGGAGTCAGTCTTCATCAAGGACAATCGAAAACCCAAAGCACGCTGATTCCTCGCTCAGCTTCTAGGTATCCAACTGCTCCACAAAGAAAACCGCATCATCAGTGACGTCGAGATCAGTAAATGTTTTCTCACCCACTAACCAATACCCAGGTCCACGCAAGCAATGAACAGTGTAGAGCCGGAACATATCCCTGAGGAACACCAGTTTTCACTGCAAAAGATTGTTGTTGTTCTTTTGTTTGACTGTCAGCGTCGTGGTGTCACACCAGCCTCCATCATGGTGAGATTTCCTTTTTTTCTCCCTTCACTGTTTCAAAAGAGACTTTACAAATGCACGGGATTTAGTTTGCAAATTTCCACAAAATAAAGTGACACAATGTTTTGCCAAATGCAGTTTCCATTTAGAGGAAACATATTAATGAACACAGAATGAAAGCTGACACAAAGCATTACTGAAATTGCGTTTTGCAGCCGTTATGAGGCTTTCTTTTTCTTCTTATATGATGAATGTTTGTTGGCTCCAACAGCAGCACAACCAATGAGTTCATTTGGCTCTTTAGCTAAATGAGCCGGCCCCCATTAGCCCGTTGTTGGCAGGATTAACGATGACGCTCAGTGTGTGAAACAGAGATGCGTTTGGCCTGGAAAGATGAAACTTTAGAGCTGCTTGGAAACACTGTGTGTGGAAACCCCACCCACTCTGAAGATACAATACACAGACAGTGGGGTAAAACGGCACAGCAAACCACAGTGTTAAATTAACATTAACATATAAATTTACACTATGATAGAGTTCATTTAACACTATTATACAGTTGATTTTACACTATTTTGAATGGAACTTATGGCTGTGTCAATTTAACACTGCAGCAAGTGCAAATATTACTGTACAGTGTTATATCAACTGTGTCATAGTGCTAAATCAACTCTATCAGAGTGCTGAAAAAGCTGATCAGTACTAATTCAAACTACGCAACAGTGGATTTAACACTATTTTGAAAGGAACATGTGCACGTGTTGAAGTGTTAACAGAGGATTACCCTACTGGAAGTGCAAATACTCCCACACAGTGTTACATCAACTCTATTAGCACTAAGATAGAGTTGATTCAACACTATGACACAATTGATTTCACACTATTTTGAAAAAAAACAAAACATGTTGGCTTAAGCAGTGTTAATTGATTACTGTGCAAGTGCTTTAAATCAGAAGTGTCTGACTCTGTGGTATAACTCACAAACTCGTAGCTTAAAGCAGATAACCCGTAAGTTGGAGAGGAAATGGCGTCTCACTAATTTAGAAGATCTTCACTTAGCCTGGAAAAAGAGTCTGTTGCTCTATAAAAAAGCCCTCCGTAAAGCTAGGACATCTTTCTACTCATCACTAATTGAAGAAAATAAGAACAACCCCAGGTTTCTTTTCAGCACTGTAGCCAGGCTGACAAAGAGTCAGGGCTCTATTGAGCTGAGTATTCCATTAACTTTAACTAGTAATGACTTCATGACTTTCTTTGCTAACAAAATTTTAACTATTAGAGAAAAAATTACTCATAACCATCCCAAAGACGTATCGTTATCTTTGGCTGCTTTCAGTGATGCCGGTATTTGGTTAGACTCTTTCTCTCCGATTGTTCTGTCTGAGTTATTTTCATTAGTTACTTCATCCAAACCATCAACATGTTTATTAGACCCCATTCCTACCAGGCTGCTCAAGGAAGCCCTACCATTATTTAATGCTTCGATCTTAAATATGATCAATCTATCTTTGTTAGTTGGCTATGTACCACAGGCTTTTAAGGTGGCAGTAATTAAACCATTACTTAAAAAGCCATCACTTGACCCAGCTATCTTAGCTAATTATAGGCCAATCTCCAACCTTCCTTTTCTCTCAAAAATTCTTGAAAAGGTAGTTGTAAAACAGCTAACTGATCATCTGCAGAGGAATGGTCTATTTGAAGAGTTTCAGTCAGGTTTTAGAATTCATCATAGTACAGAAACAGCATTAGTGAAGGTTACAAATGATCTTCTTATGGCCTCGGACAGTGGACTCATCTCTGTGCTTGTTCTGTTAGACCTCAGTGCTGCTTTTGATACTGTTGACCATAAAATTTTATTACAGAGATTAGAGCATGCCATAGGTATTAAAGGCACTGCGCTGCGGTGGTTTGAATCATATTTGTCTAATAGATTACAATTTGTTCATGTAAATGGGGAATCTTCTTCACAGACTAAAGTTAATTATGGAGTTCCACAAGGTTCTGTGCTAGGACCAATTTTATTCACTTTATACATGCTTCCCTTAGGCAGTACTATTAGACAGTATTGCTTAAATTTTCATTGTTACGCAGGATATGTCATTCAAAGCGCATATTAAACAAATATGTAGGACTGCTTTTTTGCATTTACGCAATATCTCTAAAATCAGAAAGGTCTTGTCTCAGAGTGATGCTGAAAAACTAATTCATGCATTTATTTCCTCTAGGCTGGACTATTGTAATTCATTATTATCAGGTTGTCCTAAAAGTTCCCTAAAAAGCCTTCAGTTAATTCAAAATGCTGCAGCTAGAGTACTGACGGGGACTAGAAGGAGAGAGCATATCTCACCCATATTGGCCTCTCTTCATTGGCTTCCTGTTAATTCTAGAATAGAATTTAAAATTCTTCTTCTTACTTATAAGGTTTTGAATAATCAGGTCCCATCTTATCTTAGGGACCTCGTAGTACCATATCACCCCAATAGAGCGCTTCGCTCTCAGACTGCAGGCTTACTTGTAGTTCCTAGGGTTTGTAAGAGTAGAATGGGAGGCAGAGCCTTCAGCTTTCAGGTTCCTCTCCTGTGGAACCAGCTCCCAATTCAGATCAGGGAGACAGACACCCTCTCTACTTTTAAGATTAGGCTTAAAACTTTCCTTTTTGCTAAAGCTTATAGTTAGGGCTGGATCAGGTGACCCTGAACCATCCCTTAGTTATGCTGCTATAGACGTAGACTGCTGGGGGGTTCCCATGATGCACTGTTTCTTTCTCTTTTTGCTCTGTATGCACTCTGCATTTAATCATTAGTGATCGATCTCTGCTCCCCTCCACAGCATGTCTTTTTCCTGGTTCTCTCCCTCAGCCCCAACCAGTCCCAGCAGAAGACTGCCCCTCCCTGAGCCTGGTTCTGCTGGAGGTTTCTTCCTGTTAAAAGGGAGTTTTTCCTTCCCACTGTAGCCAAGTGCTTGCTCACAGGGGGTCGTTTTGACCGTTGGGGTTTTACATAATTATTGTATGGCCTTGCCTTACAATATAAAGCGCCTTGGGGCAACTGTTTGTTGTGATTTGGCGCTATATAAAAAAATTGATTGATTGATTGATTGAAATAGTTCCATATAGTGTTGCATCAACTCTATCATAGTGTTAAATCAAATCTTAGAGAAGTAAATCAAGCTAATCAGCACGGATAGAGCTACTTTACACTATAAGAGAGCTGATTTAACACTATGGCAAATTGATTTTAGACTATTTTGAATGGAAACATTCACTTTCTGCAGTGTTAAGTGAACAGTGCAGCAAATGCAAACATTCCCATACAGTGTCACATCAACTGTATGAGTGTATTAAATCAACTCTATCAGTGTTGAATCAAGCTGATCAGCACTAACACAACTAATTTACATTATGTTAGAGATTATTTACCACTATGACACGATTGATTTTACACTATTTTGAATGGAACTTACTGCTGTGTCAATTTAACACTGCAGCAAGTGCAAATGTTACTGTACAGTGTTACACCAACTGTGCCATAGTTTTAAATCAACTCTATCAGAGTGCTGAAAAAGCCCGTCAGTACTAATTCACATGACACAGTGGATTTAACACTATTTTGAATGGAACATGCTCACTTGTTGGAGTGTTAACAGAGTGTTACTCTGTAGCAAGTGCAAATACTCCCACACAGTGTTGCATCAACTCTATCAGCACTAAGATAGAGTTGATTTAACACTATGACACAATTGATTTTACGCTATTTTGAACAAAAACATGTTGTTTTTAGTAGTGTTAATTTAACACTGCAGCAAGTGCAAATAGTTCTATACAGTGTTGCATAAACTCTATCACAGTGTTAAATCAAATATCAGAGAAGTAAATCAAGCTAATCAGCACTGAGCTACTTTACACTATAATAGAGTTGATTTAACACTATGGCAAGTTGACTTTAGACTATTTTGAATGTAAATATATTCACTTTCTGCAGTGTTAAATTAATGCAGCAAATGCCAACATTCCTATACAGTGTTACATCAACTGTATGAATGTGTTAACTCAATCAGTGTTGAATCAAGCTGATCAGCACTAACACAACCAATTTACACTAAAACAGAGATGATTTAATACTATGACACTGTTAAATTTATACTATTTTGAATGGAACTTGCTTGCTCTTGTGTTAACAGAGTGTTACAATGAAGCAAGTGCAAATATTCCCATACAGTGTTACATCAACTGAGTTATAGTGTTACATCAACTCTGTTGGTGTTAAATTAAGCTGATCAGCATTGATAAAGCTAATTAACACTATTTTAAATGAATCATGCATACATGCTGCAGTGTTAAATTAACACTGCAAAATCAATGCATGGTTCATTCAAATTGGAGTTAATTAGCTTTATCAAGTGTGTAGATGAAGAAGCATCAGTTTTCTGTAAAGGTTACAGTCAGTACAGTGGCGACAAAAACTCTACACACCCTTGCGTCCAGACATAAAAATGACAACGGCTTCATTGGAAACACACAGTGAGATACATGCACAGTGCACATTGCACTGGGTGGAAGCAAACGTCTTAAATCTCACAACCACGTAGCACCAGGACCCTGAAGACCTGGATCTTCATTTTCCTGCAAAGACATCAGTATCACCAAACATCTCGTGACTCCGTGAGCTTTCCCAGACGTCTCACGACCTCATAGTCCGAGTTCCTGGAGCCATAAATGTGACCGCCGAGACTCAACCTGAGCTACAGGGAATGCTAAAGATGAAAAACAACAGCTGTCCCTGATGTTATTAGCCCACGTCGACCCAAATCCATGTTTTATTTCTAAATTTGGAGCTGCACGATAATGAATGTGTCACTTTAATGTGGAAGTGAGGCGTGAGGGAAGGCGCTTCAACCAGGTGCAGTATGACCACAGGCAGGAGCCGTGACACAGGCGCGAGGCCTTATCGCTGCTTTCAGATGACGTCTACGCGTCCCAGCGCCGGGGGAGAACATGATCTGTGGCGTTGATGGTGGGGGAGGTCTCCTGTGTACGCCGCTTCTTCTTGCTGCCCTTCTCACAACTGCAGTGCTTTAAAATTTATCCATGCACAGGCAGACGCTGGAGCGGCTAATCTTTTATTTGCTTGTGACATACAGTGCTGTTTAGCAAGTCCCAAAGATGAAAGCAGCAACAACAAAAGAGAGAAACAAAAGGTCAGTAAAAAAAGAAGAAAAAACTAAACGTGTCAACCATTTTTACTCTCAAAGTTTGAAAGCAGCCTGTGGTTGGAAAAATAAATATTTGAAATATATTTAGCTCCACAAGCTTTTCCATGAGAACAGCAGTTGCTGATAGTAAAACTTCAGACATGATACAAATTTTAGAAATAATCTCAGTTTAGGGTGACATGGCTAATTTAATTCCCATGTTCTTGCTAATGCGCGGGGGCTGAAAGCCTGTTGGCTTAATGGTCTTGTAGCGCCTGTTTTTAGCATGTGGCCTGATTGACAAATATTTAAGGCATTATATGGAGCAAATCTGTTAACTTTTTTTTAATATTTACTTAAAAAACCTACATTATAATCCAATTACATGTGTTCTGCAAATCTGACCATAAAATATCACATAGACGGTGGCAAAATATTAGACCGTTTCACATTTGATGTATTACTCCGTGCCCTGACCACGTGGCTACACAGATGTCAATAATGGCGCTGTCAGCTGAGAGCGAGAGAAACGATGCTGTTGCTACGGTAAGCTTTGCCGACCAAATTACTTACAGAAAAATAAACTGTGGAAATTATGGAATTGGATTAGAACGGGAATAACCCCCTTGTGTCTGATGATTTGTGGATGTTAATGCTGGATTACGGTCGCAAATATCCCTTTTACTCAATTTTTACTCAAAACTCAGTTTGCAACCGTGAAATCCAGCATTGACATCCGCAAATCATCGGACACAACAGGTTTATTTCCTAATTTAACAGATTCGTATGGTTGGATGAGATTGAATGGACCGGTTGTCAACATATGTGGTTGCCATCCAGGACCCACGGCATTGTGGATATGGCGAAGCACAGTACCAGCACATGCACCCAGAGTTGACTTGACTGGAGTTACTAAATGGAGGAAGACCTGGGTTAGTCATAACTGTAGCAACCGGCTCCAAAGGGCAAACTGCACCACTGTGACCGTCTTCTAGCATATCTTGCTTTAACATCATCCTTGTGAATGTGAACATGGTTAAAACATGCTGTGTCATCTGCTGTACACATTAAAATGCATTTGTAGCATGGTTGCTTCAGGGATAACTAGTTAAAACCTATATTAACCCTCTGGAGTCCAGGGTATAATTGGCCATTTTTGAAAACTTTTGGTTGTACCTTTATAATTTACCTTTAAAAGGTGTTTATCAGGCCATGCTTGGTGTCATGTTTTTCAGCACAACCTCACCTGTGTGACTTTACAGTCTTTCATTTGTTCTGACCCACTGTATTAACACAGTGAACCTAAAATCACACACACACAAAAAAACATAAAATCCGTGGAGAAAAAAGTTTGGGGTTTTTTTTCACTGTGAAAACCACAAACTTGTTTAACTAACCATTTTTATAACTTCAAATGTAAATATAAATTGTACATTTCAAAAACATATGTACAAATGTAGCAAAAAAAACAAAGTTAAATACAACTATTTACATAAAGACAGGAAATACTTCAGGCGTTTTCTGTACAATTATTTACAAAACAGATTTCAGATTTAGAATTTCAAAAACATATGTACAAATATAGTGCAGGAAATGCTAATGTTAACTATTTAGAAAACAATCAGATGTCAAAATAAGATTTAGAATGTAAATATAAATGGTACATTTCAAAAACATATGTACAATGTAGTGCAGGACCAGTGATGCCGGTAACGCATTACTTAGTAACGCGTTACTCTAATCTGACCACTTTTTTTTAGTAACGAGTAATCTAACGCGTTACTCTTTCCAAATCAGTAATCAGATTAAAGTTACTTCTCCATGTCACTGTGCGTTACTATTATTTTTCATTGTGGGTCGACAGCAGCATTAAACTTGGTCCGTGGGCAGGAGGTTGGGGTTCGACTGAACTGCCCACTTTAAGTGAGCTGTGAGCTTTTCATCCACGGTTTTTTGCAGCTGCTCGACTCGTCGTCACCTCTTAAAGCGCGGTGATCAGCACACCTGCACTGAGCTTTACAAAGACATTTTTATACTTTTTCCTCCTTTATTTAGAATTCTGAGCTGAGCTGCTCCGTATCGTCTCGTTAAAAACAGCTGATCCTCCGCGACGTGTCAACAACTAACACTATTTTCCACTCAAATGCACCTAAACTCTCTTGCTGAGAACCACATGATGTGAAAACGCAATAAAATTTTCTTACCTGTAAATCTGGTCATGTTTTCTACATAAATAAATGTTATCCATTCTTTGTGCTCAAACGCCAAAGCAGGGGCGAATCCAGGTGGAATGGGGGCGTGGGGCAGGGATGTGCCCCCCTCCCCCACAACACCCCTAGATTAAAGGTCCAGTTTTGAAGCCGTTTTTTACTACAACTACTAATATTGCTTAAAATAATAATAATTTCGACAAGTAAAATGTTTAGAGTTAGAATTTAATAGTTACATTTCTAAACAATGTAGGTTTGAAATTGCAAGTTTTACTGTTACAGTGCTGTCAACAGTTAAATATGAGGTCAAGAAAGAGGTCTTTATTTTACTTTTTATAAAACAAGTATTTATTTTCATTGAAGTCAAGAAAGGGTGACTATAAAGTGAGTTGTTGTCGGCAGCTGGGGAAAGTAACTAAAAAAGTAACTAGTAATCTAACTTAGTTACTTTTACAATTGAGTAGTCAGTAAAGTAACTAAGTTACTTTTTCAAGGAGTAATCAGTAATTGGATTACTTTTTCAAAGTAACTGTGGCAACACTGTGCAGGACATGCTAAACTATTTGTGCCACTCAAAAAAAAACATTTCCTGTCCAACACAACACAGAGGGGCACATCACAGGCCTGACAGTTCCACGGTGTGTCACTCCTCTTGTTGCTCACGTGAAGGCACCGTTGGCACCTCAATCTGTCTTTTGTGGCTTTTGGCGAGGATCTGTGCCCCTCATAATTTGCACAGGAATGTGGGTCTGGCTCCTGTTCTGTGGGACACCTGTTATGTCTGTTATGCCACACAGTTGACACACCAGCCCCACCATAAAGTCCTTGTGTGTCATGGGCTGCACTTGCTTGACACTGCTGATCTCACAATGCAAATGAATGCATTTGTGGTTGCAATGTCAAGGAACTGCAGCAACGCTGTCCTGTACCAGTGTGCAGTTTTCCGATGGGTGGAGTAGCACTGGATGAGCTGGTCAGATAGGTTGACTCCACCCATGTTTTTATTATAAGCCAACACTGCGGTACGACAGGGGATGTCTTTCACCGTCCAGCGTCCATCCTTCTCATCCTTGACCCTTTTCCACACTGTCTCACCTGAAAATGCATGATGGATGGTAGAACACACAGACACCTCCCACGTGTCCATCCACTTTACAAACACCAGAGGCCCCTCTCTTATCCATCTTATAGATCTGCTTTCATATTTTTTTTTGTGAGAGCATTTGCCCTACCTCTGGGGCATCCTTTTCTGTTCTCCCTGTATGTGCCACATGCCCCAAACTTCATGTTAGCCAGGTCCATGAACAGTTTGGGACTCGTGTAAAAATTGTCCATGTAAATGTGGCACCCAGTACCAAGCGAGGATGGCTGGATCAGGTTCATGAAAATTCAGTAAGGTATATCTTCTATTATACATTCCAATTCTAAGGTACAACTCTACTAGTGTATACTAAAGTATATCTAAATATCTAAAAAAGGAACAGTAGAGCCACTTAGGTGCCTGGTCTTGAGAACCAGGGATGGTAGGCTGAAAAGCTTTTTATCCCATGGGAACTCTCCTTACCCACCTAAGCGGCTCAAGAAAATGGACAGCATGCATATAAGTGATATTTACACAATCAGGGTAGTAAACAACTTATACAAGAAATATAGTTACTACATAATATTATAGGAGTTAGCTTCTAAAAACCTAAATATTCATACAGGAGAAGATTGTAGTATATGTTAACATAGTCTGTAGAGATGTTGTAAAACTAAATTATAGTTAGTAGGCTAAGTTATAAATATGGCTATTTTATTATAGAAACAGAAGCTATGATGCAATATGTTTTAGGTATCTATCTAAAGTTCACCCTGCTAGCTTACTATAGGAAGATACAATCCATACTTTACATGCTTTCTAATGGAAACCCCAAACTTAGATAACATCTGTTGATATCTATTAAAGAACCCATAAACTGAAGAACCATTAAAAATCCAAACCATGTAAAATAAAAGTGTAAATCACAAAAGTAAGCTATCTATAGGTAAATGAGCTACTGTTAATTTAGCCATTAATTAGCCAACAGTACCTTGCTAGCCAAGAAGGTTAAACAAAGCCAACTAGCGTATGAAGTACAATAGCACCGTTTAACCCTACAATAATGGTATTACAAATACATATAACAACAAATGTAAACAAAAGTGTGTATTAACATTAGCTTCCCAAACAGAACAGAACTGACTATATCATGACCACATCGTACAACAGCCCGTGCTCACTTCTGGTCACAGTCTAGCCAGTGTAAATGGTGAACTTGAGTGTGTAGCCATTAACTGAAACAGCCAACACAAAAAGTTTCATCCACCATTTTGTTGGCTTATCCTTAAAATATTGAGTCATTCCAGTTTTTGCATTCATTGCCACCAGTGTTGTATAGTAACAAAGTAAAAATACTTCACTACTGTACTTAAGTATGTTTTGGGAGACGTTGTACTTTACTTAAGTTTTTTAAATTCAGCTTACTTTCACTTTTACTTCACTACATTTCCGACCTTAATTGTACACTTCTACTCCGATACATTTTCTATGCGCCATGCCGTTACTCATTACAAAACACACACACACGAAAAAAGTCGTGGTTTCAGCCAGAGACACCACTGATTACTAGTGACTGCAATGAAGTCAGGCCGATTTGTCATGAGGCATGTCCGGTAGGCTTTTTTGCAGTTGCGCACTTGATGGTCAGGAAAATGATCATTTCTCTACATTGATTACAGACCTGCAGCAGGTCTGTAATCAACTTTTCTGCAGTGCGGCTTTGCTTTGAACCTTGAACCAATCGAAGCAGTGATTGGCAGATCGAAGCAGTGCTTCAATCTACGATTCGTGGATTCATTGTCGCTTTATCCAAATTTTTTCCCGCTAAAACCCTGAAGAGCATGTTTGTGAATAATATTTAATATTTTTATGTTAATCCGACCTGTTATGTTCTTCTGAACAGTTGATAGATGTATTTTATAACTTAAAAACGGGACCAATGCTAACACGTTAGCATGTCTATGGCATTTTCAATGTTAAAGTTAGCATTAAGCTGTTCGCGTCAGCATGTTTGTGTTTATTTGTTTTCTGTATAATTAATGGCTCAGCGTTCGTTGTCGTAAAAGAGTTAAATTGTAATTTTTAAAATTTATTTTCATTCATATATTAATAATAGTAACAACAATAATAGTCTACATAATAGACAATAACAGTCAATAATAATAGACTAATAATGTTACAATACAATTTTAGAGAAAAAGACAAAAAGAACCTAATGAAACAAAACACAACAGAAAAGATAAAACCATGTAACAATGCAAATAAATAAATACATATAGAAATAAATGTTTCCTGTGAACACCTAGTGAGTAGCCTACTCTCGTTTAGCTTTTGAAACCTTGTTTCTGAAGTGTTTTTGTGTGATGTGCACAATTTTCAGTACTTTGACTAATACTACCAGTCATTTACAAGCCTAGATAAACTTTGTAATATAAAAATCAGTCCGTTTTTGATTATTAACATTTACTTGTACTTTTACTTTAAATACTTGAGTACATTTAGTTGTACATTACTTGTCATACTTAAGTACAATGAATACTAGATACTTTAAGACTTTTACTTGAGTAGCATTTCAATCGGTGACTTGAACTTCTACCAAAGTCATTTTTTTAATGGGTATCTGTACTTCTACTTAAGTGTGATTTTCCGGTACTTTATACAACACTGATCGCCACCATCTTTTAATCCATGGTCAGCTCCCTCCTCGGGTGGTAATAAGTCTGGCAGGCACTGAGGATGTCATCATAAAGAGGCCTGACTCGAAATGGTTAGTAATGACCTGCTGTTCCTTTTTTTCTATAATTTTCTACATCCTCATCTGGATCACTTCGGTGGATGTTCCAGAATATCGATCTAAATCTGTCTCTGGACATTACTTTCACTGGAAAGGGCACAGACAAAATATGACTTTGTTTCCAGCAGTCCTGAAAACTTGGCAGTGACAGCAACCAGTGTTGCCACAGTTACTTTGAAAAAGTAATCCAATTACTGATTACTCCTTGAAAAAGTAACTTAGTTACTTTACTGATTACTCAATTGTAAAAGTAACTAAGTTAGATTACTAGTTACTTTTTTAGTTACTTTCCCCAGCTGCCGACAACAACCCACGTCAACATGACAATGATACCTGTTTTGTCACCCTTTCTTGACTTCAATGAAAACAAATACTTGTTTTATAAAAAGTAAAATAAAGACCTCTTTCTTGACCTCATATTTAACTGTTGACAGCACTGTAACAGTAAAACTTGCAATTTCAAACCTACATTGTTTATAAATGTAACTATTAAATTCTAACATTTTTCTAACATTTAAATTCTCTAAATTATTATTATTTTAAGCAGTATTAGTAGTTGTAGTAAAAAACAGCTTCAAAACTGGACCTTTAATCTAGGGGTGTTGTGGGGGAGGGGGGCACATCCTTGCCCCACGCCCCCATTCCATCTGGATTCGCCCCTGCTTTGGCATTTGAGCACAAAGAATGGATAACATTTACTTATACAGAAAACAGGACCAGATTTACAGGTAAGAAAGTTTTATTGCGTTTTCACATCATGTGGTCCTCAGAAAGAGAGTTTAGGTGCATTTGAGTGGAAAATAGTGTTAGTTGTTGACGCGTCGCGGAGGATCAGCTGTTTTTAACGAGACGATACGGAGCAGCTCAGCTCAGAATTCTAAATAAAGGAGGGAAAAAAGTATAAAAATGTCTTTGTAAAGCTCAGTGCAGGTGTGCTGATCACCGCGCTTTAAGAGGTGAGGACGAGTCGAGCAGCTGCAAAAAAACGCGGATGAAAAGCTCACAGCTCACTGAAAGTGGGCAGTTCAGTCGAACCCCGACCTCCTGCCCACAGACCAAGTTTAATGCTGCTATCGACCCACAATGAAAAATAATAGTAACGTACAGTGGCATGGAGAAGTAACTTTAATCTGATTACTGATTTGGAAAGATTAACGCGTTAGATTACTCGTTACTAAAAAAAGTGGTCAGATTAGAGTAACGCGTTACTAAGTAACGCGTTACCGGCATCACTGACAGCAACGACATGTACATTAGAAGTCCAAAATAATTTGTACAGATCTTCCATTTCAATGTCTGTCCAGTTGTATGTATTTCCCTAATGCCTTGTTTTTTTGCAGCATTTTTTTTTTTTTTGGTGTTGGTGCAAATTGTTCTAATTGTGTCAGCTGCAAAAAAGAAAAGAAAAAGGTCTTTTGGACTTTGGGTGGAAAGTGTATCAACCTGGACTCCTGGTATTCTCTCAGACTGAAATCTGCTCACTGCTGGACCAGCGTCTGCATCCTCCTCCGTGTTCCAGCGTGTCTGTGCTGCGTGTCCGAGCGGAGATCTGGATCTGGAAACAGAAGCGCACGCTCCGACCCCTCTGTTCAGATCTCCATGCGCACGTTGGTGGATCCACCTGCTTTGGTTGCTCCTCCAGAACAGAAGAGGGATCATCTCTTTCATGACCAGAATCCTCACTGTCTGTGTCAGACTCTGACAATGCGCTGCATGCTCTGTCTTCCTCCAGTTCAATAAATAACTGAAGCGCTTGCTCCACATTCATAAAATGCCTCATTTTTACAAAAAAAAACCAAAACAACAACAAAACACTAACCACACACGCTTCCCACAACCTGGCCTCACGGCAAGTTGTGATTCAGCAGCACGAAATATACATTAATCTATTGGTTCGTGATATTGTGATGAAAAGTGCCTCATTTTCGTCACAGCAGCACAAATTCATTCTAATTGATGACATGATGGCTGCACAAAATTAAAAGTGAAGTGGGGGGGGGGTCAGGGGTGGTTATGGTTAGAGTGGGGGCAGTGGTGGGCATAGCTAACCAAAAAGTTAGCTTCGATAACAGATAATCAGCTAACTGAAAAGTTATCTTTTATAAAGCTAAACCGATAAACCACCCAAAAATGTATCGGAAGCTACAGTTAACCGATAACTTCCAGAATTGTCTCTGGTACACTTGCAACTACTAACAAGCTGATTTTAAGTTTTAACAACATGATCACTTCTGGTACCATCAAAGGTGACCACAGACCCAAACAATAAGTCAGCACTTCTGTCGTTGAGCGCCCTGCTCTCTGCTGGAAGCTCCTGTTTACCACATAGCTTCCAGCAGAGACGCAGTTGAGAGGAGCAGCAAAGCTCAACTCTCTACTCAGTAACAGCGTCGTCGTGAGGCGGAGGTCTTGGAAAATAAAGCAGTGCTGATTTATGGTTTTGAGTTATAAATAAAATGAATACTGATAGAATAACTCCATTAATGTCAATTCTGTCATTTGTACAAAGTTAAAATATAACATATATCTTTTAATGTTAAATAATGCACTAATTCTGAAGTTTTGTAACAAACACAGACAGATGCCAAAGGGATTATGAGTAAAATGTGTCTCCGCTAACACTGATTGGTTGACTCATTCATTCTATGTAAATACCAACACATTAATGTGATGTGTGTGTTGGTGTTGTTTACATATAAATGTGCTTTTGTAAAATATGCCATTTTTTTATTTGTAAAAAAAAAGGCATTTGTAAAAAAAAAGCCAAGTTGTAATTAGATAACCGTTGGATATTACCGATGTCAAAATAAATAGAACACTGCCATCTACTGGTGCCCAGACACTCAGTACTTAGGGCGAATACTGCCATGAACACTACTGGCCAGTAGATGGCAGTAGAGACAGGGAAAACTTGCCAAAACAAAATTCCAGATAATCCGTGTCTGCTACATTTAAGGGCCATGTCCCACTGGCGTTTAGGAGGATTTGCGTATGGATTGCGCACAAAATTGACCCACATTCGCCAAACATCCGCAATATCCATGTAACATGCCTGTATGAGTCGGCCGTCATCCAAACACGCCCGTGATCATCCGCAGAGGCACACATGTCCGCAGCCACGATTTTTAAGCTGTTCAAAAATCTGAATGCGGATAACATCCGCCTTACATACTCCATATATACTCAATTCATACACAATACATACTCACTCTATATCTGCCGTTAACCGCTGATATCCGCAACTGACAGGGATTTGCGGCTTGACAGCGGACTGGGACAGTGTGTAAAACAGATATATTGCGTGCCCATCATGTCCACATCACAAACTAAAATATGTTGTAGCGAATGCATACAAATTGGCCACGAATAAAGCGTTTTTATTACATCTGCTTTGCAGCTGATTTGCAGACAATCTGTGAATCCATAACAAACATGTCACGTAAACCCATAGTATTATATGTGGCAGAAAGTGACATACCTGCCAGTCAGTGTCGGTCCGGCTGTGTAGATCCACAAAGACATACGAGGTCTGTCAATAAAGTAACGTACCTTTTTATTTTTTTATAAAACTATATGGATTTGAATCACGTGCGATTACATCAGACAACCTTGAACCCTCGTGCGCCTGCGTGAGTTTTTTCATGCCTGTCGGTTACGTCATTTGCCTGTGGGCTGGCTTTGAGTGAGGAGTGGTCCACCCCTCCCATCGCAATCTCTTTGTCTGAGAACGTCCTGAAAGACTGGCGCTTTGCTTGATCAAAAATTTTTCAAAAACTGAGAGGCACATCGAAGTGGACACCATTCGAGAAATTAAACTGGTTTTCGGTGAAAATTTTAATGGCTGATGAGAGATTATGGTGTGATGCTGTCGCTTTAAGGACTGCCCACGGAGCGGTATGTCGCGACGCGCTCTGAGCCGCCGCTGTCTGCCTGTTTCGAGCTGAAAACTTCCAAATTTAAGCCTCTGTTGACCCAGGACATCGTGAGAGAACAGAGAACTTTCAGGAGAGGTCGGGATCAGCAGTTTATCGAGACATTTCAGCTCGAAACAGGCAGACAGCGGTGGCTCAGAGTGCGTCGCGACGTCCCGCTCAGTGGGCAGTCCTTAAAGCGACAGCATCACGCCATAATCTCTCATCAGCCGTTAAAATTTTCACCGAAAACCAGTTGAATTTCTCGAATGGTGTCCACTTCGATGTGCCTCACAGTTTTTGAAAAAAAAAAATTTGATCAAGCAAAGTGCCAGTCTTTCAGGAAGTTCTCAGACAAAGAGATTGCGACGGGAGGGATGGACCACTCCTCACTCAAAGCCAGCCCACAGGCGAATGACGTAACCGACAGGCGTGAAAAAACTCACGCATGCCCACGAGGGTTCAAGCTTGTCTGATGTAATCGCACGTGATTCAAATCTATATAGTTTTTGAAAAAAATAAAAAGGTCCGATACTTTATTGACAGACCTCGTAGCTGCTGCAATCCAGGACTTTTATTTAACACCAACAAAAGGAAGAGTTGCTGTTTATCCACAACTCAAGCTGAAGTATGTTTTCTGTGACACTCTCAAAAAAAAGAAAAAGAAAAAAAAAACACAGTTTCACACCCCGAGCGGCTTCCACCCTCCTGCTCCCCAAACTCATGAACAGTTAACCCTTGCATGACAAAATGAACATTGACTCTGTGATTAACTTGTCCAAGTCCAGCAAATGCTCCAGAGGCTGTATTATTGGTGTGAATAGTGATGCCGAAAGGAGCGAGTGTGCTTCTTTTATGACCACAATGTAGATGCCGTGCACGCGCAACACGTGCACGATGCATTCATAATATACCCGTAATACTGCCGTGAGAATCGCAATGTGTCGGATCAGTTTCCTCACTACATTCATTATATAACCGTGATTGTTCATTATATATTCGCTATATATTATTAATATATCCATAATTTATACTGGGACATTTGTCATTTTTGGCCATTTTTGTTGCGGACGACAACGAACGCCCGCAATGTGTGTACTCAATTCATGCGCAATTAATCCTCTCCCCAGTGGAACAGGGCCCTAAGATGCGTGGAATTAAATAAACACAAACTGAATTTTAGACATCTTATATATATTACTCTGGAACAAAGACAGACAGTGTTTGACATAAGCAAGACGTTAAAGAGCAAATAGGAATCAATTGCAATGATTCCAACTGAAAAATAATGGAGAAGCAACCTGGGCTTCTTCTGGCATTTTTACATAAAACAAACACAATAACAACGTCTATAAACCCAGAGAATATATTCACGACAGTTTTAGGCACAATACACAAAGAGTTTAATGCTGTTGTCCACGTGGAGCCTGATCAGAGCGTCTCAAATGCATTTCTTCTGTCGTGAATGTACTGAGATTACCCATAATGCACTGGACATAGCATGTCCACACTAAAACCTTCAAAATTAGTGCATTACTTTAAAACTAAAACATATATCTGATATTGTCACTTTATAAAACTTCAGACGTGACCTAAAAATAACTTGTCCGAAATTAGTTTGGTTAAAATTTTAACCATAACTTAAAGCTGTATGCCTCTGGATGACTTGGATGATATTGCCACCGTATCAGTATGGGGTTAAAAGAAATGATTTTTTTTTCTTTTCAGTTCTCCTTTTTCTGCAGAAGATAAAGCGGTTTCTTCTAGAACCAGCTCTCCTCTTGTTTGTAGAGGATAGAACTGCGCATCTACTACAAAACAGGTAAGTACTCAACTGATTTTAGACTTCATAAATGTTTGTAACTGTTAAGCTTTGTTTACTATATCTACAAAAATGTAAGCGGTCTAAGAATTATCGGACCAAAACTTATCGGAAGATAATTGGTCAGATGACGGTTTTCAAAGTTATCTGAAAAGCTAATGCGATAATGAAAACATTATCTTCATTAATTAGCAGTTAGCGGATTAGTGTAACTGTGCCCACCACTGGGTGGGGAGAAGGAGTAGGGTTAGGTTATGGTTAAGGTTAGAGTTGGGGGTAGGAGTAGGGTTAGTAATACTGAGTTAAAAAAAAAACCCTGTCACGAAAATTTGACTCATTTTGTCACAGGAGCACGAAACAACAACAACAAAAAAAAAAACGTGAGACTGGGCTGCTTCCCACCAGTAACAAACAGAAAACGCACACACAATCAGATCCACGTGGCGTGGGTGGGCTATGTTCAAACATACGTGGGGTTAGTGAACACACGTGGGGTTAGTGACTTCTGATTGGTGGAAAATTTCAGGAGCCAAACAATGAGGAAGAAGGAGTTATATTTCTTCCCACCACTGTTGCTGCTGCAGTAGAGAAGGAAATGATCCTTTTGGCTGCGTGTGTGTACAAAAACGTGCAGCGAAAAATTACAATAATATTCATGAAAACGCATGGCGTATAAAATACTCATAAGTCAAGTTATACCAGGCCTATTAACAAAATTTAAAAAGTGCTATAAAGGTTGAAGTCTCCACGTTCAACACGCAATGAAAGGGAGCCTCAGAGTGCAGTAGATTGAGTGTTATATCCACTTAATTAGGTCATGTGGGTTTTTACACGAGGGCGCGTCATTCGACTCCAGAGGGTTAAGGGAATGTATAGCTGTCTACTACCATAGTTCTCAAATTGCGGCTAATACACACTTCTGATGCAGATTTGTTTCTGCTTTAACAGAAAAAGGTGACAGACAGCAATTATAAATTGACAGAAATGTCCCACATGCAGGTGGACCTGTTATCTTACATGTACAAGAGATGTCACTGTCAATATGTGTAGGCACGTAGCAATTAATGGATGATTTTCAAGTTGCAAAAAAGCAGCACCTACGTGCATGCATGATGATGTCACAACTCTGTCTGGATAGGGAGACGCGGTTTCATTAAACTGTCAAAAAACCTTCTTGTGTGTGGTCGGAGTTGTGTGGAAGTAGGAATCCCCTGTTGAATGCTTGAATAATGATGTGAGTCACACAAAGAAATAAAATAATAGTGAAAACATGTTAATTTTGCCCAGAATGTTATTTTGGTTGTTAAACTTTACTAGCAACGATTCTAAAACCCCAGTCACATGGCACTAACAAAGGACACCGAAGCCAAAACGAAACAACAAATCTGGACTTAGGTTGACTTTCGGAGACATCGTTTAACTGGTGTCCAGCTTTGATTGGTCAGCTGCTCCGTGAGGTGTCATAACATCCGATCAGTTACTTGCTCCGTGAGGCGTCATAACATCTGATTGGTTAGCTGCTCCGTGAATATCCAATCGGTCAACCGCTCTGTGAGGCGTCATAACATCCGATCGGTCAACTGCTCCGTGAATATCCAATCGGTCAACTGCTCTGTGAGGCGTCATAACAAGCTGTTATTTCTAATGATGTCAAACACGCGAGCGAGAGGCTCCCTAACCGGAAATCTCAGTTTCAAGATGGCGGCGCAACTTGAAAATTCTCCATTCTTCTTCTTCTGTTTAATGGCGGTTGGCAACTAAATCACTGGTGCATTACTGCCACCACTGGACTACAGTGTGGAACAGGAAGTAAATTCTGACAAGATTCACATTCTGTTCAACAACCCTGTCTCTTTCAGAAATGAAAAAAAAAAAAAATCCCCTTGAACTTCTTTGGAAAAAAAAGGTCTGTAGATCTAATGTCACTTTATTTACATTAAGCTGAGGGACCGAAGCTGTATATGTGAGAGAAATCAGTTCTTTACTGCCAGACACAGTCCAGGATGTCACAGACGGTCCATGACAAATGGAGAAACTCTTTAACTTTAGTTGAAACTCATCTAAATCATGGTAATCCATACTGCTTTCTGCTAATTTGAGCTGTACCTTGGGGCGACTATGTTGTGATTTGGTGTTATATAAATAAATAAAGTTTAACTGAATTATTTTAATAACAGTTGTAATGGTGGTACTTGGAAAACCAAATATTTTCAAAGGTGGTACTCACTGTAAAAAGACTGAGAACCACTGGTATACTAGATTAAGCTTGCCAGCTTGGTTGCCAAATGTACAATTAGATCATTTATTGATTTTGATAGATATAGATGGAGATAGATATATGTATAGATATGCACTGGTATAAGATAACTAGTTTTGTTGCTACTGCACATGGATTATTAGCAAACAATTGCTTGAAAAGAATGTACTGTATTAATATCCACTGGTACATGATACTGTATCTAGCTGGTTGCTATATGTACACTATATTATTTACCAATCTACTGATGTAAATGAGTTAATATCTCTTCACGTTAATAATTTGAACTCAAAATTAAGTGCAAATAACAAATTAGTGTTTTTTTTTTTTTTTTTTGCTTTTTAAAGAAAATCCTAACAAACCTACTTTATTGTCGAAAATTACCATGAAATTATTTGAAAATCAGTGCCAAAATCCTTGTGTGGCTGGTTACTAAACCTGTTTGAAATCACAAGTTTAATAACAGAATATCAAAGACGTCACAGTTTTTCACTGCATTTAATATATGTGATCTAAAAAACTGTAATCAGAATAAATTTGTGTGATTTTTGTAATTGAGTAAAGAGATTTTCCTTAAGCAACATAAACGAGTGCACCAACTTTGTTTGGCTTAAAGCGAACCTTTTATTTCTAAATGTGTCGGACATTTTTATTTTATTTAACTGTCGTGACTCGTGGATTTCCTGGGCTTGAAGGGCTCATTGTAAATTAGCCTGGAATATTCAATGGCAGGACCACTGAAGCAGGCAGAGTCGATATCACACGGCCCAGCGATTTGTCTTTACTGGATAATGAAAAATGATAAATGATGTGCTGAGGACAGCCCTCCACACGCAACACCTGCTATTCACTGTCCAACTAAACAGGTCCCACTCAAAGAAATGAGACTTCAGGAGGAGCTCACTGGTCTGAAATCTTTGTTTTAGTCAAAGGTCAATTTGGGTTCCATGAGATACGAGTCTGCCAAGTCAGATCAATATGGACAAGGGAACAAAAACCATGATGTCAAACAAAGGTCAGTCATTGGGGTCAAGTTCATGTCTGCCAGTCTGTTTGTTCCCCAATTACTCCCAGATTCTTTGGGCGATTTCCAACAAACTTGATATATGGATGACGGCCAAACCCAAAAATGCCCTGATAGGGTTTGTTTTTGTAGAAGCCAAGGTCATTATGGTCAAAGGTCAAATTTTTGATTCCTCACTTTGACATTCACCAAACTGGAAATGCCCAGGCAAGATCAAACTTACCAAACGGCAATCCTTGCAGTCAAGATCATTTGAGTGATAGGTCAAAAATGTATGCTTTTCATTCCAATTTTCACCAAAACACATATGTAGGTGGGCTCTGGAATTGTCCAGGTAAGGTCACATTTCCCAAAGGTCAATCATGTCAATCATTGGGACCAAGGTCATGTCTGTCTGTCTGTCGAAAAACTCCTTCCTTCCAAGTCATTTGGCTAATTTCTCCCTAACTATCAATGGCAGTTGAACCCAAAACTGTCCTAAAAACATTCATTTTCACTCTCAAGCCAAATACAGGTTGAATAACATAAATAAAACAAAAAGAAACAAACACACATCTTACTAATTTATCACAGACTGATATCTAGAGGGCGGCTTCTGAATTAAGAGTCCACAGACTTTGCGGTTCATAACCTTGTCAGGAGCGAATGTGTTCATGCTCATTTGGAAACTGCCGTCAGCAGTGCCGTAAATCAGGTCAACCTCCTGAACATTTTACACAGTTTATGTAGCGCGACAACAACACGATGAGTTCATTTACATTTCAAAGCTTGTTTTGTCAGACATGTACATGTACATAGAGGGAAGCTGCATGTCAACAACTCTGATACAAGAAGCTGAAAATTTTACAATTACAATAAAAAAGATCTGTACTCTTTAAGAATGGGAATATCATTTCAAGAAAAAATGGGAACTAGATTTATCAACTAAGTATTGGTATGCCAAGGCCATTTGCAACTGTCCAAAACATGTATTCTGAGATGTTTAGAGCCCAGTACAGAGGGACATCCCTGTAGATATCGATTAGCAATACACGTCCCTTCCAGGCCTGGCACCAGCAAACTGACTGAGGTATCCTTGATTCGGTTGATGCAACCCAAACATTTCATTGCCAGTTCATAAGGATCTTAGAATTGCCTTTAGTCTTACATTTGTCCAGTTTATCGTGTGCGACCCTACCAGGGACTGAAGCCTCTGACAACATAACTCTGAAGTTAAGGTACAAAAGAACCAGATGATGCACACAAGTGGCAGAAACAAGGTTCCATTTCAAAGTGGCTGGACTAACACTTCAGAACTGGAGGGCGCTGGAGGATGCAGCTCAGAAGAGGTGCCTTAATCTCCTAATGCCCAATTTCGGTTAAATTGCACTCACTGACAAGCTGCTCAAATGGAGCTCACTTGTGTTGTGTAACACGATCCCCAGACAGCTGTCTCCATAAATCTCCCATCCTGGGTTTAACTAAAATGGACATCGCCTGTACTGCCCTTGCAGAAGAGATGTGAAAACTAATGAGTTCTTAAGTGTATATTTGCTCATGTGGCAGGATATTTGTGTGCTCAAGGCCCACTCTGCCCTGAAGAAATATGGCAAGGTAAGTGCAATCAGAGACATTTAGTTAACAGAGCAGCTTACGTATTAGTCAGTCCAGTGGAAAGAACTGACATAAGTTTGACACTGTAAAATGGCATACTAGACATACCTCAGCAGTTATTCAGAGTTGGATTTCTACATTTTTACATCATTTACAGGTTTGGCTTCAATTGGACAAAGTGGTTCCAGAAGACAGCTGGTGCTGGTGCTTATGCCCAGATTCCATAGTGTGAAGCAAATGAGAGTCTACAACTTCCCCCTGGATGGGATGCCAGTCCTATGCAGGTTACTTCCCCCACCGAGGCTGGTATCCATTTATAACTGGGTGAACTAGGACAATGCAGATGAAGTGTCTTATCTGAGGATACAGTCAGGCAACATGACTGGGAATAGAACCTATGTCTATAAATTGGCAGCTCAATTCCCATCAATTGAGCTACCTACTGTGGTTCTGTTGGCTTCATCAAATCAGGACCTTCAGCGTACACTGGAGCAGTTTGCAGCCGAGTGTGAAGCATCCGGGATGAAAATCAGCACCTCTAAATCCGAGGCCATGGTTCTCGACCGGAAAAAGGTGCTTTGCCCTCTTCAGGTCGGTGGAGTGTCCTTGCCTCAAGTGGAGGAGTTTAAGTATCTCGGGGTCACGAGAGAGGGATGGATGGAGCGTGAGATCGACAGACAGATTGGTGCAGCATCTGCAGTGATGCGGTCGCTGTATCGGACCGTCGTGGTGAAGAGAGAGCTGAGTAGGGGGGCAAAGCTCTCGATTTACCGATTGATCTACGTTCCGACCCTCACCTATGGTCATGAGATCGGGCTCATGACCGAAAGAACAAGATCGTGAGTACAAGCGGCCAAGATGTGTTTCCTCCGCAGGGTGGCTGAGCGCTCCCTTAGAGATAGGGTGAGGAGCTCAGTCACTCGGGAGGAGCTTGGAGTCGAGCCGCTGCTCCTCCACATCGAATGGAGCCAGCTAAGGTGGCTCGGGCATCTTTTCCGGATGCCCCCTGGACGCCTCGCTGGAGAGGTGTTCCAAGCATGTCCCAATTGGGAGGAGGCCCCGGGGAAGACCCAGGACACACTGGAGGGACTACGTCTCGCAGCTGGCTTGGGAACGCCTCGGTGTTCCCCCGGAGGAGCTGTGGGAGGTGTGTGTGGATCAGGAGGTCTGGGCGGCTTTGCTTGAGCTGCTGCCCCCGCGACCCGACCTCGGATGAAGCAGAAGAAAATGGATGGATGGATGGCAGCGTGCATTCTATAGAGATTACAGTATTCTAAGACCCACTGCCTCCCTCCAGAAAGGCCCTATGGATATGGGTTCAGGCATTGATGTCAATGAAGACGTTAGAGATACAGCAACACTCATCTGCCATAAAACAGGAGCCCACATTGCAATAGGTCTCGTTGGAAAGTCCATCACATGTAACAAAGCTTAGTCCTACTGGGGAAATCAGTGCAAACATGCTGGGAGAATCATGCAGGTGGGTGTCTGGGAGAGAGAGGATTAATGAACCTGTTGCCACCAACAAGAGGAAGTTAGTCCAATGCAGGCCTTGCAGCCCATTGGTGTTGGTGCTTCTACCCAGATTATGTAGCATGAAGTAGATGAGAGTCTACTTGCCCAGCCAAGGCTGGTACCCATTTACAGCTGGGTGGACCGGGACAGTTTTGTCCAAGGACAGACAGTATGACCACGAACTGAACCCAGGTCTACAGATTGGTATCCAAACTCCTTATCTTAGTGAGCAACCTGGCAGGCACACCCGGCTGTAAGTAAAGTGTTGGAAAATGGATGGATGGAAAAAAAAACAGGCTTTTTCACCACTGATGGGACAATAGTCGTGGTGCAGCTCAGCTTGATATCTTAATGGCCTCAGTCTGTAAAATCCATAATCAAATGTGCCTCCTCTGACCTTGAAGTGCTGCTTTGGCACCGAAAAGAATTTCATTAGTGCAGCTTGATAGAAACCATTTTAATGTACAAAAGGAAAGAGGAGATTCTGTATTCCTTGCATGGAAGGATTCAATGTCATGAAATTTAAAGATTATTGGCAGAAAACTCATAAGACAAATCAAAACAGATCATACTGTGAGTCGTGCTTGGACTCACGGTCCCATCGCGGCTGGTTGTGTCCAGTTATTTGGGGAGTAAAACTGAAAAATAGGGACCTTGAAGATCTTTGGACAAAATCTGAGTAATTTTGACCACATGAAAATCAAATGAAAATGGCATTAATGATTCAAGGTCAGTAAAAATCTTGTTGGTAGACATTGATTCAAGGAATCTGTATACAGAATTGAGAAAAAACCTACTGGGCAGTGTGGGAAAATGTCTTTTTTTTTTTTTTTTGTCTGTAGGCAGCCTTCCAAAGACTCTTTATGCAGAACTAGAGAAGAAGTTACTGAGCAGATTTTCTGCAATAAATCACATAGTATGAAAAATGCCTTTTTTCTTGGTCCTTTTTGGGGGTCATGTTGGGGTGGGCACAGGGATTCAATTAGAATGTCCACCTTACCACACCACCTGACAGTCCCAGAAGAACTGTTTGTACCAAATTTTAGACAAAAAAAAAAAAAAAAATCAATCAAACGGTGTTAAAAATGGAATATTTTGTCTTCCTGGGGGCCCTACAAGGATTCCATCATCTCGGCCAACTTACTATGACCAGACAGTCGCCCAAGGATTTTTTGCACCAAATTTCAGATAAATTCTATGAACGATTTTTCAGAAAATCACTGGATGGCGCACTGGGGACATTGATGGCATTAGTCCTGTGGACCTTGGTCCAAAGGGCTATTAAAAACCAAAAGGAAGCAAGATTACTACCATTGTGCCACAACGCTTTGCAGGTACGACTGTGCTATTTGAGTGTTACAGTGAAGTAATCAGAAAGTAATACATTTTTTCTGGTTTATTGCATTTCTGAGAGCAACAAACCAGACCTGCTCCAAATTTTCCATCATCCGTGCAGCAGGTGGCAGACACATCTATGGGATATATTAAATAAACAAAAGAAAGTTGCTTTTTGGATTGATGTGTTGCATCAAATTTTACTCGATTTTAATCAAATTGTCCTCATTAGACACTCTTCTACTTTGAGGATGTACAAGATGATGTGGCATTTTGAATTTGAGTTATTGTGCTCACAAAACGGAGGGGAATGGACTCATTTGTTCATCTACATATTCAGCCTAAACCGTTCCAAGTCTAGGAATAAAACTTGCACTTGAAGAGCAAAACACTGAGATTGTTTGTGTCGTTGTATGTTTGAATAATATACAGAATGCCTTTTATGTGACGTGTGGCATCCTGACAAACACCGTGGCAACATGATGCCGTCCGCTGAGCTGTTGTAACTGAAACCTGACTGCATTAAAAAAAACAGCAGCAGCATGGTGGTCACGCCGTGTAATGTGCTCTGCAAGTTGTTGTGATCCCACTTTATTTAATCAGCATATGGGATGTGATATTGTTCTACTGGCTCTGATTCCCTGTGATCCTGAGCGGTGATTGTGACGCATCGCAGGGCGCCAGTGTCATTCCTGCCTGCGGCTATATCAAATAAAAGCAGCTCCCATCCCGTGTAGATGTGAACACCATCGACCAAATATAAGGTTTTAAAAAAACAATGATATTTTTCATCTCAAATGTCAAATCCTCCTCTTTTCCTCTACTTGTTATTACTAATTGGTTTTCGTGAATCGCCCTCTGGATGACTTCATGTAATCACAAACGCCCGTGGTTACCTGTTACGATGCGGCGCTGCAACCACCGTGCGCTGTTTGATACGCCGGTCGGAATAAAACAGCAGTTTACTAAATAAAATTAGGCAGCCAAGTTCAACTGAGATTTTTAAAACTATTTTTCTTTTTGCTTTTGACTTTGGGATTTTTTTTAATTATAACGTTTTACTGTTTTTATATAATTCCTATGTCTCGTTTTCTTATCTCCTTTAAACTGCATTATTTTCGAAGGCGCTATAGAAATAAACTCTTTCTTCTTCCTCCTCCTCTTCTTCTTTGTATTATGGAACAGCACTGGGTCCTGGATGGCAACCACCCACACAGACAACCTGTCCACCCCCACTCCTCTAAAGAGCGCATCCTATCTGCTGCAGCCAGATGATAAGTGGGCGTGTCCTTCTCCTGCTCCAGGTGCTGGGGTTCTCAATACTGAGGCACCTGCGTGCTGGATCAGGACGGACCAGAGGAACCATGCAGTGGGCAAAAAATGTTTTGTAAATGTGTCTCAAGAGACCCAGTATCAATGCTGTGTAACATCGAAGGTTCACAAACCAGAGTAAGACATGAAGCATCAGGACCCCAAAGACTGCTGCAACGACATTCAACACTTTCAAAGAATCCAAGGAATCACTGAAGGTCTGGATCTTAATCTTGATCCAGAATGATTGCAAACCCAGACAACGGTCGTGGGCACAGCTAACCAAAATGTTAGCCTTCGATAACTGTTAATCTGCAAACTGAAAAGTTAACTTTTATAAAGCTAAACCGATAACACCCCCCCACCCCCCCAAAAAAAATCTAGCGGAAGTTACAGCTAAAAGCTGAACCAATAACTTTTTGTATTGACTCCAGTACACTGGCAGCTACTGACACAACAATAAGCCAGCGCCTGTTTCAGATCAGCCTTCTCTCAGCAAAAGAGACCTGGTGACCAGAGAGAAAGGAAGGGGAGGGGAGAAAAAAAAAAGACTTGCAGATGTATCACAGGAGTCATGAAAATTCATTAAGGTATATATTCCAATTCTAAATATTCAAATATTCAAATCTAAATATCTAAAAAGGAAGAGTAAAATAGGAGAGTAGAAAAGAGTAGTGTAGAGTAGAGTAGAGACACTTAGGTGCCTGGTCTTGATAACCAGGGATGGTAGGTTAAAAAGCTTTTTTATCCCATGCACAGCAAGACAGATTTGACTTATGGTTATTTTCAACAAACTAATTTCGGGCAAGTTATTGAAATTAATGTCACCTCTGTCATTGTACAAAGTGAAAATATCAGCTATATCTTTTAGTTTTAAAGTAATGCACTAATTTTGAAGGTTTTAGCATGTCCATACACACATGCCGAAAGGCATTATTGGGAAAATTAGTTTCCTGTCATCAGTGGTTGGTCGTATATGTAAAAAAAACACACACACAACTTATTGTAACATGTGTGTTAGTTTTTACAAATAAATCTGTTTTTGTAAATATCTAATTTTTTTCATTTGTAAAAAAATGACAATTTGAAAACTGAAAATTCTGTTTGTTAAGTGATTCAGCACTTTTAGCAAATGTGTGGCAATTGGTATTCACATGGGAGCGTTCATTAGGGATGGGTATTGATAAGATTTTATCGATATCGATGCCATTATCAATTCTGCTTATCGATCCGATTCCTTATCGATTCCCTTATCGATACCTCGTGAATTTTGTACTAAAAGTAGGCTTTACAGGTTTTCTATGTATTTCATTGAGTCTTAAAGTAAATAAATATGAAATTGGTCACTGTATCCTTGATCTCTGGACATAAATAAAAATAAACAAAACGGTGTTTCACTTTGAAGTTATTAATTCAGACTGGACTCTATTGTTCTAACTTGACTTGGCAGAGAGCCGCGCAACGTTTGGAGCTGTGTGAACAGAACGGAGGACGATTCTCATTTCTTTCTTGCAACAAGACAGGAGTCCCAGTTAGTAACTTTAATCCGCACAAAAGTGAATCACGATTGACATATTCAGGGATGAAAGTGGTGAAAAACAAAAAAAGCTGAAACCCAAAATTACCCCCCAACACCACCCGCACGAAAATGTTTCAATTCTAGAAGCTCTGAAATGCAATCTGGGACTATTCCAGACAATAAACTGGAGTGAGTGCAGCATCCATTTAGGTGACAAAAAAAAAAAAAAAAAAAACTTTCCTTATTCAAATTAATTCCAGTAGTATTCTGCTCTTACTAGGATGCAGCAGTTTTCCAGCTTGGCAGGTAGTTCTGGAGGAAATCACTGAAGAAATTAACAAATTGAAAATATGGTTTGACCAAAAGAAACTGTCATTAAACTTAAATAAGACAGGGATGAAATGGAGGTGTAAGAGTCACTATGTGTTCACAGGAAACATTTATTTCTGTATGTATGTATGTATTTATTTATTTATTTATTTATGTATGTTCATTGTTAGTTGCTTTTATATTTTCTGTTGTGTTTCTATTCAGGTTCTTTTTGTCTCTTTCTCTAAAGTTGTATAGAATAATCATTAGATTATTAATATATAAACAAAAATAAATCTAAGAAATATTACAATTTGAAAACAAATGCACCTGAATGTGATTACAGCTGCAACTGCTTAATGCTAACTTTTAACATTGAAAATGCCATAGACATGCTAACGCGTTAGCATCGCTCCCATTTTTAAGTTATAAAATACATCTTGTTGGGAAAGGGTCGTAACACGGACCCGCAAATGAACGGACAATGGATAAGACAAAGAGTAACAATTTAATGTTGTAAAACGCACAACTAAATACAGACACAGATAATGCCAATTGTACACAAGGTGACGTGCGGGCAGGCTCGAAGATAGGAGACCTCTGGTGATCGGAGAGCCGGGACCCACACAGCTTCCACCACCAACGGCCTGAAGAACACCGGAGCCGCCAAGTCCTGAGTCCCCAGGTGGTCACCGTCTTCTGTTGCAGACCCTGGTACTGCTGGCAGAAGATGACAAAACAGTTATGGTGAGTGTGTATCCACACACCCAGTAATCCTTCTTCTACAGGTCTTCGCGGAGGGAAAACCTCCACCTCCGATACAGAATCACCCGTGCAGCTCCTGACAGTTGCTCCTTGGATGGAGTGAGAGGCGAAGACGTCGCAGACTCTCACTGCACGCCAATCCAATTACAGACTTCAGGAATACGGCTGCACACAGAACAATAATTAGTCTTCAGAAAGTATGAAATGCAGAGAATTACCTTCGACGGTAGTTGATTTCTCGGCGAGGAGGTGGAGTAATGATCCGGCTTTTGTAGAGATGGTGGTGATTGGTGACAGCTGGTGTAAACGAGTGACAGCTGTCACTCTCTGTCTCGGCGCCCTCTCATGCTTGAAGCCCGCACTCCAAGCAGGGCGCCGACTGGTGGTGGTGGGCCAGCAGTACCTCCTCTTCAGCGGCCCACACAACACATCTATCAACTGTTTCAGAAGACCATAACAGGTCGGTTTAACATAGAAAAGGTAAATAATACTCACAGACGTACACTCAACAAAAATATAATTGCAACACTTTTGGTTTTGCTCCCATTTTGTATGAGATGAACTCAAGGATCTAAACCTTTTCCACATACACAATATCACCATCTCCCTCAAATATTGTTCACAAACCAGTCTAAATCTGTGATAGTGAGCACTTCTCCTTTGCTGAGATAATCCAACCCACCTCACAGGTGTGCCATATCAAGATGCTGATTAGACACCATGATTAGTGCACCGCAGACCACGTGCCTGACAACCGCAGACCACGTGTAACCACACCAGCCCAGGACCTCCACATCCAGCATGTTCACCTCCAAGATCGTCTGAGACCAGCCACTCGGACAGCTGCTGAAACAATCGGTTTGCATAACCAAAGAATTTCTGCACAAACTGTCAGAAACCGTCGCAGGGAAGCTCATCTGCATGCTCATCGTCCTCATCGGGGTCTCGACCTGACTCCAGTTCGTCGTCATAACCGACTTGAGTGGGCAAATGCTCACATTCGCTGGCGTTTGGCACGTTGGAGAGGTGTTCTCTTCACGGATGAATCCCGGTTCACACTGTTCAGGGCAGATGGCAGACAGCGTGTGTGGTGTCGTGTGGGTGAGCGGTTTTCTGATGTCAATGTTGTGGATCGAGTTGTCCATGGTGGTGGTGGGGTTATGGTATGGGCAGGCGTCTGTTATGGACGAAGAACACAGATGCATTTTATTGATGGCATTTTGAATGCACAGAGATACTGTGACGAGATCCTGAGGCCCATTGTTGTGCCATACATCCAAGAACATCACCTCATGTTGCAGCAGGATAATTCACGGCCCCATGTTGTAAGGATCTGTACACAATTCTTGGAAGCTGAAAATGTCCCAGTTCTTGCATGGGCGGCATACTCACCGGACATGTCACCCATTGAGCATGTTTGGGATGCTCTGGACCGGCGTATACGACAGCATGTACCAGTTCCTGCCAATATCCAGCAACTTCGCACAGCCATTGAAGAGGAGTGGACCAACATTCCACAGGCCACAATTGACAACCTGATCAACTCTATGCGAAGGAGATGTGTTGCACTGCATGAGGCAAATGGTGGTCACACCAGATACTGACTGGTATCCCCCCCAATAAAACAAAACTGCACCTTTCAGAGTGGCCTTTTATTGTGGACAGTCTAAGGCACACCTGTGCACTAATCATGGTGTCTAATCAGCATCTTGGTATGGCACACCTGTGAGGTGGGATGGATTATCTCAGCAAAGGAGAAGTGCTCACTATCACAGATTTAGACTGGTTTGTGAACAATATTTGAGGGAAATGGTGATATTGTGTATGTGGAAAAAGTTTTAGATCTTTGAGTTCATCTCATACAAAATGGGAGCAAAACCAAAAGTGTTGCGTTTATATTTTTGTTGAGTGTATGTTCTTTAGGGTTTTAGCGGGGGAAAATTAAGCGAAAGAAAGAAAGAATAAACGAAGCAATAGATTGAAGCATTGCTTCAATCTGCGAACCACTGCTTTGATTGGTTCAAGGTTCAAAGCAAAGCCGCGCTGCAGAAAAGTTGATTACGGACCCGCAGCAGGGTCTGTAATCAATGTAGAGAAATTATCGTTTTCCTGACAAACACCCCCCAAAACAACGGCCACTCTGAAGGACCGATAACAGAATCGTTAAGCACAAAGCTTATTGATGTCGGTGGATCGAATCATTTCTTAATGATACCCGAAAGGAACCGGTTCTCAATACCCATCCCTAGCATTCATGGCATGTGTCTGTAAATGCTAAAGCCTTCAAAATTAGCGCGTTACTTTAAAACATACAGCTGATATTTTCACTTTGTAAAATGACAGAGGTGATATTAATTTCAATAACCTATCCGGAATTAGTTTGTTTAAAATTTTAACCACAAGTCAAAACTGTCTTGCTGTGCATGACTCCTGTGATACATCTGCAAGTCTGTATAGCTGTGAAAATAAATTATCTTTTTTTCCTCCCCCTCTTCCCTTCTCTCTGGTAGCCAGCACTCCTCTGCTGGTAGAGCTCTACCTATCATAGCTGTCTGCCTGCTACAAAACATGTAACAGGAAGACACTAAAATGTATGATTTCAGGCTTTACAAATGTGTTTAACTGTTAAGCTTTATTCACTATGCCTGCAAAAATATGTTAGTGGTCTAAAAGGTATCAGAACTAAATTTAGCAGAAGTTAATTGGTCCGCTGATTGTTTTCAAAGTTAGCTGGAAAGCTAATCAGCTAACAAAAAACGTAGCTTCGCAAATTAGTGAATTAGCGGAACTGTGCCCACCACTACCTATTCCTCACTCACCTTCTCAAGTGCTGCAATCCAGTTATCCATCGATTCCACAAAAGTCACGGCATCATTCCTGAAGTTAAGGTCATTAAACTTTTACTCAAAAACAAATGCACCGAAGACGCTGGTTACCACCGGTCTACGTAGCACACAGTGCATGCAAACACTTAACAGAGAAGGTGCCAGGAACAGATCCCTGATGAAAGCCGGATTTCACTAAGAAGAATTCAGTTGTGTTTATTTGGCTTGGCCTTGTGATTAGGAGGAGTTCTATGGAAGGACACATGGACTAAAAAGAAAGGGACTCTTACTCAGACAGTGAAAATGATGGTTGCCAACCATGACTACACTTGAATGGAGGTACCATCATTTTCACTAACTATGTCTGAGTAATAGTCCCTTTCTTTTTAATCCACGTGTCCTTCCGTAGAACTCTTCCTAATCACAAGGCCAAGCTAAATAAGCACAACTGAAAATGATGGTTGCCATGACTATGTGTGAATGGAGGTACCACCACATGAGGACAGTGGGAAAAGCTGGAACATTGTGTTTATTTTTGTTATTCTTCCAACAACAACTCCAAATAAAATGTGAAGACCTTCTGGCAGGAACAGGCTGCGCTGGCCATCGCATTGCTCAGAGGCTGGAAACATTTCTACAATAATTATTAAGACACCGATTAAGTGCAGAAAACCCGCTTATTGTCGCCGTCTTTAGCAATATGCTTGTTTGTCTTTGTTAAAACGTCTTTGGTGGAAACTCAACTCAAACTGGAGAAAACTCTCCCATCAACCACATTTTTTAGCGAGTGAACAGACTGTGGTTTCAACCTCTCTGCAGCTCTACACATGACATTAATAACTAAACATTATTTAACACCAGCGGGACACATACTCCAAACACAGGGAGTCTCTGCCGGGGGAGTAGAGGATAACAAGCCTGAACCGCTCGTCTGTGATTAAAGCAGCCGAGGAGTCACACGCTTCATCTCACATCAGACTGAGGCATGCGAGCTTTGAGCCCCACATTGCAGAATCCCAATGGAGATGACACCTGAGTGCCAGACGAGTCTCCATCCTCATGTGGTTTGGTGGATGGTTTTAGACTAACATGCTTGCTAATTCCACGATCTTCTGTCTACAGGGGTTCAACAAAAATCAATGACCATTTTGTATCATCCAAAAAAGGAGGTGGAGTCATCCAGAAGGCATATTATGTTTGCTCCTTTGACTTAAGTGCCATCTACATACTTCTTTTGGCTGCTTCAGTTTTTAACTGGGGTCACCACACCAGATGCGGTGTAAAATTTGCACCAAATCTCAATGTGGCCCTGCACCAGATCCAGTGGTGGCAACCCTGAATAACTGGGGGCAGCCAAAACAATCAACAAAAAAAGTCCATCTCATTAACATGGAAAAATTACCACATTTCACCCCATCATCTAATCTAAGAAGGGATGGAAATTGAGGACCAGTCACAGTCAATCCATCAAAATCATATGCCTGAGACATGATCAGTTCTTCTCATCACTGCCACCATGTTTTTCTGACAGTTCGGCATTCCAAGAACCAATGCGTCATGACATCAGGTATGATGTCAATATCAGCAGATTCTTGAGGACAACGTTCATGAATCAGTGACAAAGTTGAAGTTGTGCCGGGGATGGATCTTGCAATAAGTCAATGACCCTAAACGCTGCTCAAAATCTACTAAAGCATTCATGCAGAGGAACAAGTACAACGTTCTGGAATGGTCATCTCAGTCCCCAGACCTGAATATTATTGAAAATCTGTGGTGTGATTTTAAGCGGGCTGTGCATGCTCAGAAACCAACAAACCTGACTGAACTGGAGATGTTTTGTAAAAAAGAATGGTCCAAAATACCTTCAACCAGAATCCAGACTCTCATTGGAAGCTATAGGAAGCGTTTAGAGGCTGTTATTTCTGCAAAAGGAGGATCTACTAAATATTAATGTATTTTTTTCTGTTGGGGGTCCCAAATTTATGCGCCTGCCTAATTTTGTTTAAAGAATTATTGCACACTTTCTGTAAATCCTATAAACTTCATTTCACTTCTCAAATATCACTGTTTGTCTGCTATATGATATATTTAACTGAAATTGCTGATCCAAACAACCAATGATTTATAAAGGAAAATCATGGAATTCATCAGGGGTGCCCAAACTTTTACATACAACTGTATACGTAAGTAATGTGCTAAATTTTCAAATGTTGCACATTTACCTCACATGCAATAGTCTGTTTAGAATGACACAAAACAGGTTTCTTGTGTTTTGGGCCTCGTACAATAACATCAATTAGCTCATTAGCTTCTGCTTTTTAATGTTCCAATTAAATTAATTTTGTTTCTTGTGGAATGGAGTGGTAGCATCACATTTCAAAAATAAATGCAACGTATACTTCAATGCAACAATAGCCTGAAAAATATGGTATGTGTAGTTCAACAACATTAGTACTGTATGTGCTTCCATGTGTTAATACATATTTTTCCCATTCAACTTGCTGATTTTACTTAATTTTTGTTAAGGTGATCAGATTTAATCAGTGTTACGTAGTTTTAATATCCATCTGACTTGAAGCTCAGCACCCACTGTAGAATGAAGAAATTGCTTCGGACATTAAACTCTTGGCAAATATCAGGTTTTGCAAAGATTTACGCCTTACCACAGAAGCTCTTTTAACTTCTGTTTCTCTGTGTCTTCACTACGGAACATAAGGTAGTCAATTTGGCAACTGAGGTAGGTGTTATATTTACAAAAGCATGTAACCAAGCTTTGTGACCTCGTGTAGAGTTTTATGAACATTCAGTGGCTCTATCTGGGAGGCAAAAATCAAATCAAGAATCCATACAGACCAACATCAACTTCATTTCTGAGTTCTCCTGATGTTTCCACTGAGCGACTTTTCAGAGTAAAAATGATTCCATTCTTTAAACTGACACCTTGATGTAGGAAATCAGCTTTACAGTACCTTAACAATGTCTTCATTGGATGACTTGCATTGCACAAAGGCGGAGACGTCGGTGACTACTCCATTCATCTCTATGGAGACCATTTTGACGGGAATAGCCACAGTGCGCCCGGTTAAAATGGCCGTGTTAATAATCTCAGTATCCTACGGAGAGGAAGAAAAGACATAATATTCATGACACAGTGAAAGGGGCAGAATGATTTTCAGTGATACTTCACCTTTAAAACGATTACCGCCAGCTTTTCCTCAGGTGACTGTCTGATTTTATTGAAGTAAATCGCAGAGCTGAGCTCAAGTTTCCAGCAAAAAAAAAGCTTTGACATTTTCCTCTCAGATTCACAGGAGCCAATTTAAATGTGCACTTTAGTAAAATTCTGCTTTCTACTCGTATATGACTGTGTGTCCTCGTGCACAGTTGGCACTGAAAGCAGATGATGTCCTGACTTGTTTGCGGGTTGTGCAGCCTCGACTCCACTATCAGTTCATATTGAGTGTTATAACAGTAAGGATGTTAACTGAATAGTGGCATGGTTACCAGAACCATGTGACCAAATCCGTTCATTAATTAAGGGTTGTTAAGATAGCTGTCCTGATGATAGTGCCATAGTACTCCAGGTGAGGCTTGGTACTGAAGAAGGTTTCGAGACCACTTTTTGAAGGTCTTGTCAAGTCAAGTCTGGGGAATATGTGCTGGTTCTGTGTCACAGCCCTGCCCCAGGTCCTGGATGGTAACCACCCAGGGAGAACCAGTCCATCCACACTTCTCAAAATGAACCATCTATCTGCCACAGCCTGGTAAAACATGGGTGTCCTTGACCTTCTCCAGTTGCCGGGGTCCTCAACACTGAGGGACCTATGTGCTGGATCATGACTTGAGAGACGGACCACATTTCCAAAATGTCATAGCTGATGCTCCCTCACAACACAAATGATAATCCCCATCTGATTCTCTCTAAGCATCCAATCATTTGACACAAAGTCAAGGATCCTCTGAAGAGATGTAGCACCAGATCCAGTTGCTGCCTGAGGTCACTGGTTGGCGTCCACATTTCTCAGGGGGGTCATACAAGATTTACTCAATAAATATCAAAGAAAAGAGGAAGGGGTGGTGGTGAAGTGGTTATGTGCACTTGTTTCCAGTACGGAAGGTTCCCTGTTGAAGACCATCCCTACCTGTTCTCTGTGTAATGTTGAGTTGCATTAGGAATAGCATCCGGCATAAAACCTGTGCCCAGTCAACATGCAGATCCACTTTGGATCTGCTGTGGCAACAAGAGAGAAGCCAAAAGGACTTACTGCTCTCAGAGAAAGGGGCAATTAGACCTCTGAGCTGGATCATCACTGTAATGTAAAAAATGTTCCATTAAATACCATAAAATTTTGTATTCCGTGTCACATCAACAAAGAATCTGCTGGCATCTCACAGAATTTTGTAAATCTTTGTGGGATGATTGGGATTCATGATTAACACTCAGAACTCTGATATAATTTTACTCATGTCCTCTTAATTAGTGAGATACAAGCTAACAACGTTTCCGCTAATTAGCACACCCTTGAGACGGTCACTAATGGCAATTTTTGAGTGAACATGGTACATACAGTTGCCCATATCTTAGAGGCTGTCACCACAAAATTTTCAGGGCATGTCTGACATGAATTTAAAGAAATTTGAAGAATTTTTTTGCACATTTTACAATTGAAGTCTTTAACTTCTTTTACTCGTGACCTGATCCCAGATGAAGATGAGTGAGTGAACCTGTTTTACAACTTTCATCTGGTTGAAGCTAAGAAAAAGACATTGAAGAGAGATTTCTAGAGCTTAAAGCTGTATATTCTTTCAAATTCCACAAAACTGACTAAATTTAGATTCTACTGAAATTCAAGCATTATGATGTCAGTTTAATTTTGTAACATGTGCAAAATTACAGCTCATTTGAATGAAGAGAACGTATTTATCTGGGGGGAAACCCAGAGTGAATGAATATTGTCTTTTCCTTCTAACACCGTCGGGCAGATGGACTGCAGGAGGAAGCATGTGTGCGGATGCATGAGATTTAAAATGACCTGTGACCTGACCCACTTACTTGATGGGTGTTATTTGGTTTCAAAAACAGTGTTTTTAGATTTAAAAGTGATTATTTATCATTAACTTTTACAAAATATACGAGGAAACAGATTTAGTCAGAAATAACCTGTTTTGGAGTGTTTTCCACGATCTTGGTTTATTTTATTCAAATGAGCGGCCAGCTGATGTCACGCTGCCTTTCTTTACGTTGATGGGCAGTCGCTGCGTCCTTCCCAGCATCCTCGTGGACCTCACTACCAAATGTATGCTATGGTGTCTGATCACTTAAATTTTGACCCATCAGGGGTCAAAATTTTAATTTGTTTTCAGACAGTGCAAATTTTGATCATATTGGCAATATTATATTACAAATTCCTCATTAAAATGCTAAGGAATAAAAATATAGTGGTGACAAAGAAAGACAATTCTTTTAATGACTTAAATCTTAAAACCTCAAAGGCCGTACAGTTTTAGAAACCATTTTACACTGACCCCAAAAACCACCTCTGCAGCTGCTATAACATCTGAGATACGGGCATGTACATTTGCAAGTGTGGGCTAATTAAGTGAAACTTCATTTGCGTGTATCTCACTAATTAAGAAGACATGACCAAAAATATGCATTCTCCAGCCATTACTCATGAATCCCAATCATCCAACGAAGATTTACGAAATTCTGAGAAGTCAGCAGATTCTTCATTGATGTGACAAAGTATTTGCAGAAAAATAACTAAGATTTAACAAAATAAATCAAAGCATTTCTATTTATTTAATTATGTATCACATTAATGAGATTCTTCATGCCAACTGTCCTGACTGTTGCATGAAGCTGCTAAGACAGACGGTAATTATTGCAATCAGGGATAAATACAGCACGTTGTTCACAATAACAAGAATAATCCCTCAAATTCAATAAGCTCGCCGTAACAAGGTCAACACTGTCACTGCATCTGCATTCCTGTTTTGTCGACACTAGGATGGAAACAGCCAATTAAAACACACGCCAGGCTTTCTGTTCAACTTTGAATCAATTCATTATTTTTTTGCACATCATGCAAGCTGCAAAAGGGGTAACAACTTTTCTCATTTGTGGAGCCAGAGTGGCCCAGGAGAGCACCTGGCATCATGTAAATTTCCTAAAATCAAACACAGTCTATTTGAATTTCTGCCTGACATTCATCTTAAAGTCTTAATAAGGGTGTAGAGCACAAAGTATGATGCGTCCCCCCTCCCCCCCTCCCCGCCCAGCACCCACCCATCAGTGTTTCGGGGCTTCTCACTGAGGACCAAGACTTAAAATTGCTTATTCATAAACAGAATGCTATACCCAGATTCAGGCTTGAAACAACAACAACAATCACGAGGGAATTATGGCCGGTCTCAGCAGCAATTATAGGAATGAATGAAATTCAAGGTATGGCAATATTATAAGCAACTTCTTCATTAGTTCAAGAGTCCGTGTTGGATTATTCATAAACTTTACAAGCTGAACAATAAAAAGGCAACACATGCTCAATATTAACAAACTAATTTGTCAACCAGAAAAGCTTTACTGCTAATAACGTAATGTATTACTGAGCTTACTTTAGGATAACTACACTCTAAGAACTAAAACGTTGAATTTAATTGATAAAGTTAAGGTAACTTTTTCCACATAACATTGCAAAACAATATTGTAGTTGAAATTAATTAAATCAAATGAAACATTATTACTTAAATCCCTAAAATTAACAACTGCAAGTATATTGAAAATAATAGTATTAATTACATTTAAAACCTCTGTGTTTCATTTCTTAGAGTGTATAACATTTGGTCATCATTTTGTGGATGTGGGTAAAAAAACCCAAACACCTGTGTTTTGGAAACAATCCCAAATACAGAAAATGTCGATGCAGAATATTTTGAATTATCATGGCGGGTGCAAACAGTGGAAACAGCCCAACAAACTAATTTAACAGCTAAACATGACAGCGAGCCAATACAGTAGGTTTAGCAAATCCTAATAACTAGCACAGTCACTACTTGGATAATGAGTGGAACTCCCCCCCCCCCCAAAAAAAAAAATTGCCGAATGGGATATGTTGGTGAGAGTCATCAGAGTGGATTATACATTTCGATTTAGTATCGAGTGACAATTTTTATGATCACCATATTGATTCGGAACACATTTTACGCAAAGATCTATTTTGATGTTGGGAGGAAACCGAAGTACCCTGAGGAATCCCAGAACTTACATTCTTACCCCTGTGCCACCATGCTGCAGGATAATAAAAGTTTATTTTAAGGAAATGTACTTTTAAGCAACACATTGATGCCACTAAAAATAGCCAATAACAGGAGAGCTGGGTGCCAATCCCAGTTTGGATCAGGTTTACCAGAAATATATCTATATGCATAATGTATACAAAACAGATTTTGTAAAGAAACAGGCCTGGATCTGAATCTGGATCTGGATCTGGAGCCATCATTAAATGTCCCGGTGCTCTTTCCATTATAATGACCAACATTTTCACTTAAAAAAGAAAAAAGAAGAAGCTGATTAGGTTTTCAGTAATCCTGTTAGCAGGCAGACACAGAAAAACAAATGGACACAAAAACATAACCTCCATAACCGAGGTAATAACATTCTAGTAAGTGCATATTCCAAATGAAAGCCACACGGGACACAAAATCTATAGTAACATAATTAGCAAGAACAGAGCCAATTACCAGCAGGGTCATTTACCGAGGAACATATGATCAAGCTGAGGACTTTAAGACTTTATCGGCCTTTTTTTTTTAAATTTGCTTTATATTTATAAATCAGGTAAAAACATTAAAGGGCCTTTTTAATGTTTCAGCTTTAGCAGCAAACACTAAATGTGCGTGCAGGGATTTGAAACTATGACTGAAAATAAACTTTGTACATCAAATTTAACAAGAAGATGGAACTGCAGACAGCAGCTCTTCTTAGAACTGGACCAAAACATCTGATCCTCAGTGCTTTTATGAAGATCAGTGGCTGATTTTCATCTAAATAAATGTATTAGTTGACAATTATTAATGACGTTGTTTCGTGTTAGAGAATAGCATGAGTGGTCTTGGTGTCTTCCAGGCTGAGGCTTTGGAAATGAAAAACCAGACAAACAAGCTCATTTCAAGCCACCAGAAACCTCAAAACCACACATACAGTATGTTGAAAGTGACGGAGAGGGAAGGAAGAAATGTCCGCTTCGGCAACATTCAACCAAAATCCTTCCTGCGGGGTTGTGTGGACTTGTGGAAAACATAACTTCTGTCAGTCAATCAAAAGTAACAGTTCACCTCCCTTAATTGTCTTTAAGAGGTTCATTTTTAATAGATTTCAAGGTCACTGGAGTCAAAGGTCCAAATTTAGATATTCATGACCATTTCCAGCAAACGTGACACACAGAATTATCCAGACAAAGTCAAATATATCAAAGTTCAATCATTGGGGTCAAGATCATGGAGGTTTGATTTTCATTCCAGTTTGCACCAAACAAAGCGAGGTCACTTTTGCCAAATGTCAATCATTGGCGTCAAAGTCAAGGTCACACCTGTCTGTTTGTTGGCTTACTCATCAAAGGTGGCAGCTTTCTACCAAACTTGGTATGTGGCTGAAGGTTGACCCCAGAATTGCCCTGAAAGGCTTCAGTTTGGCAAAGGTCAAGATAATAAGGGTCAAGGAATTTGAGTTTCAATCCACTTTGGATGACACGTGGCAGAACTGCCCTGGCTAGGTCAGACAAAGGTCAGTCATTCAAGGTTATTGGTGTCAAAGGTCAGCTTTCCACCGGGACTGAACTCAGTTGACCAGAAAATTCGATCCTAAATCAGGTGGCCACATCCTAAGTGAACAAGCTTGGGGCCCAGTGTTTCTTACTGACTGGTGACTGTTCTAGATGTCTGTTTTTGCTCTAGTTACGGTGTTATTGATTTCCCATTATCGACTCTTGCTGCTGTTTCAGGTTCCTGTATTTTTTTTGTTTGTTTGCCCCTGCGGACTCTGTGGTAAGAGAATTCCTGGTGTCTGAACCTTTTCTCTATTCTGCACAAATGGACTGCTTTAACCTTTGAAAGACTGTTGCTGTCTACAAACTCTGCTTTCTTTTAAATTCTGGATTACTGTCCCGTGTTTCCCCTCACACAAACTGAGATACTGTTGGAGTGATGAATGTGCAGCAGAGCTGAGCCTAAGCTCTGAGCATTCTACCTGTCTGCCATGTTTGCTGCTGTAGTACAACTAATTATTTTTACTGACATTTTAAAAATCCATATTCTAACTGTCCTTTGTTATGGTTCTCTGCACTGGGGTCATGTTATTACAAACAATATTTAGGAAACAAAATACTGGTGCAACAGCAATCATGCAGAGTGACAAATACTCAAACAAATGTGAAAACTTCACCTTTCACACTGAAGTAAAAGCAAACCAAGCATTAGAAACATCTTTGGAGGATGAAGTACTGCACAGAATTACTGGACTTACATTAAGAAACAAAAGTCGCATAACCCGACCAGCAGAAGCTTTCATGTAGTACCTGCACAAATCACCGTAATCAAGAGGAGGTCAGCAAAAAGCATTCTGCACATTTCACATTTCATATGATGAAGTCATAGTACATAGTCAAAACCATCATTACAAACATATGTATATTTATGTATACATTTATGTCATGGAGTGTAGAGTCCACGGGGTATGTGTATCAGGTCTCTAATGCCTTTTTTTAAATTGTAATTTTTATAATTACAGCCTACAGTGAACAAAACAATGTGAAAATATTAGAATATTTAATTTGAAGTTTGAGTAACTCACCATTTATGTAGTAAAAACATCATTAGGGGAGGTGATGGTCTAGTGGTTAAGCGTTGGGCTTGAGACCAGAAGATCCTTGGTTCAAATCCCAGACTGACTGGAAAATCAGTCAGTCCTTAATACCCTAGTTGCTCCTGGTGTGTAGTGAGCGCCTTGTATGGCAGCACCCTGACATTGGGGTGAATGTGAGGCATAACTGTAAAGCTCTTTGATCGTCTGATGCAGAGGGATAAGCACCTTAAAATAAAACAATCTCAGCACTCTTGCACATGAGGCACTGCTCATGTCACAAGTAAATGTGGTGGAAATTCTTAGCTGTGCACAATGTTTATAATGATTAATACACTGCATGAGCGTCCATGAGCCCAAAACAAGTTTTGATCTAGAATAAACAAGACTTATGGCCATCACATCCCATGGGGTCAACATTTAAAAGTTGCTCCAATCATACTGAAAATTATACCACATGATTTGTCTGATCATAAAGATTCCAGAAAGGTATAGTTTGGACAATCTATGACGGAGTATTATGGTGTTATGGGGCAAAAACAGTAAAAATGGTGAACGTTTTGTGTAGGGGTCGAAAGTTAAAGACACTCTAATTATGGTTAAAAAAAATCATGCAAATTATTGGCTGCAGAAATTAATGAATGATATAGTTTTGCCCATGTTGAATGTTTGGTGTCCAAAGTAAAGGTCAAACGTATATTCAGAGAATCCAATGGACATAGACCTTCCATGCCCATTGTATTCTATGACGTTACCCTGTAATTTGGTAAATACAGTGGGGTCAAAAAGTATTTAGTCAGTCCATGATTGTGCAAGTTCTCCTACTTAGAAAGATGAGAGAGGTCTGTAATTTTCAACATAGGTACACTTCAACTATGAGAGACAAAATGAGAAAATAAAATCCAGGAAATCACACTGTAGGATTTTTAAAGAATTTATTTGTAAATTATGGTGGAAAATAAGTATTTGGTCACCCACAAACAAGCAAGATTTCTGGCTCTCACAGACCTGTAACTTCTTCTTTAAGCTCTTCTGTCCTCCACCTGTTACCTGTATTAATGGCACCTGTTGGAACTCGTTATCTGTATAAAAGACACCTATCCACAGCCTCAAACAGTCAGACTCCAAACTCAACCATGGCCAAGACCAAAGAGCTGTCGAAGGACACCAGGAAGAAAATTGTAGATGTGCAAGAGGCTGGGAAGAGTGAATCTACAATAGTTTTTTTTTATGTGCTGTTTTAAAATTTTATTCTATATGTGTTTTATTTTTGTGAATTTGTGTTTTTAATGTTAAGCACTTTGGACACCAATCAATTCTGTAAAGCGCTCTATAAATAAATGTTGACTGATTGATAGTCAAGCAGGTTGGTGTGAATAAATCAACTGTGGGAGCAATTGTAAGAAAATGGAAGACATACAAGACCACTGATAATCTCCCTCGATCTGGGGCTCCACGCAAGATGTCATCCCATGGGGTCAAAATGTGTCATGAGAAGGGTGAACAAAAATCCCAGAACTACACGGAGGGACCTGATGAATGACCTCCAGAGAGCTGGGACCAAAGTAACAAAGGCTACACATCACACAGAGAGGAACTCAAATCCTGCAGTGCCAGGCGTGTCTCCCTGCTTAAGCCAGTACGTGTCCAGGCCCGTCTGAAGTTTGTCAGAGAGCATACAGATGATCCAGAAGAGGACTGGGAGAATATCATGCGGTCAGATGAAACCAAAATAGAACTTTTTGGTAAAAACTCAACTCATCGTGTTTGGAGGAAGAAGAATGCTGAGTTGCATTCCAAGAACACTGTATCTACTGTGAAGCATAGGGGTGGAAACATCATGCTTTGGGGCTGTTTTTCTGCAAAGGGGACAGGACGACTGATCTGTGTTAAGAGAAGAATGAAATGTGGCCATGTATCGTGAGATTTTAAGCCAAATCCTCCTTCCATCAGTGAGAGCAATGAAGAAGCAACGTGACTGGGTCTTCCAGCATGACAATGATCCCAAACACACCGCTCGGGCAACAAAGGAGTGACTCCGTAAAAAGCATTTCAAGGTCCTGCAGTGGCCAAGACAGTCTCCAGACCTCAATCCCATAGAAAATTTGTTGAGAGAGTTGAAAGTCCGTGTTGCCCAGCGACAGCCCCCAAAAATAACTGCTCTAGAGGAGATCTGCATGGAGGAATAGACCAAAATACCAGCTACAGTGTGTGCAAACCTGGTGAAGACTTACAGGAAATGTTTGACCTCTGTCATTGCCAACAAAGATTATGTTACAATGTAATGAGTTGAATTTTTGTTATTGACCAAATACTTATTTTCCTCCATAATTTACAAATAAATTCTTTAAAAATCTTACAATGTGATTTCCTGGATTTTTTTTCTCATTTTGTCTCTCACAGTTGAAGTGAACCTATGATTAAAATTACAGACCTCTCCCATCTTTCTAAGTAGGAGACCTTGCACAATCAGGGACTGACTAAATACATTTTGGCCTCACTGTAAGTGTAATAGATGGTGCATATTATTGCTTTTGAAAACCATTTAGCTTTTAAAACCTTTTGTACAAAACCCACAGCTGCAGTTTCCGGCTTCATGGTTTTTCATTGCAGTCCTACCAGACAGAACCTCTTCAGCACTGCCAAGTACTCAATTTTCTGTTCATTATGTTTTTATTCATTTATTTTGGGGGGGTGGGGGGGGGGGGTGGGGGTGTCTTTCTGATTATAAGACTTGAGAAGCAAAAGTCTATAAAATCTGTTGGATTTAGGCTAAGCAACGCTCCACAAACCGACGTGGTTAACTATGGACTCCGGGGTGAAATTCTAAATGAAAGACATCGTCCCTAAACACTGCTTGCTGTTTTGGCATCTGTTCAGCATTACACAACACCACACATTTACAATGTGTGCAGCTTTGGGAGCACTAATTATGCTTACCTGAATTAAGCTCGAAATGCCGCAAAAATCATCACTGCACACAGCTTTCATTTAACTTAATTACTATAATCTGAAGGAAGCTGTAAAGTACCGATTAGACACTTTGTTTAAAGAAGAATTAAGTCTGACAGGAGCACCGAGCCTCATCGGCCGGTGTTTATCCCCGGGCACAGTGGTGTGAGGCGGATGAGAGTCAAAAACTCCTTCTGCACAAGGATGCCAGTCCATCACAGGTTACATTCCCAGCAGAAACTGGTGTGGCCGACCAAACAGTCCCCCCTAAAAATCGGTCTGCCCTGCCTTCACTGTGCATGCGTCATTTCTGTGCGTCAGCCGCGGTTCACCGTTTATCACCTTGTTTCTACTTCAAACTGCACTCCAGTCATCAGTTATATCAGCGACAGATATCTGAAGCTTTTGTACAACAATCATTTCCACATAAATTCAGCATTATTTCATCATAAAAGACGGAGGAAACAATCAGAGCGCCGCAGGAACACAAGCTGCTGCGTTCACTGCGCCTCCATAATTTCAAAGCATCAGTAGTGACTCACCGATTATCGCCTTATTTCTGCTTAAAACTGACTTGTCATCTGATGTTTAAAAATCACATTATTCCCTTTGATCACTTTGGGTGTAGCGAGTCGGTCTCAGACGAGCTGCTATGGTCCCAAATGACACATGCGCAGTGAAAGCAGGGCGGACTGATTTTTAGGGGAAGACCATTCCATCCGTGACACCGGCATCAATTTACAGCTGGGTGCACCAAGACGATGCAAACAAAATGACTCAGATGATAGCCTGAAGCACACACCAGGAATCCAACCACTATCTGTAGACTACCCCACTGAACCACCTGCTTGTTTAAAGTTGTTCCAAAAAAAAACTATTGTAGTTTCTTTCTGAACCTAAACTAGTTTAATTTAAATGTAGAATTACACAGGTTGACATACACAAGAGTATTTTTGTTTGTTTTATAATCTACTAATTATGTACTGGGATCTCATGCCTTTAAACTATGCAAGAAACAACAATTAATTTACCATTTTAACTCACCTGTATGGTAACACTCACAACCACATGAGCATTGACAAAAAAGAAAGAAAGACATGAATGTGGTGAATGATCTATCATAAGGGTGTAACAGATGTAGGAGCCACTTTTATTGTTTTCTTACTCTTTGATACCTTGTGATACCACAAGGTATCACAATTTGAGTTTGAAATGATCAACAAAAACAACCCCCAAATCAGAAAATGTTGGGACGGCATGGAACTGCATCAATGACAGTCATTCATCAATAGCTGATATAACCACATGGGGAAGAGATTACCTTGGGAAACGTCTGCAATATGGAGAGACAGTCACAAATGCCACTTAAAAGTTCCCCCAACTGATTTGGGGGACAGGCAGGCAGACGCAAGTGTGAGAGGATGCCGAGAACAAATGACTGTTCAACCACTCACATACAAACTATGTGACAAAAGACGAAGTTCATTTTTGCAAAAGCATTTTTTTCATACTTTGAATCCAGAGTGCAAAATACACAATATTAGAACCAATTTTGGTTAGCTAATGTTTTGTAAAAGCCTGTGAGATTCAGTGAGTAAACAGACAGACACCTCATTAGCTAGTTCAAGTCCATTTTCACCAAGTAATTGACACAATAACTCATAAACAATTCAGGCTATCCCCTTAGATATAAGGATAAACTGATTAAACAGCTAACTTTGCACCAGCTCAATACAAAAAGCAAGTTTGTTTTGCTTATGCAGTGCACAAGATAGGCATCTGCCACCTGCTGGACATGTCTGGGATTGTTGCAAAGAATAATCTTATCATCACGTACATAATGGAAATTAGAAGCAGGTGCAGTTGAGGGAACACTTTATTTGAAATGAGCTGGTCTGTCAGTCCCTTTCATCTCCAAAGCTGAGCTCTGGTCTGCTCATTGAGTTTGCATAGTGACAGCTGCTAGCCACATAAATCTATTTAATATCATGTAGTTTTGTTGGAACCAGCCTGATCATCTTGGTTTGATATTAACTGAGGCTCATTTCAAAAACGGCATTTTTCCAGATGTGCATGTTTATGAAATCCACAAAGGTACACCAGTGAAAATGTGAAAATTGTGCAACAGAAAACATTTTTTTAAAACCAAATTCAACATCTGGTCTGCTCCAGAGCAGCTATTGGTGCTGAGAATATGTACGTTGCCAGTGGAACGCCCTCGCCTGTGTCATTCCATTTTCTTCCCTCTTCACCTCTTTTCTCTCAAACTAAAAAGGCCAACCTGTGAAGGCTTTCTGTGTTCAGCTGATAATAGGCATCTAAATGGTGGAATAAGCCCCAGGGACCATTTAACCTCAACGTCACGGAAATGTTTCAGCGTTCTAAATACAACAATGCTTCTGCCCTTCCTCCCTCCTTCCCTCATCTGCAGCGTGTCAACTCATTTTTTTTTAATGATTGCAAAAGTTTAATGGAGCTGAAGTACATCACAGAATTATTAGTTATCATTTTAAGACCTTTTCTAGACTGATTCTGACTCAATGGGATCTGACTTTAAAGCTACTGTGTGCAGAATTTAGTGCCATCTAGTGGTGATGTTGCAGACTGTATTATGTTATTGCCAGTCACGATTTTGTTTGCCTTCTCTTGTGATAAACAATGTGTTTGATCGTCCATTTCACAAAAATTCCAGTTCTTAAACTTGTTTGTTTGCACTGCAACCAGTACACCGAGCATCAGGGAGCAACCACTCAATCTTGTTTTTTGTTTGTTTCAGTCTTATGGACGTGCAGCAACACATGAAATGTAGAGTAAGTATGTGCCTTTTGGGCTACAGTGTCAACGTGACGGTGCAACATGGCGGCCTCCAGGAGGGGGCAGCGTCCGGTGCAGATATGAAGGTCTCATTATAACCAGATGAAAACACATCGATTCATTGTTTCAGGTAATAAGACATGAATAAATAAATGGTTATGAATGCTACATTCAATTTCCACAAATAAAAGTAAGGCCCTTCGGCTGCACCCTTCTTTTTGTGTTGCCACAGCAGAGAGGTGGATGTTAATTTGGCACACGTTTCACACCGGATGCCCTTCCTGACGCAACTCCACATTACATGGAGAATGGGCAGGGGTGGGGTTTGACCTGGGAACCTTCTGCGCTGGAAATACGTGCACTTAACTGCTTGGCCAACACACAGTATTAAGTCAATGTGGGATATTATGTCCCAAAAGGCCCACAGACAGACTTTACATATCATTCCTCAATGATGCAGTGATGGCAAAATGAGGCCTCATGAAGAATGTGCTGTCTTTTTCTGAACCCAGTAGATTGCAGTGTTTATTCAAAAAAGGGCTCTCTGGAAACTGAAGTGACCATCACAGAAACTCCATAGTGCCCCACAACTTCTACATGTAAAATAGCACTCAGATGTGGAACTGCAAGTGGTCTTGTCAACCTCAACCGCCCACCCGCTCCCCGACCCCCACGCACACACAAAAACACACCTGATCTTTATTCTGTTTTGTGCCCGTCTATGGTGTTTGTTTAACTTCTCTGCCCAAAAAAGGGGCATCATTTAGATGAAAGCTGCACATGTAGGAGCTATGAAATGTGAAAAAGTGCCAAACATTGGCTGCATTCTGTTTTGCATCAACAGCCAGAGAACATGGTCACATACGTGCCTTCTCTGTGTTTATGACTTTCTGTGCTCAGAATTTAGAATTTATTCCTTCATAGGAGACTCGTCGTTGGAAACTCATCGTTGGAGACTCATCGTTGGAGACTCGTCGCTGGAGACTTGTCGTTGGAGACTCGTCGTTGGAGACTTGTCGTTGGATGCACTACATGTGGCCACTGTTGCCACAAAAGGTTAACATTAGTTTTCGTAATAGTGTCAGAGATAATCCATTTGACTCTGTAATGAGCGTGTGAGGTGGCGGGGTCGGGTCAGGGTCTTATTCCCCACACGTTATATTAAGTATGACATAAACTACATTTATCAGCTCGGGCCACATTCTGACAGACAAGCTGAACGTACACAGAATGTTCTTTCACAAAAACCACAGCGAGATAAACACGACACAGGCGGCGCCTGCTGTCATCCCAAAGAGGTGAACAGGAACACTGTCTGGATGTTCTGCAGACCAGATGTGTATGTAATAACACCCCACACATAACATAAATAAAACGTATCTCAAAAAACAAACAAACAAGTGGACACAGTGTTGAGTTTGAGTTCCACAACAGCCAGCAGTTAATTTAGAACTTTCAGGGCAAAAATCAAGGCTGCAGGTGTATTTATTTGAGTTGTTTTCAAGTTCCTTGTTTATGACAGAATCTTTGACTGATTTTTTTTTATTTAGTTAGACTGTCAACATTCAGTGCTTTTCTATGTTCTTGTGGATTTTGATCATTGTTTCATAGTCATCTATATATTAAAAGCCAAGTAGCCTCTGTGTACATGTATGCGTTTGGTTTCGATCACAGACAAACTGGGGAGAGCTGACATTTGCCGTTCGGTATGTTTATGTATTCTGGGTCAAGGACGAACGCCACCAAAACGGAACATTGATTGGACTAATATTTTTGGAGAAACTATATACGATATTACGATAATAGGTAACAACAGTGAACAATCAAGGTTGACATTTACATTCTGGACTCACACACCATTAAAAAGAAAACTTTGCATCATTTATTGCCACCCTTGAAAAATGTCAGTTACCTAGTTTATAAACATGACCCAATCTAGAGCCCGTGGATCCCCACGGGCAACGTGTTAGTCCTTGTTTATAACTCACTCAAGTTCTCTTGTAGTTTAATTATCTATGGTTCAGCCTGATTGCAGTGTATCTGTTCTGTTTGCACCTGCTTCCTATTCATTAATCACTCACCTGTCTCACATATGCTCATCACTATAGCGTCAGTCCTTGTTGGTGCATCATTGAGGTTCATTCTTGTACCACACCGTTCAACACTGCTGGTCTCATTCCTGATCATGTCCAAAGTCCTGCTTGTCTATCAGCCTACCTGCATGTCTGTGTATTCAGTATTCCCGCTGCTCATCAGGTCCGTCATCGGCACTGCCTTTCTTGCCCACTTATGAATTCTGCCCTGTCTTCTGAACATCATTAACTCTGTAGAAACTAACTGTAGTCGTTAACGCCATATGTAAAAATTCATGTGGCACAGCATTTTTCCAGCATAAACTAATGTTTAATTTTGTCAAGCAGGACAGGTATGAAAACATTTTCTGAGTAATAATAAATTATAACAATAATTTGCTCCTCTGGATTCACTTCCAAATCTTCTGAAGGTGGAACCTCGGACCATGCATGCTGACAGTAACCGTGATCCCCGTCTAGTTTATGAATAATTCCGTCTACACAGGAGACTCTGCGTCAAGCAGAAGAAATCACAGATGAACATGGCCTTTAAAGTCTCCTCTTTCTGCTTTTTGTGCATCTCTGGGTTCATCCCACACTTTCATTTGTGGAGCTTTGCCACAGAAAATGTAAAATGTTTGTGTTGTGGAGACAAATCCACCTCCCACCTTTCGATATCAGCAGTTTGTGAAAGTGCTGATGTGTTATAAAAACCTGTCAGTGGGTGTGCGACACCAGCTGAAAAGTGCTGGCGGTTTGACATCAGGTCCTATCCCAAAACGACTTTATATTACAGCAGCAGGAGGATGTGCTGCTTCACACCCAAGTTGTTTCGATTCTTTTTCTTGTGCTCCTGACCCGATGCATTTCAATTTCAGCGCTGCATTTCCTTGATGTAACATCGTGCAGGCATCTTGGCACAGAGCTCTTGAGACAGCTTGGTTTGGTCTTTGCACAGAGGCCATATTCTCTCCGCTAATTACAGAATAGTTGATGTTGAACTTGAAAGCGTGTCTTCTGAAGCTCGGCGCCTCATTGGGTTTCTTGTGAAGGGCTGAGAGATAAGAACGTGCTGCAGTGTTGGATCCAGATGAGAAACTCAACTTTCACAGTTGTCACAGCGATTCATGATATTGTTGGTCCACATCCATAAGTTATTCATTTCATGCTAAAACAGCGTAAAGGGACACATTCTCCAGGATGCATTGCAGAGGTTTACACCGCAGTGTGAAGGAGCTGGGGTCATAGATTTCAGGCATGAGAACTTCCTCAAAACCTGCAACTATCCAATTGGCACAGGACTGGTGTCCTACTGTAATTATATGATTGACATACGGGGGATCAGTGTAACATTTGCTGGTACAGCCACGCTAACCACGGAACGAAACATACATATAAACAAGAACTGGATGTCTTTGGTACCAAGTCTCTTTGGAAAATCCTTGAGTATCCCTAGAATGACTGTGCCAAATTTCATTTAATTTAATTTCATTTCATTTCTTTTATTTGAGCAAGTTAAAAACATTTATACATCAGGCACATTCATCTTTTAGAGTCCGTACATTGCTCAAAGGGAGTAGGATGAAGTAAGACTTTTTTCTACCCCCTTTCACATGTACTGTTTTCGGCTGTGCAGACAAGAATAAATAAAAAATTTTGTGATCATACATACCTATATAAACACACACCTATCTATATACATATCATCATATATTTGCATAAATACATTACCTCTGTACACATATACACAAATACCTTTACATACACCAATACACACACTAGATTCGATATGGCTTGATAATATAACAGTTTCAACCCACATACATGCATCCATGGGCACCCGTGTCCATGCATGGATGCATGTTTCCCTGTATTCAATATGACTTGACAATATAACAGTTTTGATTCACATACATGCACCCATGGGCAACGTGTGCATGCACATTCCCTGTATCTTATGACTTGATAATATAACAGTTTTAATCCACATACATGCACACATGGGCAACCCGTGTCCATGCGTGCATGCACGTTTCCCTGTATTCGATATGACTTAATAATATAATAGTTTTTATCCACATACATGCACCCATGGGCAACCTGTGCCCACGTGTGGATGCACGTTTCCCATACATTCAATATGACCTGATAATATAACTGTTTAGACCCACCAGCATGCACACCCGTGTATATACAGAAGATTACGTTATTCAGTTTCAGATTTTTTTAATATTTTAAGTTTTAAATTTCTTTTGAATTGATGTAATTTAGTACATACGTTGATGTCCTCGGTTAGGTTATTCCATAAATCCACCCCATGTCTCGTATGGCACATTTGTTTCATTATTGTACGGGCACACTGTTTTCTTAAATTATATTTCCTTCTTAAATTGTAACCTCTCTCTTTCACTAAACAATTTTTGGAGGTTATCTTGTAGTAGATTTTGTTTCACTTTGTAAATTATTTGTAAAGTTTTAAATTCAGCAAGATCTCTAAATTTTAGGATTTTGGATTGTAAAAACAGTGTACTCGTGTGATCTCTGAAGCCTGCATTATGGATGATTCTTATTGCCCTTTTCTGCAGCTTAAAAAGTGTGTCTACATTACGTTTGTATGTATTACCCCATACCTCAACGCCATATCTAATATACGGTAGTATTAATGTGCAGTAAATAATATGTAAGGAATCCTGATCTAAAAAATGTTTGGCTTTCCCCATTATGGAAATACTTCTGGCCATTTTGGATTGTATGCTAGCAATGTGGGGTTTCCAGCACACCCTATGATCGATTATTATTCCTAAAAATCTGTACTGGTTAACCCTTTCAATACGAACCATGTCAATTTTAAGATTTAATTTTGTTTTGATTTCTCGGTTTCCAAAGAGCATTAGTTTTGTCTTTGAAATATTAAGTGACAATTTATTACCATCAAACCAATTTTTTTAATTTAATAATTTCTATTTCGATCATAAGTTGTTCCAGGTTTTCCCTTGAGCATACTATCGTTGTGTCATCAGCAAAGATGATAAATTTCAGTTTTTCAGAGATGAGTTGCAAGTCATTAATGTAAATTAGAAAAAGTTTAGGTCCTAAAACGCACCCTTGTGGAACTCCACAATGTATCTGTTTGAACGAAGATTTATGCTCTCCTATTTGTACATATTGTTGCCTGTTGTTTAAATAAGATTGGAGCCAATTTAGTGCAGTACCCCTTATGCCAATTTTTTCCAATTTACGTAATAATATGTTGTGGTTAATAGTACTGAACGCTTTTTTTAAATCAATGAAGATCGCCATTGTATGTTTCTTTTTATCAATATTATTTGTTATTTCTTCCACAAAATCAATTTAAGCTAAAGTTGTTGATCTATTATTTCTGAAACCATATTGGTTGTCCTTTAATATCTTGAACTTTTCAATGTACTGATCTAACCGTACTGTATATAGTTTTTCTAGAATTTTTGAGAATTGAGATAACACAGATATAGGTCTATAATTTGAGAATAGATGCTTATCTCCACTTTTATATATGTGTGCAATTTTGGCAATCTTCATTTGACTTGGAAACTCTCCATTAATAAATGATAAGTTGTAGATATGACTTAGAGGTTTTGCAATTTCACCAATGACTTGCTTAATTATTGTAGTGTCCAGCTTATTACAATCTAATGATTTTTTTTTTTTTTTGCCTTCAATTCATTAACAGTGTTTATTATTTCCGTTTCATCTGTTGCTGATAGAAAGAATGAATCTGAGTTTGCTTGTTCAGCACCTGTTTCTGGGGTTGAATATGACGTTTTTATTTCTGCTGCCAATTCTGGCTTATGTTGACAAAATAATGATTAAATGCATTTACTAGCTCTTCGCTGTTATAAATTTTTTTTTATCACTGTTAATGAAATAGTCCGGCAGAATACTGTGGTTTTTCTTTTTTCTGATGACACTATTTATTACACTCCAAAGGCCTTTAATATTTCCCTTGTTTTGTTCTAGTTGAGTTTTATAATACAATTTTTTTTACAATTTCTTAATACACTTGTCAATTTATTTTTATATGTTTTATATTTATTTTCTGTTTCAGTTGTTCTTTCTTTAATAAATACCCTGTATGGCCAGTTTTTCTTTTTACAGGCATTAATTAAACTACTTGTCATCCATGGGTTGGTTTTAGCTTGTTGTTTGATTTGGATTGATTTCACAGTACAACATTGGTCATAGGGAGTTAGGAATTTATTCAAAAAAGTGTTATAAGCTGAGTTAACCTCAGTTTCATCTAGTATTACTTTCCAGTCTTGTTTTAGTATACTTTGTTTTAATATCATTATTGATTTGTTTGTTTTTACTCTTATAAAATTAGTAGTATTAATATTTTTCTTAGCTTTCCTATAGTTATAACTTATTTTCATAGTTGCAAATACTGGTAAGTGGTCACTTATGTCATTTATTAATATGCCACTGGAAATGTCGTTATTTAATATGTTGGTGAAAATATTATCAATTAGTGATAAAGTCTGTGCTGTGATTCTGGTTGGTTTAGTTATTTTTGGATGGAATGACAAGCTGTACATAGTATTTATAAAATTTTCCGTAGGCTTATGTGTACTCATTTTTAATAGATCTATGTTAAAATCCTTGCATATAAAGACATCTTTATGTTCCATTTTCATATACAAATTATGCATTAGTTCTGTAAACATTTCAATACTTGATCCAGGAGATCTATAAACACACGTAATCAATATGTTTTTTCTGTTTTCCACTGTCAATTCAATTGTTATACACTCCATAATATCATCAATTGCTAATGTCATGTTGTCAATCTGTTTTGCATGTAAGTTTTTATCCACATATAATGCCACACCTCCTCCATTTTTGTTTCTGTTCTGTACAAACATCTCATAATCTTCTAACATAAAATTGTTTGTTTCATCATTTTTTATCCAGGTTTCTGAAATTGCTAATACATTAAACAAAGTGCCCAATTGGTTCAAGTAATCTTTTATCTTCTTCTCGAAATTTGCATGAAGGCTGCAACTATTAAAGTGGATAATTGACAACATCTCATTACGTTTATTTTGTGTTGGTATTTGTTGATCTTGACAATATATGCAGTCATCACTTATGTCATTATAAAAGTTTATATCTGGGTCCACTTCATCTATGACATTTTGCATTTTAGATTCGTTACATTCAAAGGTTTTAAATTGTATTTCTTGGTTTTGTACTTTCATTGTCATCTGTAGGCAAGGAAATATTAATATTTAATTTGTAATTTTGAGTTGAAGGTATAATTGTCTAGATTTTTTATTTCATTTATGTTTCATTTTTCAGTTGTATTTGTTCAGTTCATGTTCTTCTTTGATGCATAGTACCTTGGCTTCTTCTGGTGTACCTAATAGTTTTATGTAAACTCTGCAGTTAGAGGTCCATGTTCCTTGGATTTTGTTTTGTTTCTTTAGTAGTCGGGCTTTTCTAGCTATATCTGCATTTTTTTGGTCAGATGATCGTTTATGTATACCTTGGTCCCTTTGAGTTTCTTTCCCTGCTTCAATATGGTTAACTTATGTTTCCTATTAACAAACCTTACTATTATTGCTGGTTTTTGTTGCTTGTCTTTTCGGGGCAGCAGGTGACATGCCTCTATATCCTGCGTGTTCATAGTAATTCCTTTGGTAGCAAAGAAGGTGGCCACCTGCTGCTCCATTGATTCCAAATCTTTGTCAGTGGGCTCCTCTTCGTCGGTTACTGCTCTTGCATAGGTTCTTCGTTTGATGTCAAGGCCTGTAACTATGAGATCGTTTATCCTGGAATATTGTTCAAGGTCTGATACTCTGTTTTCAAGAGTTTTAATCTTCACGTCTTTCTCCATATTTTGTTGTTTCAGTTCATTCACTTGGGCCATTAAGTCTATAATTGTTTTTTGTTGATTCGATATGTTTTGCATGTCCAGTGTTATAAAGTTCAGTGACTTTAATATCGTCTAGCTCTTTCTCAATGGTTGGGCTTGTGCTTAAAGGGACTGATCTTATCTTATACTGATCTTATGAATGGTTATGTAGGGAGACTCTGTCACTTGCACTGTGAGGGAAAATCAACTGTGAAATTTTAGCCGTTACGCATTTCTCAGAGTACGTATGATCCAACACACAGGTGGCTGGGTGTTGAAGACCCCAGCAGCTGGAAAAGGCCAAGGACACACTCATGCTACACTTGGATGCAACATATAGCGTATGGCCAACATCCATAATATTCACGATCCGCCATCTAGTGTTCGACGTAAAGAAATACATTTCATAAGACCAAAGCAACCATGAAAAGCTAATTTCATCTGTTTTGCAACAAATTCACCTCTTACCACTGCAAAAACAAACAAACAAAAACCCCAACACCTAATAGGCATGTTGATTTGTTTCTTTGTTAATGTTACTTCTTCTCCGACTACACTGCTGTCCTGTGAAACTGTTTGTTGTTTTTTTTAAAGCTGCTGTTGTGTTGTTTTTTGCAATGACAATAAACATCTATTCTAATTACACTTTTTTCTAATTACACTTTTTTTTCAAAATGGTCAGATTTTGGGCAATAAGCATAGCTTCTAAGGTGATGCTTCTAAGCACTGACATATGGCTGAAATCTAACACCATCCACTAATAAAATGCACATCTTAAACAGTCGTGTAAACTGCTACATAGGGTCCTTGTGTGAATCACAGCATTTGTGTCCAGACACGAGTCAAGTACAAATGTGAATATCTGTGAATTCATGAGGAAATCTCTAAGCCTGAATTCTGCCGGAGTGGATTGTTTCTTTTGGTTCAGGAGCATGTTACTGTCGCTTATGAATGAGTTTGTCGAAACTTGCTCAAAGGGGAGAGCAAAAATGAACATGAGATCAACACCTACGAGGGGCAACAGAGACGTTTTGAGCCTGACCCAGAAAAAGTAGGGCGTGGGTCTCCATCTTTTGCATTCTGATAAACCAACATTCTTGAGAATGTGTGAAGTTTTGACTTACTGGGTGCATGATGAGAAATGTTGATATCTCAGAATGCCAAAGATGGAGAACCAGTGCTTAATTTGTAAAGTGGGAGGTCCCGGAGCGCAGAGGATGGGCGGCTCTGGTGCAGAAAAAAAAGAAGGGTGGGGGGGCTTGCGAACAACGCTGTGCGCCACACCGAAAATAAACTGGGCATGTATTGTAGGCCTAATAACACTAGTCACACCAAATCCAGATAGAGTACAAATGATGTACAGTGATCCCTTGTTTATCGCGGGAGTTACGTTCTAAAAATAACCCGCGATAAATGAAATCCATCACATTTTCTCACTTTTCTCTCCTGTGTAAACACTCTCTTTTTTCTTCTGTGCGAGAACATTATAAACAGACACACGCAGAACACAATGGGCCTCCTGTATCAACGTTGCGCACTTGTGGCGTAAATTTATGGTGTAAATGTGAAGTACACCAAAGTTGCCGTGACATGTATCAAGCAGTGCACACCTCCCCATTTCCAGCGTACGCCTGACATGACCTGGATAAATGCTGCGGGTGGAAATGATCGTAATTATAATAAACACGCCCATAAATATTCAGACTCCGCTTCAGACACACCCTCATTTTATGACATGGAAGCCAGGAAGATGGCAAAGAAAAAGAACTCCACCAATCACGACGCGTGCCAATAGAGCGTCAAAAGCGGCCGTTGTATCAATTGTTTTGTAGTGTAATCAAAAAAGTGTTACAGTGGCCCCTCGTTTATCGCAGGAGTTACGTTCTAAAAAATAGCCCGTAATACGTGAAACTGCGACGTAGTCAGCGTTATTTTTTACAATTATTATAGATGTTTCAAAGCTGTAAAACCCCTCACTACACACTTTATACACTTTCTCAATCAGGCATGAACATTTTCTCACTTTTGTCTCATGTGTAAACACTCTCAAAGTTCAAACCTTAGTAGAAAAATAAGACCAACCTGTTTTCAGGCCCAAACATTTGTTTGAGAAATAAAAATAGAATGTTTTCCTATAAATAATTATGATGGCTTTTAGAACTAACAAATTTAATTTTAACGATCAACGTACGAGGTTGGACACATAAGAAATTATTAATAGTGACTGACCAGTATTTCACAGATTGCGCCTCTGCGTCCTGACACTGCGCCTTTTTCCACTCACACCTGGCTGCAGGTGTCTGTTTCTGAGTTTCTGAGTTTCTGACAAACACAGTTATGAGTAGTTGTTGGCGCTCTTTTTTCTTCTGGGCGAGAAGATTCTTCTAAACAGACACGCAGAACACAGAACACTGTAAAAAAAAAAAAGGCATGCAAAATTGGACTAAAAACTCCGCGAAATGATGAGGCCGCGAAAGGTGAACCGCGTTATAGCGAGGGACCACTGTATTCTCTTTTCACATGCCAATAATTCTTGACATGTGGATATTTGCTCGCTCAATTAATAAGACACGCCTAATTTGTCAGATTTCTTTATTTTTTAAATGTATTTCTTTATTTATTTTATTGTGACAAACGAATGGAGATGACAAAACCTGATTGCAGCACGGGCGAAGGGAATGACAACACTACAGTTGTTATTATCAATTTCATAGTCTAAAACGATCACACCACATAAAGTTAAGATCAGCGTTGCTCTGGCTCCAGGCTGTGGAGAAAAAGGCGAGCAGCGCTTTCTTTGCAGTCAGCGCTGTGGCCACGGATCGTGCTCCATAGGCCAACAATTTGTATTGATTATTATGTAGTATAATCAAGAAAGTGTTATTTATGTAACATATGCATTGATTTGTATAATGGCACTGTTTATCATGTTGATCATTTTCATTCTTATGTGGATTCCAGCGCTGGTTCATTTTGGTGTATAATTTACACCACCTCTCGACCTGGTGTATATTTTCAGTGCAGCGTACACCAACGACCACATTGATAAATGCCAAGTAGCGCAGCCGTTTTGGTGTACACCCCATATACGCTCAAATATCGCCGTACGCACGTTGATACATGAGGCCCAATGCGCGGCTTTCCCTTCGCTCACTGCCTCCGGGGGTACGGATGCGGGACCCACAAAGAATGCAAGTCCTCTCTCGGTGGCCACGGAGCTCTGCGGCTGCGGTCAACATCCGGATCAAAACAGCGAGCGTAGCCTCTGGGCCTGTTGCCAGATTTGGCGCAATTCCGCACAGCAGACAGGGCAGTATGAGTGGCAGTGAGAGCAATTGCGGTGATTTTTTTTTTTTATATATTTTGTTAGTCAAGAGAGGTGGCGGATCACCGGATCCAGTATAAATAGCTGGCGGAGCCAACGTCAGAGGTTCCCGAGCGCACGTCCGACGTTCCGGAGCGAGGTCCGGCTTGCTCCCCCTCAAATTAAGCCATGTGGAGAACCATGCCCTGCGTTTACTGGGTCATGCTCAAAACTTCTCAATCATCCCTCGTATGTACACTGAGGGACGTATAATCAGTGAGATTGATAGTAGAGAAGCTTGAATCTTCAACTGGACTGGGTTGCTTAACGCGAGGACATTTCGCCTCTAATCGCAGAAGCTTCCTCAGCTAAAATTCTTGCTCTGGTTGTCTGACATCTGTCTTGACTCTTGTAGAGAAGAACAAACAGAAGCCACACAAGCTGGAGTTTTAAACCTAACCAGATCCCTCCTACCGAGAGACAGACTGCTACTGGCTAGTGACTAGCAGTTGCTCTAATTAGCACCTATTGTGCTCTAGTTAGCACCCTCACAGGGCAGACAGGGCAGCTGTCCCTCCTAACGATGGGACTAACGCCTCTTCTGATGAGGTGAATTACTCATTACCACGAACAAAAGACTGAAACGGCTTTGACACTAACCACACTAACCACATGTTTGAGGACAAGGAAGTTATAATCTTAGCCAGAGAAAAGAAATGGTTTGAGAGGGTAAATGGTAAATGGTAAATGGACTGCATTTATATAGCGCTTTTCCATCTGCATCAGACGCTCAAAGCGCTTTACAATTATGCCTCACATTCACCCCGATGTCAGGGTGCTGCCATACAAGGCGCTCACTACACACCGGGAGCAATAGGGGATTAATGGCCTTGCCCAAGGGCCCTGAGTGATTTTCCAGTCAGGCGGGGATGTGAAGGAAGCTTTGTATGTGAAACAGTTGAAACCCAGCCTTAACCGGGGAGGGGGTCTGAGACACGCTTTGTCCCCTGTTTACAATGGGGTACTCAGGTCAAAGCAGTTTCAGTCTTTTGTTCATGGTAATAAGTCATTCATGTCATCAGGAGAGTCGTCAGGAGAGGCGTCAGTCCCATCATTAGGAGGGACAGCTGCCCTGTCATAAGGAGGGTGGTAACTAGAGCACAATAGGTGCCAATTAGAGCAATTGCTAGTCACTAGCCAGTAGCAGTCTGCTTCTCGGTAGGAGGGGTCTGGTTAGGTTTAAAACTCCAGCTTGTGTGGCTTCTGTTTGTTCTTCTCTACAAGAGTCAAGACAGAAGTCAGACTACCAGAGCAAGAATTTTAGCTGAGGAAGCTTCTGCGATTAGAAGCAAAACGTACTCGCGTCAAGCAACCAAGTCCAATCAAAGATTCAAGCTTCTCTACTATGGAAACCACCTGGACAACTGACAGCCTTCACAGAAACAGAGAGACTGATGTTTTGTTGGACTGTTGTTATGAAGATGAAGGAAAGTCCAAAGAAGTGAGTAACTATAGAGAACCTCAGGCCTATGGGGCCAGGACTTTTCACTGGATCTCGTAGTGTCCATGGTGATTTTGCAAGCCAATATCCAATTCTTCAATTAGTCCAGAATGCTCCTGCCAGACTTGACATGGAGCACAAAGTTTGACTATGTTACACCTGTTCTGGCATCCCTCCATTGGCTACCTGTCTCTGTGAGATCAGACTTTAAGATTCTGTTATTAGCCTATAAAGTTATTCATGGACTGGCACTGACGTACTTGGCGGATCTGATTAAACCTTATGTGCCATCCTGGGCTTTGCGCTCATCTGACGCAGGACTGCTCTGTGTCCCAAGGGTAAAGAAAAAGTCTGTCAGTCAAAGGGCCTTTTCTTATCGTGCTCCAGTATTGTGGAATGGTCTCCCAGTGTCAACAAGAGAGTCTGTGGAGACTTTCAAGTCAAGACTGAAGACATATTTTTTCCATCAGTGCTTTGGTTAATATAGTGTGTTATTGTACTTTTTAAAAAATCTTTTAAATCTTATTCTTTTAATTTTTGCTTTTTAATTGTGTTTTTTAATTTGTTTTTAATTCATTTTAGATTGTTTTTGATTGTTTTGTGTTTTGTGTGACATGCCTTGGGGCGATGTTGTCATGATTTGGTGCTTTTATAAATTAAATAAATTGAAAAAATTGAAATAAATATCATACAAAAGGCGTCAATGTTGGAAAGAAGTAAGTCCTATACAGGCCAAGAGACCCATCAGATCACGAGTTATCTCTGGATTCCGTGAGTCCTCCTGGATTGGTCACCAGTCCATTGCAAGTACTCATTTGCATGTGGGTGGACTGGGCCAATACCAACTAATTATCTTGGTATCACAGACAGGCAGCATGAAGGATGGACCTGAAATCAAATAGTCTATATGTTGCTGTTCCTAACCCACAAGGTGACCTGTTAGTCATCTGAAATGTATGAGGAGCTCTGGCAACTGGAAGAATCTCAAAAACTTTAAATTAGGCAGCAGCAATGATTTCATAATGCTCACTGGGATGATTCCTTTTGGAGGTTTTCTGCAAGTGTACAACTGGGAGCAGACCAGAAGACACGCTGGAGAAATGATGTCTGGAAACAATTTGGGCACCTTTAAAACTGTCTATTGAATTATGATGAAAAACTCTCTGTCCCTTCGAACAAACCAGTTTGTAAAAAAGTACAAATAAGAAAAGCTTCAGTTTATTCACACGAGTCCAGGATGTTAAGATCGGCGCTGAAAGCTTTTCTACAGCTCATGAACCGCTGCTGATGAGGTCTATTGTCCCAAAGAACACATTCATTACTTGCTGCACAACTGCTGTTTGAAACGCAAGTACACGTAGTTCCCTCTTGAGAATGTAAATTTTAACAAAGAAGAGTCACACCGACAAAAATCTAATTTTGCAGCACAGCTAAAACACATCTGTACACGAGCTGCGCGATATTCCCAAAATGTCAAGCGCACCAGAAATATGAAGCCAACCTTATGTTCCAACAGATGTGCACTCACACTAAGTGCTGCTCAAGTAGATTTCATGGAGCTTTATATGCAGAACAGTTTTAATTATGCAAACACAGAATGGATAACCAAGATTTCTGTCTTAGATATTTTGGAATGAGTGATTTTATACATTAACAGTATCATAAAAATGATGTCTCTTCTCATTGTTACAATCGTGATGGTGCTAGTGAACAACTACTTTGTTAGTGACCTTTGCCCACCGTGAGCACTGCACCACTCTCGTTATGCTTCTGCTGAATAAGAGGCTACAACTAAACACCCATCTCTGCCTACATCGTTTACCATGCACGGTAAATTTTAATGGGCAAATGTCATGTGGCTTTGGACTGGATTTCTCTCCGGTGAGTCTACAAGAAAGGAACGGAGAAGACAAGACCTCGCCCCAGGTACTCAGTGCCTCTTGCTTGATTAATTTCCCTTTGTTCCCATAATCTGTTTATTACCCTCACTAATTGCTGCCTTTCATGAGGCAGAGAGAGGGGTCACGATTAAGACAGTAATAGATACTTAAGGGTTCTGGGGTTGGTTGACTCTCTGAACAGTCTACAAATCATTGTAGAGGGTGCAGGTGGAGACAAGGGGCAGTTGGAGTGACAGAACATCTGATGTATTGCTTCCGTGTGTTATGCAAAATGCATAACACACAAATACAGTCATCACTGGAGTCACTGAAAGCTGCAAATTCAGCACTGAGACAAAACGGACACTGACAAAAATTCTAAAACCGTAAATAATTTTATCTTAATTTCAGTGGTGGGTACAGTTCAGCTAATCCGTTAACTGCTAATTATCAAAGCTAATGTTTTCATTATTGGATTAGCTTTTCAGATAACTTTGAAAACCGTCATTGGATCAATTACCTTCTGATAAGTTTTGGTGCGATAATGTTTAGACCGCTAACATATTTTTACAAGCGTGGTGAACAAAGCTTAACAGTTATAAACATTTATTAAGTGTAAAATCAGTTGAACACCTACCTGTTAAATTTTTTGTAGTAGGTGTGCAGTTCTATTCTTTGCAAACAGAGGAGAGCTGATTCCAGCTGTGTGGGCCGCTGAAGAGGAGGTACTGCTGGCCCACCACCACCAGAGGGCACCCTGCCTGGAGTGCGGGCTCCAGGCACCAGAGGGCGCTGCCGCCTCACAGGAGCAGCCGGGGTGACAGCTGACACTCATCACCTGTGACAGCTGTCACCACTCATCTGATCTGCATCGGTATATCAGCAAGACGTCATCTCCACCTCTTTGCCGAGATATCGTTCTACCTGAAAGGTAATATCCTCAGCCTGACTGCTTGATAGAAAGCCCTTTTTGTGATTTTTGTGAGTGATAACAGACTTTTTCTCCAACGAGAGGTGGAGGTAGCTTCCCTGCCGTGCAGATTGCTGGGTGCAGACGCACCCACGTTTAATTGTGTTTTTGTTCCTCGCCAGCAGTACCAGGTCCGACACGCGGAGGCAGTGGCCACCTGGGAGTTCAGGACTTGGCGGCTCCAGTATTCCCGGGGTCTGGTGGCGGAGGAAATCGTGTGGTTCCGGTTCTGCTTTGGACAGGTGTCTCCTATCTTCGAGCCTGCCCACACGACACCTTGTAATTTGACCTTTGATCTATTGTGTAATCTGTTGTGTTTGTTGTGCACGTTCGCAACAGTAAAGTGTTGTTATTTGACCTATTCCATTGTCCGTTCATTTGCGCCCCCTGTTGTGGGTCCGTGTACTTACACTTTCCCAACACCGCTCTATTCTCTGCAAGCACAGAAGACCTGGTCACAGAAAACAAAAAAGCTCATTTCTTTTGACCCCATACTGATACGCTGGCAATATCACCCAAGTCATCCAGAGGCATACAGTTTTAACTGTTGTGTGGGCCGCTGAAGAGGAGGTACTGCTGGCCCACTACCACCAGAGGGCGCCCTGCTTGGAGTGCGGGCTCCAAGCACGAGAGGGCGCCAGACCCAGAGGAAGTGACAGCTGTCACTCATCACACCAGCTGTCACTCATCTACACCATTACTTAAGCCGGACTGCAACTCCACCTCCCCGCCGAGAAATCGACTACCGAGAGGTATTTTCTCTGCTATCTGACACTTTGTGTGTACTAAGCCAGATCTCATTTGCAGCCTTATTTTTGTGGACGTTGCCTTATCTGGGACTTCGGCGTTTGGCGTGACGACGACTACTGCGCCTCACTCTCTGAACAGATAAGTGGTTAGACAAGAGCTGCACGAGTGTGTGATTCGGAGGTGGAGGTTCCCCTCCTGACTGTGTACAGACTGTGGACCACTGAGTGTAAAGACTTACACTCATTCATCTTGTCTCTGCTTTTTGCCAGCAGTACCAGGGTCGACAGCCGAAGACAGAGGTCACCTGGGGATACGGGACTTGGAGGCTCCGGTGTTCTTCAGACCGTTGGTGGTGGAAGCCGTGTGGGACGCGGCCTCTCTCTCGTCGGGGTCTTCTATCTTCGAGCCTGCCCACACATCACCTGGTGTTAATTGACTTTACAAATTTTGTGTGTTTCGTTGTGTGTTGTCACAACATTAAATTGTTACCTTTTGGCTTACTCATTGTCCGTTCATTTGCGCCCCCTGTTGTGGGTCCGTGCTACGACACCTTCCCAACAGGATTTCTCGGCCAATCGTCATGGATTCCGAGGGGCGTCAGCTCGAGCGTGAACGGCCAATGGAAGAGCCGGGAGCGCAGGCGTCAGCGGGAGGCGTGTTGAGTGAGCTGCAGCAGATCTTAACCGCCTTCACGGCTCGGTTGGATTTAGTGACCGAGCAGAATGTCCTCCTTAATCGGAGAGTGGAGGCTCTCGCCGCCGGGTGGAAGCGCGCGATCAGGGCGCTGCTGCAGCTCCTCCTCTGGCTGATCCTGGGCCTGTATCAGACGTTCCACTGGTCGTTCAACGAACCCCCCCACCGTCCCCTGAAGCATACATAAGCCCTCCGGAACCGTACGGGGGCTGTGTCGAGACGTGCACGGACTTCCTCATGCAGTGTTCGCTCGTCTTTTCACAGCGCCCTGTCATGTACGCATCAGACGCTAGCCGGGTAGCTTATGTTATTAATCTGCTTCGAGGAGAGGCACGCGCATGGGCTACGGCGCTTTGGGAGCAGAACTCACGGCTCCTAACGTCTTATACTGGGTTTGTACGGGAGTTCAAACAAGTGTTTGATCATCCCAACAGAGGCGAGACCGCTTCAAACGTGCTGCTGTCGATGAGACAGGGGCGCCGTAGCGCAGCCGAGTATGCAGTCGACTTCCGCATCGCGGCAGCGAGGTCCGGCTGGAATAACGTTGCGCTCCGCGCCGCCTTTGTAAATGGGCTGTCCCCGGTCCTTAAGGAGCACCTACTGGCTAAGGAGGAACCGCGGGATTTTGACGGGCTTGTCGATTTGGTTATACGCTTAGACAACCGTTTGAATGAGCATCGTCGGGAGCAGGCCGGGGGGCGTGACCGGGCACGAGCCGTCCCTCCCCCTTCCGGTTCCGACAAGGTGACGTCGTCCCCACGCTTCACTGCCAGAGAGCCCCGTGTGGCTACAGCTCCCCCTGCTGAGGAGGCTATGGACACGAGCAGGGCCAAAGTAAGATCAAATGTCAGACAAAGGAGACTGGCCCGCGGGGAGTGTTTTGTCTGCGGCTCTTGTGAGCATATGCAGAAGGACTGCCCCAAAACGGTCAAACTACAACGCCCATCCTTAGAAACTGGGCTAAGGGTGGGCCATAACACACACGCGGAAAGACCCCGCAGATCGGCACGAATCCCAGTAACAATCCTTTGTGGGGATTTAACCCTTCACGCCCCAGCACTGATAGACACGGGGTCAGAAGGGAATCTGCTGGACAGCAGATGGGCAAAGGAAGTAGGGCTCCCCCTGGTGGCTCTGCCGGCACCAGTGCAGGTGCGAGCACTAGATGGCACCCTGCTTCCATTAATCACACATCAGACACAACCAGTGACTTTGGTTGTGTCTGGGAATCACAGGGAGGAGATAGTGTTCCATGTAACACCGTCTACCTCCCGAGTGATTCTGGGCTTTCCATGGATGGTGAAGCACAATCCCCGGATAGATTGGCCGTCCGGGGTTGTGACGCAGTGGAGCGAAACCTGCCACCGGGAGTGTTTAGGATCCTTGGTTCCCCCCGGCACTACAGCTAATGAGGAGGTCAAAGTCCCCCCCAATCTATCGGCGGTGCCAAAGGAGTACCATGATCTTGCTGACGTTTTCAGCAAAGATCTGGCGCTCACTCTTCCTCCGCACCGACCGTATGATTGCGCCATCGATTTGGTCCCGGGCGCTGAGTACCCGTCCAGTAGGTTGTACAACCTCTCACGTCCGGAACGCGAATCAATGGAGACCTACATCCGGGACTCCTTAGCTGCCGGGCTGATCCGGAACTCCACCTCCCCGATGGGTGCTGGTTTCTTTTTTGTGGGCAAAAAGGACGGCGGACTCCGTCCATGCATCGATTACAGAGGGCTGAACGAGATCACGGTTCGCAACCGATACCAGTTACCTCTGTTGGATTCAGTGTTCACGCCCCTGCATGGAGCCCAAATCTTTACGAAATTGGATCTTAGAAACGCGTACCACCTGGTTCGGATCCGGAAGGGAGACGAATGGAAGACGGCATTCAACACCCCGTTAGGTCATTTTGAGTACCTGGTCATGCCGTTCAGCCTCACTAACGCCCCCGCGACGTTCCAAGCTTTGGTAAATGACGTCTTGCGGGACTTCCTGCATCGGTTCGTCTTCGTATATCTGGACGATATACTCATCTTTTCCCCGGACCCTGAGACCCATGTCCAGCATGTACGTCAGGTCCTACAGCGGTTGTTGGAGAACCGGCTGTTTGCGAAGGGCGAGAAGTGTGAGTTCCACCGCACTTCTTTGTCCATCCTGGGGTTCATCATCTCCTCCAACTCCGTCGCCCCTGATCCGGCTAAGGTTGCGGCGGTGAGAGAGTGGCCCCAACCAACAAGCCGCAGGAAACTACAGCAGTTCCTCGGCTTTGCAAATTTTTACAGGAGGTTCATTAAAGGTTACAGTCAGGTAGTTAGCCCCCTGACTGCCCTGACCTCCACCAAGGTCCCCTTCACCTGGTCGGATCGGTGCGAAGCCGCGTTCCAGGAGTTGAAACGCCGGTTCTCGACTGCACCAGTTCTGGTGCAGCCTGATCCTGATCGCCAGTACATAGTAGAAGTGGACGCCTCTGACTCAGGGATAGGAGCCGTGCTGTCCCAGAGCGTGGAGGCTGATAAAGTTCTCCATCCTTGTGCCTTTTATTCCCGCAGGTTGACCCCAGCTGAACGGAACTATGACGTCGGCAATCGGGAACTTCTTGCGGTGAAGGAGGCTCTTGAAGAGTGGAGACACCTGCTGGAGGGGGCATTGTTGCCCTTCACGGTTTTCACGGACCATCGGAACCTGGAGTACATCCGGACCGCCAAGCGGCTGAACCCCAGGCAAGCCCGCTGGTCTCTGTTCTTCGGGCGCTTTGACTTCCGGATCACATATCGCCCCGGGACCAAGAACCAAAAATCAGATGCATTGTCCCGGGTGCACGAAGAAGAAGCCAAAGCGGGGCTGTCAAACCCCACCGAGACCATCATCCCCGAGTCCACTGTCGTGGCCACCCTTACCTGGGACGTGGAGAAGACCGTCCGGGAGGCCCTGACCAGGAGCCCGGACCCGGGGACTGGCCCCAAGGACAGACTGTACGTCCCACCAGAGGCAAGAGCTGCCGTATCTGGGACTTCGGCGTTTGGCGTGACGACGACGACTGCGCCTCACTCTCTGAACAGATAAGTGGTTAGACAAGAGCTGCACGAGTGTGTGATTCGGAGGTGGAGGTTCCCCTCCTGACTGTGTACAGACTGTGGACCACTGAGTGTAAAGACTTACACTCATTCATCTTGTCTCTGCTTTTTGCCAGCAGTACCAGGGTCGACAGCCGAAGACAGAGGTCACCTGGGGATACGGGACTTGGAGGCTCCGGTGTTCTTCAGACCGTTGGTGGTGGAAGCCGTGTGGAACGCGGCCTCTCTCTCGTCGGGGTCGTCTATCTTCGAGCCTGCCCACACGTCACCTGGTGTTAATTGACTTTACAAATTTTGTGTGTTTCGTTGTGTGTTGTCACAACATTAAATTGTTACCTTTTGGCTTACTCATTGTCCATTCATTTGCGCCCCCTGTTGTGGGTCCGTGCTACGACACCTTCCCAACATTAACTTATGGTTAAAATTTTAACCAAACTAATTTCAAACAAGTTATTTAAATTATCATCACGTCTGAAGTTTTATAAAGTGAAAATATCAGATATATGTTTTAGTTTTAAAGTAATCTACTAATTTTGATGGTTTTAGTGTGGACATGCTGTGTCCAGGTGCATAATTGGTAATGTCAGTACATTCACGACAGATGAACTCTTTGTATATTGTACCTAAAACACTTGTGAATATATTCTCTGGGTTTATAGACATTGTTATTGTGTTTGTTTTATGTAAAAATGCCAGAAGAGGCCCAAGTTGCATCTCCATTATTTTTCAGTTGGAATCATTGCAATCGATTCCTGTTTGGTCTTTAGAGTCGTATTTATGTCAAACACTGTCTGTTGTCTTTGTCCCAGAGTAATATATATATAAGATGTCTGAAATTCAGTTTGTATTTATTAAAATTTTACACATCTTAAACAGAGCAGAGACAGATTATCTGGAATTTTGTTTTGGCAAGTTTTTACGGTCTCTACTGCCATCTACTGGCCAGTAGTGTTCATGGCAGCATGAGCATCTGGATGCCAGTAGATGGCAGTGTTCTATTCATTTTGACCCCAGTTATATCAGACAGTTGTCAAATAACAACTTGACTTTTTGGCTTTTTGCAAATGGCTTTTTTTTTTTTAACAAATAAAAAAATGGCATATTTTACAAAAGCACATTTATATGTAAACACCAACACACACACCTCACATTAACGTGTTGGTTTTTACACAGAATCAATGAGTCAACCAATCAGTGTTAGCGGAGGCTCATTTACCCATAATCCCTTTGGCATCTGTCTGTGTTTGTTACAAAATTTCAGAATTAGTGCATTATTTAAAATTAAAAGACATATGTTGTATTTTAACTTTGTACAAATGACAGAGTTGACATTAATGGAGTTATTCTATCAGTATTAATTTTATTTATAAATCAAAACCATAAATCAGCACTGCTTTATTTTCCAAGACCTCCACCTCACAGCGACACTGCTATTGAGTAGAGTCAAGCTTCGCTGTACCTCTCAACTGCTTTACTACTGCAAGCTTAGTAAACAAGAGCTTCCAAGCAGTGAGAAAGGTGCTCAAAGACAGAAGTTTTGACTCATTGTTTGGGTCTGTGGTTGCCTTGGATGCTACCAGCAGCGATCGTGGTGTTAAAACTCAAAATCAGCTTGTTAGTATTTGCAACTGTATTGGAAGCAATACTGAAAGTTCTGATAAATTTTTGGGTGGTTTAGCTTTATAAAAGGTAACTTTTCAGTTAGTTGATTAGCTGTTATCGAAGCTAACATTTTGGTTAGCTGTGCCCACCACTGCTTAATTTACGGCGACCCGTGGATTAGCCTGAATTTTACCAAAGAGGCAACACACTCGTTTCAGACATCTGTGCGAATACTGTTAGATAATATCTGTGCTAATTCTTTATTTCATGTTAGCTATCAACTATTTGTGTTATTTGTTTGGAAGTTCTGAGAAATATAAGTTAAGTTTTACTCTATCATCTGTCCAAGTTTCAGACACAAGAAGAGCTCCCCCTGTTGGTGAGAGCCAGTAACATTAAAAATGTGAGACTAAACCACACCCATGTTAACACCCACAAGGTATAAAAAGTGTTGTATGACTCATTTTAGGGGCCTTTCACAAGATGGACACTGTCTGTGAGGGTCCCAGGCCTGGTTTCTAATGTGACCTTGAATAAACTCAAAATGAGGAATGCAATGGTTTGGTTTTTGGTAAGGGGCAGAATCTTACATAAAAGAACCGGGTAGAAATAACAATACTTTAGTTTTATTCAACTCAAAGTTAACTCAAATGTAAAAATTTAACACTGTCGAATTTAAACGTTCAACAGTGTTAAATTTTTAACAAATTTGTGTTGATGACCAATAAACAGAAGTGTCCCAAATGACACAGCAACTCTAAGTTAGCCAATCCACCAAATATCATGTCTTCAACATGTGACGTTCAAAAAGTATGAATGGTTTCCTCAAAATATATAATTTGCAGTCTGGTAAAAGACAGGACTGGACTATAAAAATTTCACACAACTGTTAACGTATTGTTGAGGCGGTGACAGCGCCATTCAGCCTGTTAGCTAGCTGAGCTGAAGCTGAAGTGATCAGGATTAATGGAGACACGTCGAAGAGAAAAACAAAAAGATGAGTTGTTTTTAACATATCTTCGAGATATGTACGCACATGCAGGCACACACACACACACACACACACACACACACACACACACACACACACACACACACACACACACACACACACACACACACACACACACACACACACACACACACACTTTTTCTCTTTATTTATTTGAGCAAGTTAAAAACATCCATCTATTGCGCACATTCATCTTTTAGAGTCCGTACATTACTCAAAGGGAGTAGGATGAAGTAAAACTTATATTTTCTACCCCCTTTCACATGTATTATTTTCGGCTGTGCAGACAAGAATAAATAAAAAGTTTTGAGATCATACATACCTATATAAACACACACCTTGCATTATACATATCAACATATATTTACATAAATACATTACTTCTATACACAAATACCCTTGCATACACCAATACACACACTAGATTCAATGAGATTTGATAATATAACAGGTTTAACCCACATACATGCACCCATGAGCACCCAAGCCCATGCATGCATGCACATTTCACTGTATTCGATTAGACTTGATGATATAATAATTTTTTATCCACATACATGCACCATGGGCAACCCGCGCCCATGCATGCATGCACGTTTCCCTGTATTCAATATGACTTAATAATATAACAATTTTATCCACTTACATGCACACATGGGCAACCAGTGTCCATGCGTGCATGCACGTTTCCCTGTATTCAACATGACATAATAACAGTTTTTTTAGCCACACACATGTACCATGGGCAGCCTGTGCGCATTCATGTTTCCCATACATTCGATAAGACCAGATAATATAACAGTTTAGATCCACAAACATGTACACCTGTATATATACTGAGAATTATGTTATTCAGTTTCATATTTTTTTAATATTTTTTTTTACATTTCTTTTGAATTGATGTAATGTAGTACAGACCAGACTTTGATGTCCTCAGTTAGGTTATTCCATAAATCCACCCCATATCTTGTAAGACACATTTGTTTCATTGTTGTACGAGCACACTGTTTTTTTAAATTATATTTCCTTCTTAAATTGTAACCTCCCTCTCTTTCACTAAACAATTTTTGGAGGTTATCTGGTAATAGGTTTTGTTTCACTTTGAAAATTATTTGTAGAGTTTTAAATTCTGCAAGATCTCTAAATTTTAGGATTTTGGATTGTAAAAACAGTGTACTCGTATGATCTCTGAAGCTTGCATTATGGATGATTCTTATTGCCCTTTTCTGTAGCTTAAAAAGTGTGTCTACATTACTTTTATATGTATTACCCCATACCTCAATGCCATAACTAATATATGGTAGTATTAATGTGCAATAAATAATATATAAGGAATCCTGATCTAAGAAGTTTTTGGCTTTCCCCATTATGGAAATACTTCTGGCCATTTTGGATTGTATGCTAGCAATGTGGGGTTTCCAGCACATCTTGTGATCAATTATTATTCGTAAAAATCTGTATTGGTTAACCCTTTCAATAGGAACCATGTCAATTTTAAGATTTACTTTTGTTTTCATTTCTGGTTTCCAAAGAGCATTAGTTTTGTCTTTGAAATATTAAGTGACAATTTATTACCATCAAACCAATTTTTAAATTTAAGAATTTCTATTTGCATTTCGATCACAAGTTGTTCCAGGTTTTCCCCAGAACATACTATTGTTGTGTCATCAGCAAAGAGGATAAATTTCAGTTTTTCAGAGATGAGTTGCAAGTCATTAATGTAAATTAGAAAAAGTTTAGGTCCTAAAACGGACCCTTGTGGAACTCCACAATGTATCTGTTTAAACAAAGATTTATATTCTCCTATTTGTACATATTGTTGCCTGTTGTTTAAATAAGATTGGAGCCAATTTAGTGCAGTACCCCTTATGCCAATTTTTTCCAATTTACGTAATAATATTTTGTGGTTAATAGTATCAAATGCCTTTTTTAAGTCAAGTGACAACAAATGACAAAGTTTTTTTATTCGGCACACAAAATATTCAAATAGAAAAAAAAAGAACAATTCCACAGACAAAACTAGTAAGTCCGAAAGGGTGTGGACTGAAGCAAAGCTTATTAGCGCCCACCCCTGCTAGTACAAGTCCAACAATTCTAATCAGTCATATTTACATAAATACAAATTCACTACTACATGTCGACACACAGACATACACATCAATATACTATTCACTTATAATTCTATTTATATAGTACCAGATCACAAGAAAGTCGAATCAAGGCACTTTACGCCAGTAAGGACAAGTCAATGAAGATCGCCATTGTATGAGGGCTGTCCGTAAAGTATAGGTCCTTTTTATTTTTTTCTAAAACTATATGGATTTCATTCATATGTTTTTACGTCAGACATGCTTGAACCCTCGTGCGCATGCGTGAGTTTTTCCACGCCTGTAGGTGATGTCATTCGCCTGTGAGCAGTCCAGCCCCTCGTCGGAATTCCTTTGTCTGAGAAGTTGCTGAGAGACTGGCGCTTCGTTTGATCAAAATTTTTTCTAAACCTGTGAGACACATCGAAGTGGACATGGTTCGAAAAATTAAGCTGGTCTTCAGTGAAAATTTTAACAGCTGATGAGAGATTTTGAGGTGATTCTGTCGCTTTAAGGACTTTTCATGGTGCGAGACGTCGCGCTGCGCTCTCAGGCAGCGTCATCAGCCTGTTTCAAGCTTAAAACCTCCACATTTCAGGCTCTATTGATCCAGGACGTCGTGAGAGAACAGAGAAGTTTCAGAAGAAGTCGGTTTCAGCATTTTATCTGGATATTCCACTGTTAAAGGAGATTTTTTTAATGAAAGACGTGCAGGCGGATTGCAGCGTCGGCTCGCAGCCGCCGCGATGCTCCGCCACAGGAAAAACACCTCTGTTGGAAGCCTTGAGGACAAGTTGGAACATCTCCAGCTGATAAACAATTTCTCATATACTCACTCCACTGAAAGCCATCAAAAGCCGCCTAGATTTTACAAATGGCTATCAACACGGAGGTGTTTTTCCTGTGCCGCCGCGCCGCGTCGGCTGCGTCCCGACGCGCGGACCCGTCCGCACGTCTTTCATTAAAAAAATCTCCTTTAACAGTGGAATATCCGGATAAAATGCTGAAACCGACTTCTTCTGAAACTTCTCTGTTCTCTCACGACGTCCTGGATCAATAGAGCCTGAAATGTGGAGGTTTTAAGCTTGAAACAGGCTGATGACGCTGCCTGAGAGCGCTGCGCGACGTCTCGCACCGTGAAAAGTCCTTAAAGTGACAGAATCACCTCAAAATCTCTCATCAGCTGTTAAAATTTTCACTGAAAACCAGCTTAATTTTTCGAACCATGTCCACTTCGATGTGTCTCACAGGTTTAGAAAAAATTTTGATCAAACAAAGCGCCAGTCTCTCAGCAACTTCTCAGACAAAGGAATTCCGACGAGGGGCTGGATGACTCCTCCCACAAGGAGTGCTCACAGGCGAATGACGTCACCGACAGGCGTGGAAAAACTCACGCATGCGCACGAGGGTGCAAGCATGTCTGACGTAAAAACATATGAATGAAATCCATATAGTTTTTGAAAAAAATAAAAAGGACCTATACTTTACGGACAGCCCTCGTATGTTTCTTTTTATCAATATTATTTGTTATTTCTTCCACTAAATCAATTAAAGCTAAAGTTGTTGATCTATTTTTTCTGAAGCCATACTGGTTATCATTTAATATCTTGAACTTTTCAATGTATTGATCTAACCGTACTGTATATAGTTTTTCTAAAATTTTTGAGAATTGAGATAACACAGATATAGGTCTATAATTTGAGAATAGATACTTATCTCCACTTTTATATATGGGTGTAATTTTGGCAATCTTCATTTGACTTGGAAACTCTCCATTAATAAATGATAAGTTATAGATATGACTTAGAGGTTTTCCAATTTCATTAATGACTTGCTTAATTATTGTAGTGTCCAACTTATTGCAATCTACTGATTTTTTTGTCTTCAATTCATTAAGAGTGTTTATTATTTCCATTTCATCTGTTGCTGATAGAAAGAATGAATTTGAGTTTACTTATTCAGCACCTATTTCTGAGGCTGAATATGGCATTTTTATTTCAGCTGCCAATTTTGGCCCTACGTTGACAAAATAATGATTAAATGCATTTACTAGCTCTTCGTTGTTATAGATTTTTTTTTATCACTGTCAATGAAATACGAAGTCTCTTAGATAATAAATCGACCCTTTTATTTTTTTTTTTAACTATATGGATTTGAATGACATGCGATTACACCAATCATGCTTGAACCCTTGTGCGCATGCGTGAGTTTTTTCACGCGTGTCGGTGACGTCATTTCCCTGTGGGCAGGCCTTGAGTGAGATGTGGTCCCGCCCTCTCGGCTGAATTCCTTTGTTTCACACGCTGCTCGAGACGGCGCGCGTTGCTTTATCAAAATTTTTTCTGGACCTGTGAGGAATATCCGAGTGGACACTATTCGAGAAATTAAGCTGGTTTTCTGTGAAAAGTTTAACGGCTGATGAGAGATTATGGGGTGTTTCTGTCGGTGTAAGGACTTCCCACGGAGCGGGACGTCCTGCAGCGCTTCCAGGCGCTGTCGTCGGCCTGTTTCGAGCTTAAAACATCCTAATTTAAGGCTTAATTCACCCAGGACATCGTGAGAGAACAGAGAAGATTCAGAAGAGGCCGGCATGAGGAATTTATGCGGACATTCCACTGTTTAAGGACATTTTTTTAATGAAAGACGTACGCGCAAATTCGCCGAGTCGTTTCCGTGACGACTCGGCAAATCTGTGCGCCGCGACAGGAAAAACACCTCCGTGTTGAAAACCATTTGTAGAATTCAGGCAGCTTTTAATGCCTTTCAACAAGTGAGTAACTGAGAAATTGTTTAACAGCTTGGGCATGTTCCAACTTGCCCGTTAAGATTTCCAACGGAGGTGTTTTTCCTGTCGCGACCCCCCGCGGTCGGGTCCGGCCCGACATGCGACTCTGCCCGCACGTTCTTTCATTACAAAATGACCGTTAACAATGGAATGTCCGAATAAACTCCTCATGCCGACTTCTTCTGAAAGTTCTCTGTTCTCTGACGACTTACTGCGTCAACAGAGCCTGAAATGTGGAAGTTTTCAACTTGAAACGGCAAGACGCTGCCGCCTCGAAGCGCAGATCGCCGTCAGGCGCCGTGGACCGTCCTTAAAGCGACACTACCAGACCAAAATCTCTCATCAGCCGTTAAAATTTTTACCGAAAACCAGCTGAATTTATTGAATGGTGTCCACTCAGTTGTGCCTTACAGTTTTGAAAAAATTTTTATCAAACAAAGCAACAGTCTCTGAGCCATTCCTAAACAATTAAAAAATCGACGAGCGGGTGGACGACTCCTCACTCAAAGACTGCCCACAGGCGAATGACGTAACCGACAGGCGTGAAAAAACTCTTGCATGCCCACGAGGGTTCAAGCATGTCTGATGTAATCACACGTGATTCAAATCCATATGGTTTTTGAAAAAATAATAAGGTCGGATACTTTTCTAATAGACCTCGTAGTCCGGCAAAATACTACGGTTCTCCTTTTTCTGATGACACTATTCATTACACTCCAGAGGCTTTTAATATTTCCCTTGTTTTGTTCTAGTTGTGTTTTATAATACATTTTTTTACAATTTCTTAATACACATGTCAACTTATTTTTATATATTTTATATTTATTTTCTGTTTCGGTTGTTCTTTCTTTAATAAATACCCTGTATGGCCAGTTTTTCTTTTTACAGGCATTAATTAAACTACTTGTCATCCATGGGTTGGTTTTAGCTTGTTGTTTGATTTGGATTGATTTCACAGGGCAACATTGATCACAGAGAGTCAAAAATTTATTCAAAAAAGTGTTATAAGCCGAGTTAACCTCAGTTTCATCTAATATTACTTTCCAGTCTTGTTTTAATAGATTTTGTTTGAATATCATTATTGATTCATTTGTTTTTACTCTTATAAAATTAGTAATCTTAATATTTTTCTTAACTTTCCTATAGTTATAACTTATTTTCATAGTTACAAATACTGGTAAGTGGTAACTTATATCGTTTATTAATATGCCACTGGAAATGTCATTGTTTAATATGTTAGTGAAAATATTATCAATTAGTGATGAACTCTGTGCAGTGATTCTGGTTGGTTTAGTTATTTTTGGATGGAATGACAAGCTATACATAGTATCCATAAAATTTTCCGTAGGCTTATGTGTACTCATTTTTAATAAATCTATATTAAAATCCCCACATATAAAAACATCTTTATGTTCCATTTTCGTATACAAATTATGCATTAGTTCCGTAAACATTTCAATACTTGATCCAGGAGATCTATAAACACACGTAATCAATATATTTTTTCTGTTTTCCATTATCAATTCAATTGTTATACACTCCATAATATCATCAATAGCCAATGTCATGTTGTCAATCTGTTTTGCATATAAGTTGTGTTGTGTTCTTCTTTGATGCATAATACCTTAGCTTCTTCTGGTGTACCTAATAGTTTTATGTAAACTCTGCAGTTAGAGGTCCATGTTCCTTGGATTTTGTTTTGCTTCTTTAGTAGATGGGCTTTTCTAGCTATATCTGCATTTTTTTTGGTCAGATGATCATTTATGTATACCTTGGTCCCTTTAAGTTTCTTTCCCTGCTTTAATATGGTTAACTTATGTTTCCTATTAACAAACCTTACTATTATTGCTGATTTTTGTTGCTTGTCTTTTCGGGGCAGCAGATGACATGCCTCTATATCATGCGTGTTCATTGTAATTCCTTTGGTAGCAAAGAAGGTGACCACTTGTTGCTCCAATGATTCCAGATCTTTGTCAGTGGGCTCCTCTTCGTTGGTTACTGCTCTTGCATAAGTTCTTGGTTTGATGTCAAGGCCTGTAACCACACCCACACCTTCTCCATGGACAAAGTACCTCTATCTGTTTAGATTAGTACTTTAGTTCTAGTAAATTTATTAAATTAAATTAAAGAAGTAATTAAAATCTCCCAACTAATAACAGCGAGCTAATTTATTGGGAAAATACCGAGAAACATGTCAAATGTATTTCTAAATTCTATATATTTATTTCAGTAGCAGCTCACAATTGGTAAATATTGCCATTGTGTGTCAGCACTGTTTCCTTACTTTATCTTAAAGTTAGTCTTTATATGATAGTATTTTTATAAACAGCTTAATGTTAGCATGGCATTAGGTTCAATCTCAAGGTGCTGATGTTGCACCTAGAGTTAGCATGAGCTGAGTGCCTCCATTGTGATTCATAATCTGCTTCAAAAATACATAGACATTAACATAAATGCACAGGTGCTATCTTTAGCCTGTTTGCAATGCTAACACAATGCTAATGGGCTACCATTGGCATGAAAACATGCTAGCAAAATGAGCTAATGCTAGCATAACAAGCTAATGTTAGCATGAGCTGACTGAGTGCCTCCATTGCAAGCAATGACATTTAATATAATGAAGGCAAAGCCTTTGACCGAGCCGCATTTTTCTCTATGGAAAAATATTGAAGTTGTTTGTTTGACATACTATAAAAAAAGAAAATTCAATTGGACAATATTATTTTAATAATTTTCTTCAGGGGTTGATGATTTAATTAAAAAAGTGATGTTTACACAATAAAAGATATTTATTCTTCTGACTTATGTGACACTGACAACTAGAGCTGGGTATCAATTCAAATTTCAAAAATTGTTTTGATTCTTAAGATTCAGAATTGATTATTTAGATTTGATGCAATACTGATTTGGGTTAGTGTCATTAAAACTGTTTTTGAGCTGTTACCTAATTGTCTAGTTATGCAACATATTAATACTAGTATTATACTGACATTTGACAGCAAATTAATGAAGTACTGGTAGTTAATGATGGCTATAAGACTGATGGCATGGACCAATCCCCCTCCCAGAATGACAGAGCGGTATTTTTATTTTACAAACAGGCTAAATGGCAGCCAAAACAGGACGCCAGAGGTACCTGGTTCATTGGCCCTGACACAGGTACATTTCTACAGGCTTCCATGTTTTGGCTTGATGCCTTGTTTCTTTTGGCTTTAAAGTAAGGCTGTAACAAAGGTTAAAAAAAACTATGGCTTTACTTCCCAAAATGTGGCCCTCAAAATGCAGGCAACAGTGTTTCACGGAGTTATAAATTTAAAAATTTTCCCGGGGCAAACAGTCCCAGTCTCCCCTACAGTACAGGCTGTGCGGCACACTGCAGGAGAACTTCTCTCACGGCCACGCAGACTGACTGGCGGTTCAGTCAGTCTTTTCCACCAGCACTTGCTACAGAACCTTCGCACTCTCTCCCACGGAAAAGGCACGTTATGAGGAATGAACGCAAAAAACCCCCCCAAAAAAAACCAAAACACCTATGTGTGAATTAAATGGCAGACTTCTGTTTTTTTGCCCGCAAAAGACAAGAGTCCAGGTCATCATGACTGACATCTTTAAACTGCTTTGACATAGGTTGATGAATAAATTATAGGCCTGCTTCGAAATCAGAACCACCTGGTAATTTTTCACACTCTCGGAAACAGCAGAATGCACCAACTGCAGCGGCATTTTTTCAGCGACGCTGTTCCAACACACACACACACACACACACACATATATGTATATATATATATATATATATATATATATCGTTGGATGTATGAGTTGATCTGTGGGATTTAAAATCAATTTAAAAAAAATCGGCGAATCAATCTTTTCAACCCAGCATGACTGACAACATATTAAATTGCAATTACAAAAACTTTTTCCACACTTTCCTGTTACACTGAGGCTTGTAACAGTTTGTAGTTTGTAAACAGTTCCAATGAAAACTATTAACGTTTCATTGTGAAAAGGAGTGAAGCCCCCCCCACTCTCGCCAAGCAAACGGAGGGTTTGGAAACACAAAGCCTTTATCATACATAAGCCATACATTTCTGCATCTATGTGACACAGAAGTAACGGGATTATAATCAGGCATGCACATAACTGGTACTCATGGTGCTTGTACATGCTAAAAATAAAAGATGCGTGGCAGAAAACACAAGGGAAGCACTTCATAGGATGAAAGCAATGACAGATTGTAGGAAAAGTGTTTCCCTCTGTGTGCTGTCTGCTGTGCATCAATGATTTGTTAGCACACATGATGAGTACCAGTTATGTACACTGCTGATTATAATGAAAGATTCTGATGGGAGGTTTTTTCCTTTCAACTCAGACCGGAGAGCGATGCTTCACTTTGTTGATGGAAATTACGGCAGTAACACGGCTCACTCAGCTATTCGCTGGTGTCCAGCGCGATGAGCGCAAAACAAATGCAGCGAAAGCGATAACCAGTTAACGCCGTTTCTATGCGTTTCCTGCCTTTTAATTAGTACACGAACGGAATATATTAATTAATTTTTCAAAAGCACTTTGTTGATGGAAGCCGTAATGCAGCTCGCTCAGTATATTCCTACGCCAGCCTTTCGCTGGTGTCCGATGGAACGACCGCCACAACGACAACAGTAACCAGGTAACGGCGTTCTCCCATCATACACCTCGGTTTCTCCCATCATGCTTCTTGTGCACTTCCTGTGTACTTCCTGTTTTAACTTCCTGTTTGCGGTGACAAAAGCGTGCCTCCAGTTTGCGGTCATGGCGGAAAGTGAGTCAGATGGACTACGACTCTGACGTCACACTCGTCTGTCAACATCCTCGCTTTGCTCGGTATAATGTGCTTCAAAAATATATGCACACTAACATGAATACAAACAAACATGTTAACTTCAGCCCGTTAATGGGATAACATTAGCTTGAAAACACGCAAGCATAATGAGCTACTGTTAGCATGAGCAGACTGAGTGCCTCCATTGTGAGCAATGAGATTTATAATGTGGTTGAAAAATACATACACACTAAAATAAATACATACGTACATGCTAACATACGCCTGTTAGCAATGCTAATCCAATGCTAATGGGGTAACATTAGCTTGAAAGCATGCCACCATAATGAGCTAATGTTAGCATGAGCAGACTGAGTGCCTCCATTGTGAGCAATGAGATTTATAATGTGTTTCAAAAATACATACACACTAACCTGAAAACATACATACATGCTAACTTCAGCCCATTAGCGATGCTAATCCAATGCTAATGGGGAAACATTAGTTTGAAAATATGGCAGCATAATGAGCTAATTTTTCTGTGTAGGCTCTCTGTTGTCCAGGTGGTTTCTATAGTAGAGAAGCTTGAATCTTTGACTGGACTGGGTTACTTGACGCGAGGATGTTTCGCTTCAAATCGCAGAAGCTTCCTCAGCTAAAATTCTTGCTCTGGTAGTCTGACTTCTGTCTGACCCTTGTCGAGAAGAACGACAAGCGGCAGTCTGACCCATTGTCTGACATATTGTGTTGAGTCATGGGGAAACACTTACAAATCAAACACCAATCCAATATTCCTTTTGCAAAAATGAGCCATACGAATCATCTGCAATAAACATTATCGTGAACCAACTCATTCTCTATTTGTGTCTTTAAATTTATTAAAATTCATAGATTTGGTCGATTACATTACAATTCAAACTTTGTTTCAAGCGAAAAACCAAGCTTTACCGAGACATGTCCAGAGTCTGTTCAGATTGAGGGAATCCAGATATAGTTTAAGAGGTTGTGCAATTTTTATGAAACCACCAGTAAGAACAAATGTAAAGGGTTTTTGTGTGTCTGTGGTTGGGGTGAAGAAATGGAACGAATGTTCAACAGAAGTTAGAATGAGTGGTACCTTAGTAAGATTTAAGAAACTACTCAAAAAGAACATCATGTCTAAGTATCATAAAGAAGCAAATATAATTTGATTTACAGGGAATGTTCAATTTATAAGTGGGATTTATTGTATATTTGAATGTGTGGGTATGTATATGCGCATGTACACTCAACAAAAATATAAACGCAACACTTTTGGTTTTGCTCCCATTTTCTATGAGATGAACTCAAAGATCTAAAACTTTTTCCACATACACAATATCATCATTTCCCTCAAATATTGTTCACAAACCAGTCTAAATCTGTGATAGTGAGCACTTCTCCTTTGCTGAGATAATCCATCCCACCTCACAGGTGTGCCATATCAAGATGCTGATTAGACACCATGATTAGTGCACAGGTGTGCCTTAGACTGCCCACAATAAAAGGCCACTCTGAAAGGTGCAGTTTTATTGGGGGGGGATACCAGTCAGTATCTGGTGTGACCACCATTTGCCTCATGCAGTGCAACACATCTCCTTCGCATAGAGTTGATCAGGTTGTCAGTTGTGGCCTGTGGAATGTTGGTCCACTCCTCTTCAATGGCTGTGCGAAGTTGCTGGATATTGGCAGGAACTGGTACACGCTGTCGTATACGCCGGTCCAGAGCATCCCAAACATGCTCAATGGGTGACATGTCCGGTGAGTATGCCGGTCATGCAAGAATTGGGACATTTTCAGCTTCCAAGAATTGTGTACAGATCCTTGCAACATGGGGCTGTGCATTATCCTGCTGCAACATGAGGTGATGTTCTTGGATGTATGGCACAACAATGGGCCTCAGGATCTCGTCATGGTATCTCTGTGCATTCAAAATGCCATCAATAAAATGCAACTGTGTTCTTCGTCCATAACAGACGCCTGCCCATACCATAACCCCACCGCCACCATGGGCCACTCGATCCACAACATTGACATCAGAAAACCGCTCACCCACACGACGCCACACATGCTGTCTGCCATCTGCCCTGGACAGTGTGAACCGGGATTCATCTGTGAAGAGAACACCTCTCCAACACGATCTTGGAGGTGAACATGCTGGATGTGGAGGTCCTGGGCTGGTGTTGTTACACGTGGTCTGCGGTTGTGAGGCTGGTTGGATGTACTGACAAATTCTCTGAAACGCCATTGGAGACGGCTTATGGTAGAGAAATGAACATTCAATACACAAGCAACAGCTCTGGTTGACATTTCTGCTGTCAGCATGCCAATTGCACGCTCCCTCAAACCTTGCGACATCTGTGGCATTGTGCTGTGTGATAAAACTGCACCTTTCAGAGTGGCCTTTTATTGTGGACAGTCTAAGGCACACCTGTGCACTAATCATGGTGTCTAATCAGCATCTTGATATGGCACACCTGTGAGGTGGGATGGATTATCTCAGCAAAGGAGAAGTGCTCACTATCACAGATTTAGACTGGTTTGTGAACAATATTTGAGGGAAATGGTGATATTGTGTATGTGGAAAAAGTTTTAGATCTTTGAGTTCATCTCATACAAAATGGGAGCAAAACCAAAAGTGTTGCGTTTATATTTTTGTTGAGTATAGATATATAGATATGGGTAGGTGTATATGTATATAAGTGACCGTGTATATGTATGTATATATATGTATATATTTATGTATGTAAAGTATATACGTATGTATATAGGTATATATGGCACAGCCCAAGCAGAGGGTCACCCCCAAGAGCCTGGTCTGCTTGAGGTTTCTTCCTTATAAGGAGTTTTTCCTCACCACAGTTGCCTAGTGCTTGCTCTGGGGGTTGGTTGGTAAGGTTAGTCCTTACTTGCGTAAAGTGCCTTGATTTGACTTTCTTGTGATCTGGTACTATATAAATCTAATTATAAGTGAATAGCATATTGATGTGTATGTCTGTGTGTCGACATGTAGTAGTGAATTTGTATTTATGTAAATATGACTGATTAGAATTGATGGACTTGTAACAGCAGGGGTGGGCGCTAATAAGCTTTGCTTCAGCCCACACCCTTTCAGACTCAATAGTTTTGTTTATGCGTTTGTGGAATTGTTCTTTTTTTTTTATTTGAATATTTTGTGTGCCGAATAAAAACTTTGTCACTTGTCAATGAGATTTATAATGTGCTTCAAAAATACATAGACATTAAATTAAATACATATGTACATGCTAACTGTAGCCCATTAGCAATGCTAATGGAGTAACATTAGTTTTAAAATATGCCAGCATAATGAGCTAATGTTATTATGATCTGAATGAGTGCTTCCATTGTGAGCAATGAGATTTATAATGTGCTTCAAAAATACATAGACATTAAATTAAATACATATGTACATGCTAACTTTAGCCCATTAGCAATGCTAATCCAATGCTAGTGGGGTAACATTAGCTTTAAAACACGCCAATAATGGACAATTTTGCTTTGAAAAATCTTCAGATAGTTTTACATGTTTCCTGAAAAAAAAGTTAGGCTAACTATGTGTGTTTTTTCTTTTTTTGTTTTTGTTTTTCACAGGACAGACAAATGAACTAACATATAACACACACACAGATTTGAGTCTCTGAGAATTATGGTTTACTAGATATGGACACAGATACGTGAGTGTGAAATAAATCAGGTATAAGGTCTGTTCACCCGGATAGTGGAACGCAAAGCGAACATCACTCATCTCTCGTGCTTTATTCAGTTTGAGCCGTACAGAGCGTAATGTGCTATTCCTGTTCACACACTCACCATGGCCAGAGGAATAATGGCCTGAATGTCCCGCTGCACGACTGTCAGCTCTGTCACAACCTTGTCAGAATCAGGAGGTGGGTTCTGCCCCTTGTAGTCAATGTTCCAGTTGATCCTTCTGGTCACCGAGAGGCTGGTAAAGTTCTCCATGTCAAAGTCCAACTGCATCACCTCAACGTTGCCAAGTATGTCCCTGCCAGGGAAAAACAAAAAAACAAGACAAAGTGCAAATTAAAGGCAGCAGATCATGACGTCATCTTCATCATTAGTGCAGAACGGAGACAGGCAGGTAAAATGTGTACAGTCGTTAATTATAGAAGCTCTCATCATGATGCTCTGCAATTATACTGAAGCTTTTCTTCACGGTGAGCTGGGGGGCGGCAGGGGATTGTAATTAATCCTCAAATATGTAAAGTGATCACAAACTGCAAGAATGAGTGCGTGATTTATATCATTTTTCTTTACTCTTCTCCATATCTGCAGACATGTTATTAGTGAAATATTAAAGAAAAACACAACAGGGCACGGTTTCATAAAGCAGTCTAATCTGGTTTAGTTGAATAAACTCTTTTTTTTGTTACGTTAGTTATTGCACAAAGCGCTTACTTGGTGAAAGTTTCACGTTATCCAACGAAACTTTTTAGCCTGGTACAGAGGAGGCTAATCTTATTTTAGTCGCTAAAACTTCAATGTCTTACCGCAAATGGCAGCTACCATGTAAAACCACCTGATGGAACACTCAAAAGCACCCCTACATTGCTAGTATTCCTTCAAAAGGAGAGTTTCCTCTGCTTTTGGCCCTGGTTGCAGCAGACGACTGTCATGATGTGTTTGTGACAGTTCTCACACGAGCCACTGGGCGTCGCTGTTACGCTGAGCAGCGTTGTGTGCACAAAAAGGTTGAAGACAGTGTAGAAGAAGAAACAGAAGAGTGAAATGCTAGGCTAAGTGCTAAGCATGTAGTTCTGCAGGTCGTATGGGTTCATAAATGTTAATAAAGCCAGTTAACGAAACAAAGGCTGGATAGTTCATGACAACGACCAAATCGGGAGTAAACCAAACTGTCGCGCATGGAGCTGTGTCTTGCAACGGCCACGCGTGAGACCGTTATGTCTGTGAAAACAACTAAGGTAAGACAGCTAATCTACAAGTTTCGCCATGGATGTAAAATGATGATTAGACAGATAATGTTTGGTGTTAACAGACTGAAGGTTGCTTAATAAAACCAGGCCCTGGACAGCACGTAATTACTTCATATATATATATATATATATATATATATATACATATGTAAGGATTAAACAACAAGAAGCTGTGCATTATACGGTTTGAATGCACGACGCGGAGTCTAAAACACAATCACAATACAGCCACTGAGATGACGAATTAAACTTTGCCAACAAGAAAAAAACAAACAATCAAGCAAACAAAAAACAAGCATATCATAGCTAGCCTAGTTTAATAAAATCTAAAGAATTACGAACTGTTCCAAAATCTGACTATTATCGTTTGCAATCACTACTAGGACACAACAAGATAGCAATACTACGAATAAATTCCCTTCAGGTAATTTCTAACTGAGGTAGCTAGCACAATCGCTGCAAAGCTTACCATGCTAACTAGCTTGACTTGGCTAGAGTGAACGAACGTCCTGTTTTCCCAGCACGTCCTGTCCTGGCCGTCCTGGGTTTTTTTTTTTAGAAAGCGATGAAAATCTCCTTTTTGTCATTGTTTTTCATCTTTGAGCATCTTTGAGTAAACTTCGAGTATCATTTGAGTATCTCATTGCCGGGCCGGGTGTCCTGGTTTTCGGTAATAAAAATATGGTCACCCTAGGTTTGGCTGCATGTATCGGGCTCAAAATCTCCTTGATATTGTTTGCAAGAACCACATGTTCTCTGAGGAGTTTTTAATCAATTACATTTGAATGTGACACGTTACAAATTTCACTAAATTATTCTATATCCCAGGTGAGATATTAGACAGAATTCCATATGAAGATTAGCTCCACACTGACATCACAGTGGCTGTGGGAGGAGCCTATTGTCACACTTGAGGTCTCACCCGCAGTTGTTTTAAAATGTCTTTGATACCATGTCCAGTTTAGAACACCTGACAATATATTTGAGCTCCCAGTGACATTCTGGACCTTGTTCACGAATGTTTACCAATTTTCACAAAATTATCCAAATTGAGTTTTTCTTCTGGATCTGATGAACAGAGATATACATTTCTATAGTATCATATTGCTCATGTTCATGACCTGATTATTTAATTTTCTTGTATGTTCTGCACATACTGACTCGTGGAGACAGACGGTTAATTGGCATCTTGCTTACTTGTTACTTTTCTCATGTCAACAAATTTATCAGTGTTGGTTTGGGAAAGAAAGTGTGCAGATCACTGCTCTCCAATCTTACCATCCTCTTTTCTTCTGCTACGTTGAGGCCTGTGTGTTCTTGTGCAAGAAGATTGCAAATTGTGTTCCACCTCTTGCCTCCACAAATAACGTTAACTGCAGTGGCTGCAGACTCGGACCAATCAATAGCATTTCATCAGCACTTCTGACAGCCATAATTATAAAATACTTAAAGGCCAACTGAAAGGACTCAACCACAATCGCATGCACAGACAAACACACACACACACACACACACACACACACACACACACACACACACACACACACACACACACACACACACACACACACACACACACACACACACACACACACACACACACTCATCTTCAACCGCTTAGTCCCATTAAGGGTCGCGGGGGGCTGGAGCCTATCCCAGCAGTCATGGAGCGCGAAATTCTTCTTTTCACTGTAATGCCTATTTCTCTTTTTGTTGGAACCACAGTTTGTCTTCAACATTTTGACAAAATCAGCAGAATATTTATGAAACTGAGTCACAACAGCAGATCCAACGTGGCTCTTTATGTAGATTTGCCACAAGTTTGACACTGGATGCACTTTCCTGACCCAAGTCCGCAGTCTGTGGTCTTGAACCAGGAATTTTCTGATTCCAAATCAAACACATTAACCGCTTGGTCACCACACTGAGCCCAGACAGACGTTAAAAAATTAATTTCTCTCTTTAATGTTTCTCAAACTGCTTTTCTGACGCTGAACTTGGTGCCTATAAGCATGAAAAGAATAAATCTTTGACAACTGATGATGCATAAACATGTAATGTCTTTTCTCACGTCTGCAGCAAGTGTAAAAATGTGATTTTGTTATTTTTCTATGGCAAGAACCTTGAGGTTATCCTGCTCTCACCCGCAGGCTTTTGTTATCCTCTTAATGGAAAGAATGTAATAATCTGAGTTTAAAATCTTAAAACGCACACATCAACCACATTCAAATTGAATCTGTAGCAGTTAAAAAACCACAACTGCAATTTAATTTAAAATGGACTTTAAGCATGACTGCCCTCAGAAGTGCAAAGATTTTCCTTTTCCCTTTTGCTACTGTGCCAGCAATGCAGAACCAGCAACATATATCCTCTTTCAGTCTTGTGAAAAATGTTATTTGTTGAGCAAGTTATCCCGAATCTCAACAAGCCGGAGGTCAAACCATCACAAAGGTGCAAAATCAGGCTCCGCCGGTGACAAAAATCCTGCCGACCCACCCGGACCTGCTTACTGAAAGCAAAGGGTTCAGCATCTGTCCTCCACGTGAGCACAGATCCATCCCACCATTCAGTCTGAGGGCCTCTTAATGAAATCTGGATCGCCACACCTAAACAATGGTCCCGCCTGAAAAGCTTTCTCCCAGGAACATCGAGATGAGATCTCAGCCCATTTGTCTGGACATCACGCACTGAAAACAAACACCTCCTTCCACCTGCGACACTTCAAAGCTACGATCAATCTCACCCACGGGCCACGTGCACGCTCAATGCACCAGTCACTCCAAAAACATCACGTTCACTGTGCTCCATCAGAATGAAGAAGAACTTTTTAACTAACTCTAAAAGCTTTTATTTGTCTTTCACTATGACGCTCTCGTTTGGAAGTGTCAAGATCAGGTAGCGGCTCATTGTCAGAACCCCACCGGCATCAACAGACCGATGCAGTAAAGCGGCACATGATGCATTGTGTGCTTAAATACTTAAGCTTCAAAGACCAAATAGATTTTTTCCTGCCAGTCACCAGGAATTGGATATTTTGTGGCAAAATGACAGAATTTTGAATTTTTCTCAAATTCTGAAAAATAAGATTATTGTAACTTTTTCTCCCACATTTTTTAACAGTTAATTGCTGCAGCTTTTTCATTGTTATTAGTCAATAGGGGAGGGCACTGGCTATATCCACCCCCACCCCCTGATCATGTGACTTCACTGCATTTGGCAGAAATTGTCATATTCCATGGGGGGTTTGGGGTCATGTCCCGTACGACATCCAGAAATGTAAAAAAAAATTCCCCACATCTCATTTTTCAAGACCAAAGCTTACAACTACAGATTCTCTAACTTTGGCCAATAACTATTCATTTGATGTAGCCTTAGTTAATTATTTTAATTAGTTATTGTATAACTGGCTTTTAAAAGATGTCCCGTACGACACATCACACTCAGTCATGGATTTTCACGTCTTTGCAGAAGCAGTTTCTCACCAATTCAAATACACTTGCAAAAGCTAACAGATAACCACGGGTGATGAGTAGGCCAAGCAAGGTAGGCCTATAGCCCCTTTCACACTGGGCCCACTTCGAGTTGCGTCGTGCGGCATCATGACGACGCCACGTGGAAGCAACCCAGTGCTGAATCGATGTAGCTCAACGCCAGAAGAGCGCGAGGGACACAAAGGACGAAGCAAATCGGATGCCAAAAATTCTGCGTCGAGCACAGGATGCAGAAATTAAGAGGTTTCAGCACAAGTCAGAGCAAAGTGACGGTACTCAACATGACTGGAAGCCACACCCTCACAATACAACGTTACCTGATGCCAATTTATGATTCCTGCTGTGTTCCATTGTTCCCAAAGTATAAATCAGGCAGGATTGTTTTTATACCATGTACACAATGCAGTAAAACTACACGCTCAAAAAGAGCACAGAAAAAAAATATGCCGATTGCAGCCTGACAGCTGCTGCAGCTACTCACTCTTCTCTCACAACTGTGTTTAAATAAAGTCCATAAAAGTCCTGCTCACAGACTGATTGCCAGAGACAGGATATGTCCACATCCAGTAAAAAGTCCAGACATCTCCAGTCCACTCACAGACGGTTCGTTTGTGCGCACATGTGAACAATAAACAAAAAAACTGTCTGGCCTCTGCAGCTCCTCGCTCTCCCCTCAAAGTCTCTCATAATTGTGTTAAATAAAGGACAAAAAAGGACATAAGCCCTGCTCACAGACTGATTGCCAGAGGACATGTCCACATCAAGTATAATTCCAGACATCTCCACATTTACACACGGACTCTTCGTTGGCGTGCAGCTCATGGTCGTAGGAATATAGATAAACTATGACAGAAGTCAGAGCGTAGACCTGCAGCTCAGCACAAGAACACATATAAACTAGAAGAGAAATCAGAGTGCACAGTCTGGCTGCAGCCAAACTGTGCACTCTGATTTCTCTGTGCAGAGAACCTGCAGGCTGCGTCCTCACCTCCTTTCTGCCCCCCTGCTGCGTGCACCTGACGCAGACATTCCTGCATCGTCATGACGCTACATGAAGCAACTTGAAGCAGCCCCGGTGTGAAAGGGGCTTATGTGTAGCTTTGACATACCATAATACCGGTAGACATTGACTACGTTTACATGCCGTTAATATTCGGGTTAAGGTCAATATTCCGGTATCTGAATCATTAGGAATAACCTGTTTACATGCTTAAGCAGACAGAGTTACTCCTGTATACATGGTCACTGGTATCATTTGGAATAAACCCATCTAAACAGCGACGCATGGACAACGTCCAGACACACGGAGAACGTCCAGACGCACGGCGAACGTCATGACGCAAATATGTGTCATTTCCGTTTCTTCTTCCTCTTTCTACCGTCAATAAAAGACATTATATTCATGTCTTTCACAATACTAATGAAGTATTCAGTTTCCTCCTCGCTCCAAAAGTGTGGTGCTGTGCTGCTGCGTCTGGATTTCCCCATACTTGTTTACCTCTGCTTCTGTGGTGCCCGGTGGGTTGCGCGCGCCGCATACAAGTAGTTGCTGTACTCAAAAGACCAAGATTCCTTGCGGACAGGACATGCGCAGAACACAAAATAATGTTCCTTTGTATGGGGATATCCCAATGCGTGTTTATATGACCTGATATTCGGGTTAGAAAAGGAGTAACCCAGCGCTCATATTCGGGTTTTTAAAAACCCGAATATGAGCATATTCAGGTTTTTGCGGGTGTTTACATGGCCATGTGCAACTGGGTTATTGCTAATATTCCGGTTATGAAAGGGTTGGCTGCATGTAAATGTAGTCAATGAAAGCTGAGTTTTTCATAGATTTTTAAAATCTTGTTTGTGTGTTCTCATGTACACATCTGTTCTATTCTAGGTTCAAGACCATTGTATTAAAAATGTAAGTTGCTTGAAAACCTGCTAGGATTGAGGTATTTGTAGCCTTGTAACCTTCATTTTAAGTCGTTTGTCCCACACGACATACAACCTCAGTTTTCCTCCGCACATGGTAATAAGATAATTTATCAAGCACAAAATCAGTCATTTAGATATTCTACAGCATATGCTGCAACAACCTTAACTGAAATGACAGATTACAGAACTGTTTTGGGATAAACCGTATCATTTTTCAGAGAGTCCCGTACGACATATTTACGATGTCCCGTACAACACACTGCCCTGTACTTTTGTAAAGTCTCTGCATTAATAAAAAGTAGTCTTATATGAGAAAAGGTTTCATTTGGCTTCTTTTCAGACTCTAGGGAACATTTCCAGCATGGTTACATGAATCTGTTTCCATTCAACTCACAGACTTTTTGTGTTGAATTTACTGGAAAGAATTTCAGCAATTTTCTGTGTCCCGTACAACATGTTTGTTTGTTTTTTTTGCCTGTTTCCCCCCAAAAACATTTCAGATCAAAAGTATGCACAAGGCAATATTGCCCAGTGGTATCACAACCTATCTGCAACCAAATGTAGGTACTTGCTCTAACATTATCTGACCAGGCTGGAAATGCATCTCTGAATGTCCCGTACGACACATATGGAATTGCCCTTCCACTTATTTATTTATTTACTGATCTTTTTATTCAGGTTTGTCTACTGAACAGAGCTGAAGGCACTTTTGACAAGAGCCAATAATATCAACTGATATGAGCCTTTTGTAAACATATCAGTATCAGCTTATCTTGTTGAGATGAAAACTTTTAATTTACCAAATAAACAATGCAAAAATAATTAAATAAATAAAACAAAAACACTTTGGCTGTTGCAAATGGTGTCATCATGTACAGTAGTCTACATTATTTACAATGCAGTCAAGTATGGCTGGGACCCCAATCACCCCTTTGTCACATTAGCCAGAAGAGACAGAGCAGAGGTAAAGTGACTTTATAGCCACAACAGACAAGCGGTCGCTATGCCACGAGGTGGAGGTGTGGGGTGGGGGTGAGGGTGCAAAATGGGCAAAAAGCCTATTTTTTGCAAAAGCTGAGTGATGCAACATAGCGAATGCTAATCTGAGTGAAGGCAGCATGACGGAGCATGATGTACAGTACGTTGGTTGGTTGTTTTATAGTATAGTAACTATAATATTTATCGTTTTTATTATAAAGTTCATGTTTAAACCGTAAGCCTCAATTACATTTCTTTGTCACATAATGAAACTCACTTCAATCTGTGAAGTAAAAACACAATACTGATTATGGGGGGTCTGGGGAATCTCCCGCAGAAATGTTTTAAAAGAACAAGTCAAATTTTGTATATTCAGGTGAATTTTAATGGGTATGAAGCCCTCTGAAACAAAGAAAACTCACTTCAAACTATGGGGGTCTGGGGGATCTCCCACAGAAATTTTTTAAAAGAGCAAGTCAAATTTTGTATATTCTGGTGAATTTTAATGGGTATGAAGCCCTCTGAAACATTGAAAACTCACTTCAAACTGTCAAGTAAAAATTCTTTGTCTTCTGTAGTATTTTGATCTGTTCTAATTGGTGAATGCGCCAAAAGGGTGCTGTGTTACTGGCTGTACAGTCAATAAAATACAAAATTAGGGCATAAAGCAACTGACAGCGTTGTTCTGCTCTGCACAAAGTAACACCGTCACCCGTTTTGAAAACGCATGCGCACTGAGAAACTCAAAACTGGCTTATTCACATTTAATCAGTAAAATGCTGTCACTCGTAAAACAAACTAGGGCTGCAACTAACGATTATTTTAGTAATCGATTAATCATTTTTTTGTTGTGGTTTGTTTTTTTTTTACTTACATGTGAGTTTTGCCAATATTTCTTGAAGTGAGTTATTAAAAGGCCTTTATCATGCAACATCAACGTTTGACCTTGTAACAAAGTTATGATGTTATATTCTCGTCAAAGTGGAGTAATGTTTGTTTTATTTTGCACATACATACATCACCGACACCACAGAGATTTCCATCAGGTTTCACCCAATTATGAGCATTTTTAGATGCCCACAGCAACTATCTCAACCACTGACAACATATTACAGCAAGAGTCCACTAAAGTATTTTAAAGGCCTGACTAAAGTGTAATATGTGATCTTAAATAAGAAAATTTCATGAAAAAAGACACAAATGTGCATTTTACTGCATTTTATTTTTTCTTGTGTAAAAACAGCTTAGATGTGGTTTGACCGAAACAAATTATTAAACGTAAATAAAACAGGGATGAAGTGGAGCACTAGGTGTTCACAGGAAACATTTATATCTATATTTATTTATTTACATTAGTGTTCAGAATAATAGTAGTGCTACGTGACTAAAAAGATTAATCCAGGTTTTGAGTATATTTCTTATTGTTACATGGGAAACAAGGTACCAGTAGATTCAGTAGATTCTCACAAATCCAACAAGACCAAGCATTCATGATATGCACACTCTTAAGGCTATGAAATTGGGCTATTAGTAAAAAAAAAGTAGAAAAGGGGGTGTTCACAATAACGCTACAAACTCAAAACTATTATGTTCAAACTGCTATTTTAGCAATCCTGTGAATCACTAAACTAGTATTTAGTTGTATAACCACAGTTTTTCATGATTTCTTCACATCTGCGAGGCGTTCATTTTGTTGGTTTGGAACTAAGATTTTGCTGGTTTACTAGTGTGCTTGGGGTCATTGTCTTGTTGACACACCCATTTCAAGGGCATGTCCTCTTCAGCATAAGGCAACATGACCTCTTCAAGTATTTTGACATATCCAAACTGATCCATGATACCTGGTATGCGATATATAGGCCCAACACCATAGTAGGAGAAACATGCCCATATCATGATGCTTGCACCACCATGCTTCACTGACTTCACTGTGAACTGTGGCTTGAATTCAGAGTTTGGGAGTCGTCTCACAAACTGTCTGCGGCCCTTGGACCCAAAAAGAACAATTTTACTCTCATCAGTCCACAAAACATTCCTCCATTTCTCTTTAGGCCAGTTGATGTGTTCTTTGGCAAATTGTAACCTCTTCTGCACATGTCTTTTATTTAACAGAGGGACTTTGCGGGGGATTCTTGCAAATAAATTAGCTTCACACAGGTGTCTTCTAACTGTCACAGCATTTACAGGTAACTCCAGACTGTCTTTGATCATCCTGGAGCTGATCATTGGGTGAGCCTTTGCCATTCTGGTTATTCTTCTATCCATTTTGATGGTTGTTTTCCGTTTTCTTCCACGCGTCTCTGGTTTTTTGTCCATTTTAAAGCACTGGAGATCATTGTAGATGAACAGCCTATAATTTTTTGCACCTGCGTATAAGTTTTCCCCTCTCCAATCAACTTTTTAATCAAACTACGCTGTTCTTCTGAACAATGTCTTGAACGTCCCATGTTCCTCAGGCTTTCAAAGAGAAAAGCATGTTCAACAGGTGCTGGCTTCATCCTTAAATAGGGGACACCTGATTCACACCTGTTTGTTCCACAAAATTGACGAACTCACTGACTGAATGCCACACTACTATTATTGTGAACACCCCCTTTTCTACTTTTTTTTTTACTAATAGCCCAATTTCATAGCCTTAAGAGTGTGTATATCATGAATGCTTGGTCTTGTTGGATTTGTGAGAATCTACTGGTACCTTGTTTCCCATGTAACAATAAGAAATATACTCAAAACTTGGATTAATCTTTTTAGTCACATAGCACTACTATTATTCTGAACACTACTGTATGTTCATTGTTAGATGGTTTTACCTTTTCTGTTGTGTTTTGTTTTATCAGGTTGTTTTGTCTGTTTCTCTAAAATTGTATTGTAGCAATATTAGTTATAGTAGTTATATTAGTTATTATTACTTTTGTTGTAGTTGCTATTATTATTAATATAATATGCATATTTTGCGGACATGAAGCTCGTCAGCATTTCACCATGTCATTTAGGTTCTTCAGACTTTATTTTGATTAAATGCTTCAGGGGAGCATTAGCATGGCAAAAACATTTCAACCCTAAACCTACCCCCCCCCCCCACCCCGACTCCCGGTGTTTATAAGCATTTTTCTTTATTTGCCTCTCACATACTTGGAAAAGCTCCTCGCCATCTAGCCATGTCCTTTATGTGCTTCAGACTTTTTTTCAGTAAAATTGTTTCTTGGGAGCATGAGCATGACTAAAACCTTTTAGCTTCTGGGGGGGGGGGGGGGGCCTCCACCCCCCAGATCCCCTGCCTTTTTAGGCATTTTCCTTATTCTGCCTTCCAGCTTCTGGAGGGGCTCTGCTCCCCCATACTCTCCACCTTTTTAAGCAATTTTCTTTTTTGCTTTTCAGCTGACCCCCCAATTACAGCCTTAACCCCCTGCCACTTTAAAGTAGACCTGCACTGAAATAAATGCAGTCAGATCTTTGGACCAAAAAATGACTTATATTTACACATAAGATCCTTCTGAATGTAGTAAAGTAAATCTGCAAGCCCAGATCTGTCATTCAACGGAGAAATCTTCATTTAAAAATGACAAATTTACAGCTAACATTTAGCTCTCCGCAAAACTGTCATCTCATCATGGACGCTGCCGAGATGTCACGGAGAAGACCCTCTCCCAGCATGCATTGCGCGCGCCAACTGTAATTTGTGGATTTACGTCAGGTTTCATCTGCACCTTTTTCTTGTCTTATGTCTTTTTCTTGGAAGGATCTACTTTTTTTAAACCTCATATTGTCTTGGGGTACGCTTGATGAGTACACATTTCTTTCATTTGCGCTTGAGAATTATTTTGGGGGACTTTTTCATATGCCTGTTTGATTGAGTTGTGTTGCATTGAAAGTCTACTGTCTTTCGCCTCCGGTGTTACCGTCGCGGGGTACAGAGGCGGGGCCCGCAAAGAATTCAAGTCATTAAAAAGATATAAACCTCTCTCAGCGGCCACGGAGCTCTGCGGCTCCGATTACCGAGACGTGCGGCGCTGCAGATTTTGCCGCAAGAAGTCTGTCCTCGCGAGCAACAGGTGTCACCGGCCACTCCTCATCAAAACGGCGAGTGTAGTCTCTGGACTTGTGCCAAGTTGGCTGCGCCTCCATTCAGTAGACAGAGCCGTGTCTGCGGCTGCACAGCAGACACGGGGGTGTGAGTGGCCCGCGGCGGAATTTAACGAGCGCATGCACTCGGTAAGCACATCGGAGACAGTGAGAGCGGTGTTGGGGAAGAACGTCTCCCGCTGTCGATGCCGCCGCTGATCTGAGCATGCAGAGCTGTATCTCGCATTCATTGCAGCTTACTTTTGGATGTTGAAACCAGGACGTGTATAACAGTAACATTACTAACAGATAAAATCAATTTCAATGTGGGATCGGACTGAAGGCTGGAGCGCGTCGTCTTGTCCCCGACGTCATGGAAATGACCCGGATGTACAAACTGTTTTCGCGGAGGGCTAAATTTTAGCTGCAAATTTGTCATTTTTAAATTAAGATTTCTCCGCTGAATTACAAATTTGGGCTTACAGATTTACTTTACTGCATTCATAAGGGTCTTATAAATACATATCAGCTATTTCTTTCTGAAATCTGACCACATTTATTTCAATGCAGGTCTACTTTAAATACAAGAAATACAAAAATAAAGAATTCAAATTTATAAAAAAATTATCTTCCTCAAACTCACATTGAAAGCAAATCTCTAAAACTTGATAAAACCTGTAAATAGTAATCAGTTTTATTGCCAGTTTTCTTTAGACAAGTCAGGGGATGGAAACAAGAACATTTCCAAGTCACTGAATATGTCTTGGACTTTATTTACATCAATTACGAAGAAATACAAAAGTTTCTTTTACCAAAACATCAAATCTCGGCTTTCATCTCAAATGTACTTTCTGTCAAATTGTAGCTGAACTTTCAGGTCTTCTTTTTGAGAAAATCCTCCTCTACACAACTTCATCAGGAAGCTGGATTTTATATTTTTAAGTTCTAGATATAAATTCAGTTCATATAAGTTCAGTTAAGGAAGATAATTTTAGAAAAAAATGTATTTGAAATGGAATAAACAAATTAAAATGTGTGAAGTTTTAGAAAAAAAATGTATTTGAAATGGAATAAACAAATTAAAATGTGTGAAATACCAAGTGTTCCAAAACTTTTGAGGGCAATTGAGAAACACTGAGGAGCAACATCTTACTTTTTATATATAGTGCAGCAGATAAGAGAATGTTTAGAGTGGAATCCTCCAAATGGTGATACAAACATCAAATATGGCACAAATAATCCATAGACATTAACTCTTTTAAAAAACTGATTGGCCACTTGAATTTTCAAGAGGCAGCCAGGTAGCAGCCAATTTAAGACTTACACAGGGATCTAAATCAGGGGTGGGCAACCTGTTCCAGAAAGGGCCAAGAGGGTGCAGGTTTTCTTTGCAGCCACTGACTCCACCAGGTGATTTCAATGATTCATATCACTTTGAGCAGATAGAATCAGTTAATCAGTGAAATCACCTGGTGGAATCAGTGGCTGCAAAGAAAACCTGCACCCTTTTGGCCTTTTCTGGAACAGGTTGCCCAACCCTAGTCTAAATTAAAAGATGCTCCAATCATATAGAAAACTACACCACATTATTTGCTGAATCATAACGATTCCAAAAAAGGTATAGTTTGGACAATCTGTGACTGAATGTTATGGAGTTATGAGGTAAAAGCAGCATTAATGGTGTCAAAGGTCAGTTTCAATTTGTACAGGGGTCAAAAGTTAAAGTTGCTCCATTAATTTTGCTCCATCTGTATTTGTACTGAATTGGATGCTTTTATCACCATTTGAAGGATGGTTTCAGCTATCTGCTGCACTAATAAGCCAACAACAATAAACCACCCGAATTAAAGGAGAAATGTTGCTTTTAACAAACTTGACCTCATTTCTGGCATAAAATATGGCCATTTAAGCCGTGGTCACAACCCGCCGTACTTACACGTGCGTGCAGTCTACTTGCAAAAATGTGGGCTAAATTTGGAGATCCGTACGTCGTAAGTACTGCCTCAGTACGAATTTAGGAGCACGCAGACACACGCAGACACGCCGTAGAGGTTTTAGTGCATGCAGAGCTTTCGCTGCGGTCAGGCTGCGGATTCACCAGCAGTGCAGATGACGCATGTTGTGAGTACTGCCTCAGTACGGATTCAAAGCAGCACATTTTCATTCAATTACTATTGAATTAATCAAATCCGTACGGATTTGGAGGCAGTACGGATTTGGAGGCCGACAGACTTGCATGCACAACGCAGCTTCTCACTTGGACTTTATTTCCAAACGTCAGCAACACACACTCTAAAGCTTCGGTCTGTTAACTAGCTTTAACTTTTCGAGGCAAGTAAACACTCGTACAACTGACCGCTGCAGGCTGGACATGCTCATGCATCGCCGATGCCGAAAAACACCTGCTGCTCCGGTCCCGCTCATAAAAAAAGAAAAGCGACACCCCCCCCCCACAACACACACACACACACACACACACACACACACACACACACTGCTTTATTGTCATCTCTCTTTATCGTTACGCTCCTAGAGACGTGCATTGAACGTACTCCCTCCCTCCTCTTGCTACTGCCTCCGTACGTTTTCACAAAAACGTAGTGGCCGTGGCATCCGCAGAAAACGTACGGCGAAAAAAAACGCACGGTGGGTTGTGACCGGGGCTTTACTCGCCAATATAAGTTCATCTTCTAAGGTGGATTAGAACTCTTTGTGGTACACAGCACAAACTACTGGACAGGAGGAACCTAGCAGTCAATGTGACTCACTGATTGTGTGGTGCCGTGACATGTCAATCATCTGTGTCCAATCAGATTTCAGGAGAGTCCAGTGAAACCCCGGCCTCCGCTCTAGTTCCACCCATGCCAGGAAGTGTTTGACATTTGAACATTTCCTGTTTCACTGTCACTGAGAATTCAGCATTTCCTGTTTGAGTGTCAGCTTGCCACTGAGTTCCCGCGAGATTCCATGGGATCTCGTCTGTCAATCCAGGAAGTGTTTGACATTTGAACATTTCCTGTTTTACTGTGGATTTGAAAATTGGCACGTCCTGTGTAGGACGCCCTGTACCAGTGAGTGAGCTTTGCGCCGCTGTGCGACGCTTCACTCATATAAATAAGGATAAACAAAAAAAAAATTACAGTTCGTAATATATTTGACTCTTTTACGACAACAAATGCTAAGCCATTAATTATTTATTATACAGAAAACAAATGCACACAAACTGTGCTGAGATGCGAACAGCTTAATGCTAACTTTAACACTGAAAACGCCATAGACACGCTAACGCGTTAGCATTGGTCCCGTGTTTAAGTTATAAAATACATCTATCAACAGACATATGCTCTTTAGGGTTTTAGCGGGGGGGAATTAAGATAAAGCGAAATAATACAACAAACCATCGAAACAGTGAGTTGAATCAATGCTTCATTGGTTCAAAGCAAAGCCACACCCCGCTCTACTTGGGGAGTGTCTGCCAATGTTCTCACGACGACAGGGAGGAGAAGGACTGTGGCTCATGGCAAGCAGTAAACAGAGCAGAGAGGAAGGAAAATTCACACAGTCCCTTCCTCCGCAGTGTGGCTCCATACTGGCAGACATTGCTGTTTGATTAGCGCAGAATGGGATGTTGCTTTGACAGTGAGACTATCATATTTCGGCCGCAAAACATGCATGACACCACGTGCGCACACGTATGTGTGGTTAAATTTTCCAAATGACGGAAATCCGTCGTGGTGACGGAGAACTTTAACCCATGAAATAAGGACGCTTCAATTCCAAAAATAAGCAACATGGACAAATAAACCTGCACTGGACAACATATTGGATGTTATTTGATGTGGTCTGGAGAGAACAAATTGTCAGGTGGAGATGGATTGTCGGCCCATATTGTTGGAAACACTTCCTAGAAAAATGTGAGACCAATTAGATTTTTTTTAATCAGATTTTTTATTTGGGATTTTTGTACACTGTTGTTGTGCCCTTTTATGGTCTGTGTTTATTTTGTTCAGCATTTTGATACCTGGGAAAGTGCTATGTAAGTTATTATTATTAATGAATGTGTGATTTTCCACTCTGCAAATTCCATCAGGGGATACATCACCAGACCACCAGACTAGTAAAAAAACAAAAAACAATTTAGTGACTTACTCTGGAAAGAACAGTATATCCAATTTATTTTTGGAACCTCACATGTGTAAAAACCTTCCAAATTAAAGCTGAAAGTCTCCACCTAAACCTCTTGATTTTTAGTACATGGGGCCAAAATAATTAAATGGCCTCCACTGTCCAAGTACTTATGGGCCTGGGTGCAAGTCTTTCTACCGTTGCATAGAGATTGGTAAGGAAGCTGGCTGTGTTGCTATAGCGACTCTGATGATGCGGTTTGTTGCCTGAGGGATGAGCTCAGGCTGAATGAGATTCCATGCTTCGCATTTCGACATGATTTTTGAAATCTCTAAAAGCACAGATTGTAAGAGATTCCAGCTTGGTGCCAGCACAGGGCATTAAGGTGTCTCTGCTGTCACCGATCGTCTGTATTCGCTCTCGATCGCTTTGCAGTGAGCGTATTAATGGCTGCACAGTGGTTGGACCCATATCTCTTGATCTGTTTTCATGTTCCCAACAGTTTTTAAAAATGTCTCGGCTATTTTCTCCTCCATTACTCCAGCAGTGTGACTTTCTGGAACGCTATATTTCTTTGTGATTTACCATTGGGAGTGTAGGATGACCTTTGGACCAAAATACTAAATTATGCATTCTTTTCCTAATTAATGTCAATGGAATTGAGTTCTTAAGGTTTCAGACAAAGAATAAATGCTCTGAGAGGAAATGTAGAGGGAAATGTTTCACTGAGCTTTACTTTACGCTCCCATTTTTTAGGAAGGAAGACTTAAAATTTTTCAAGTCATTATTCATAGCACCCTTCAGCTTTGATAGCAGCTAATAGAAAAATTGCACAAGTGTTGAACAAACAAAATGCAAGACAAATTAATTTGCGGAGAAAAAGTAGTGGGAGGTGAAGGCTTAAATGAGCCTGGACGGGAAAAAAAAGAAAGGCAGGAGAGGAAGCAAAGATGCATAAGAACGTCCTCCCCATTTCCATTAAGCTAATGATGCGCTGTCCGTAAAACACAGTCTGTACTTTTTAAAGCTGCAGCTGGAGGCTTTATTCCAGCTCTCAGGAGGATTTCGCTCTTTGATCCGAGTCCCGTTTGAACTGATTAACAGCGAGAGTTCAGCAGATCAAAGCACTGCAAGCAGAAGCTAAAACAGAACAGAAATACTCGACGCAGGGTCGACAGGAGTTCCACCGAGATTTACAGCAGTGTAGGTGTGTGGTGGACACGCCCACTGAGCCGATAAAGTCGGCTTGATGAATGTTTCAATGCAACCTCCAGTGCTGAAAGGCTAAAACGTTGCAGTTCCTTTAACGTCCACTTGAGGCTGGCTCCAAAAGTGAGGGAATCTCCATTAAAGCCCATGTTAAACTGTCCAACTTTACAGAAGGAATAAACATTATAACGTTACATCTTGTTACTGTTGTGGTTAAGTAACAGGTCATGAGACAGAATGAGCAGTCAAACAGATTCTTCAAGTAAGAATCAGGCTGGTATCTCACTGGGCTGCGACAGCCTGTAAACGCCATCGCAGGCTGTTCACCATCCCCCTGCGCCCACGCTTCATTTGATTTTTGAATGAACAAAAATATTACCGTGATGAACTCCCTCACCAAATCATCAGGCAGGCACTTCATACCCCTCACCACGTCGTCTCTGTGACTCAGAATGTTTGCAGCATGTGACACACCTTGTGAGGGGTTGACACACACGTTTCTTTTCATATGATTGGAGAAGAACAGCGCTTGTGGAAGTGACTGAACACTCCATCAGCCTCCAGCCACCCTGATCTACAGCCGGCCTAAACCCAGCCAACATGCACACGAGCTGCATGAACCGCATTCATTGTGTCTATTTATTTATTTATTTATTCTGAGGACAGAAGTGGATTGAAGTTTAATGTTACTGGTCAGCGCACACTCGCCGTGCACGCGTGGATAGCGTGCTGGGCATCACCTGTGCATTGAATGAGGACTACGTCAGAACTCCACCTTTACTTTTTTAACTGGAGTGCTTCCAGAGGATTACAGAGCCTGTGTGCACATGCAGCAGCACTTCGAGTGCAAAACGGTGCTCGGCCAGCGGAGGATTGTGTGGTCATTTGTGGGAGGAGAGGACGCTCACCAGCTGGGACAATAACATTGATGTACAGGACCTCCTGGACATCTTCTGCAAGTCTGTGAGTGGCTTTCCATGTTTCTTCTGTTTTTAATTATTATTTATTATTATTTTATTATGTATTTGACTTGATTTTATTAGTACTTTTAGTGTTTTTCTGCCTAAACGCAGGGGAATTTTCACAGCCTCTTTCACATAATAACACTGTAATACTCCACATTCGTCCTGCATGTGCAAACGTGATGTCATGTCAGCCACACGAGTACCACTGAACATCTGTGAGAGTGTTGCGCAGTATTTGTGTGCAAATCCTTGTGCCCGCAAAGGACGCGTCAGCGCCGCTTGACTTTCAATGAGATTCCCATGAGAAAGTTATCACATTTCCCCTGTGTTTCATGCAATTTTGTGTCTCTGCCTCCTCTCCACCAGTGGTGCGTCAGTGAGATACTCGCCTGAGGAACACCCTGGAGGAACACAGTGGAGACCCAGAATAACAGCCTGGGCTAGTTTTATACTTGGACTTTGACACACAAAACTGCCAGTTGATATGATTACCTCTACTTCTCATCTTTAACCGCTTACCCCAGTTAAGGGTCACGGGGGGGTGGAGACTATCCCAGCATTCATAGAGTGTGAGGCAAGGTTCAGCCTGGACAGAATGGCAATTTAGTTTAATCAAATTAAACTTTAAAATTTTAAATAAAGAAATATTATTTTAAATTTAAAAATAACAAATTTAAATAAATAAGGGCAGCCACAGCAGATCTAGTAGAGATCCGTAATGGGATTTGGCATAAGTTCCATGCCGGATGTCACACAGCTCCTGATTTTTCCAATCGGTCTGCCTGCTATATGTACACATACATACATACAAGCAATAAGCAGCTCTTTCCATTGTGGATACTAACTTACAGTGTATTCACAACGCTCCACTTTTTCCACATTTTGTTTTGTTACAGTCTTTTTCCAAAACTGATTAAAAAGTAAGTCCTTTTGGCTGCTCCCTTGTTTGCACTCGGGGTCGCCACCGCAAATCCAAGGTGGATCTGCATGTTGGATTGGCACAGGTTTTACACCGGATGCCCTTCCTGATGCAACTCCACATTACATGGAGAAATGTGGCAGGGGTGGGATTTGAACCTGGAGCCTTCTGAACTGAAACCAAGAGCATTAACCACTTGGCCACCACCCCTGCTTTTTCCAAAATTGATTAAATTCATTTTCCTCAAAATTCTACACACAATACCCCATAATGACAATATGAAAAAAGCTTTTTTTTTTGAGATTTTGGCAAATTTAGAAAAACAACAACAACAGCAACAAAAACTAAGCAATCACATGTACATAATATTCACAGCCTTTGCTTAGTAATTGATAGATGAACCTTTGGCAGCAATTACAGCCTCAAGTCTTCTTGAATATGATGCCACATATTTCATTTTGGAATAAGGCTGTGACATAACAAAATGTGGAAAAAGTTAAGTGCTATGAATACTTTTTGGGTTCAATGTAACAAAAAGTCAAATTTGCAAAGTAAAATATTCATTTTTATTGTGAACCATAACTTTCAAAATCACCAGTAAATTTTTGACAGCTTGGACGGGAATCTCCAAAAACACTTTATTATGTAAAAGAGATCACAGATGTTTGTTCGACTTCTATGGACACATGATACAGCGTAAGAATTATTTCATATTGTTGAACACAGTGAGATTTTTTTTTAAGTGGAAGATAACGACGAAGAAATTGTGATGTATTTTCTTTTGTCTATATATTTTTTCTTTGCATCTTTTTTCTTATTTTGCCAGGATCTGATGTAGGATTCTGCAGCCCTCCATGTGAGCAGCCATAAAAATCATCTCTTTCCACTGTCCAGACATCAGCAATAGAAATCCTGCAGCCTTTTTAAGAACATTATTCCCACTTTGACACCCGCTGACCGCAATGAATAATGCATTTGTTCTGATGACGTTATTATTGGAGTGACACAGTTCCAGAAGATAAAATCAGCTGAATAATTCAAGCACTGACTAATGTGCAATTTAAGATAAAAAAAAAAACAGCGATGAAGAGATCAACAATGTGTCCCGAAGGAAAATCACTGTCACCCCATTTTCTCAGTTTCAGGTAATTTTGAGTAAACAAAAGCAGCTGTTCACACAGATTTGGTGCTTAGACGGATTCTCCGCGGAAACGCTAAATGATGGCGGCATGTGGATGTTTTTCTGCTCTGTGCAGACGAGGGTGGCTTTGAATCATAAGCAGATATTTGTTTGCTGTAAGAATAAAATCACAATTGTTGAACTTAAATCCTACGCTAATTAACTTGTTTAACGATGTAATTAGAGTAGAATGACCTTGATTACTGTTTTGGTGTATTTTAGTGCTCATTAAAAGTCTCAGAGTCTTGGACTGTAGCAGCACATTTTTCATTAAATTTGCCAGGAAACTCATGCTACTGTGCCATAAAAAATATTCACCGGGAGGTGAACTGTGAAAACTAGATGAGAATTTTGACGGCCCCTCAGACCTAAAGTTTGCTTCACCTGGTGGTGGCAGTTCTCAAAGATTGAGTGATCACGCTGGAATTTGATGTGGGGAAGTGTTTTCCCGGGTCTGAGTTTCACAATGGACAGGAACTCAGTTGCACATGTGCACACTACAGCATGTGCTGTTACTTAACATAAAGCCTTTTAAATTCCAAAAATGAGCAAGATGGACAAATAAGTGAACACTGGACAACATACTGGATGCCATTTGATGAGGTTTGTACAAAACAAATCATCATATGTACGCAGATGGAGGAGCAGAAACAGTAGATTTAATCAGGAAGCTCTTACAAGGAGTTTTAAAGTAATGGAAAAATAAACATGTGATGGACAACACATTGGATGTTATTTGATGCAGATGAACATGGGTCGCTGGCCCACAGCATTGGAAACACTACAATTAAAAGGTATATGTTTATTTATTTGAAATAGGACAGTGCATATTAATAGACATAGTTACATGTAAATATGATGGATTATAGCAAGGTGCTAATTTTCATCCGTAGTCCCAGTAACCTAAAATAGACTAAGACCACACAACATACCAAAGTAAATTAATCGTGACAGAAAAACAATTAAAACAAAACACATACAGATATTTACAATTTAAAGTAACAATAATTGACAGATAATAAGTAGCCGACAAATGTGAGTATATTTGATCTTTTGATCAGATACGTCATTTAGCATTTTTACGCATTGCTGCTGTGTACTTTTGTTATTGGTGTGAATTCTTTTATTACTGGACTTTATTTTGTTTGGTGTGTTGATTCCTGGGAAAGTGCTTTATAAATAGTTTATATTATTTTTAATAATGAATACAAGAGTTTTCAGCAGATATAAGTCACACAGGAGTATAAGTCACAGTGTGTCCAAGCTAGTATTTAAAAACAACAACATAAAAAGCTACTAAAACTCCGGAAAATATGGTAATTGCGTTACTACACCACCAAGTGTGGTGGACCGCTGGACTGAGTGGTACGTGTCGACATTTTTTTTTTTTAATGATGGTAACGTTAGGCCACATCAAAGAAAGAACAGAAGAGGAAGAAGAAGAGGGGAGGTGATGGTCTAGTGGTTAAGGTGTTGGGCTTGAGACCAGAAGATCCTTGGTTCAAATCCCAGCCTGACTGGAAAATCACTAAGGGCCCTTGGGGCCAGGTCTTTAATCCCCTATTGGTCCCGGTGTGTAGTGAGCAGCTTGTATGGCAGCACCCTGACATCGGGGTGAATGTGAGGCATTATTGTAAAGCGCTTTGAGGGGCTGATGCAGATGGAAAAGCACTGTATAAATGCAGTCCATTTCCCATTAATTTATTTAACAGAAGAATTGAGTAACACAGGAAGTGGGGACAGTTGGGCAAAAAAGTAACGTCAAAAAGTGACACAAGGGAATGGTGAAAACACACATGCTGAAGAACTATTGGAGAAAACAAAACCGATACTGTATATCTGCAGTAATATCCAGAAGCTGATGGACGACCTTGAGACCCAACAACCACCTATAGTGCTGATTCTTGAATTTTATGGTTTTGCCTTATTGAATCTTCACGACGTGAAAAAATATGACGCACACAGTTTGATGACGCGTGAGGGGGTTTTTGAATCGCGCTCACGTTGACGTAATGAAGTATCAAAGCACCAGCGTGTTCCTCAACTCCCCTCTCTATAACTTCAGGTGTTCATTGTTTTGCTCACAGTATTGAGTGAGCTTTTGACCAAATGCAGTATGACACACTGTTTGTGTGACCGTCTCCCGGACAGTTCCCTCGTGGTGACAGCGTGGCAAAGGTCATGCAACACAGGTCACTAAATATAGCAGGAGAAGCTGCCACCAAGGCGCGGAGAAGTAAACAAAGCAGGGTTTATTTTTCAGGTACAGTCTTTCCTGCTCACCGGTCTTATTCTCCAGACATTAAGGATCTTATGAACTATTCAGACCAGTATTTACTGACGTCTCCGAGGCTTCCGGTAAGCAGATCATCTCTCCACACCTCACTTATTAAGGAGCAGAGGATATTGTGGATCATTTTGACTTGGTCTCGCCTTAGTCCAATGAAATCTGTTTGTTCTGGTGTTTCTGACTACGTACTGTATGTGTGACTTCATTATGAAGTCGTTACTCCAGTCATGGGTCACATGAGCTGGAGCCTATCCCAGCAGTTACAGGCCGTGAGGTGGTGGTGGGGGTGGTGGTGGTGGGGTTACAGCCTAGACAGAACACCACACCATCGCAGGGCAACATATAGACAGACAAACATATTCACACCTACGATCAAGTTAAAGTTTTCACTTCACCAAACCTGCACCTGGAGGGAACCCACGCAAACATGCAAATGCCATACAGAAAGAACCAGGCAGGAAGCAATCCCAGGACCGTCTCACTGTGAGGCAACAGTGCTAACAACTAATCCACCGTGCCCACCCTCATACCAATTAATCACAAATATCTTGCTGATCAATACATGCTTTAGGGCACCTAAAGCATGTGGTTCACTGATTTGTGCTGTTTCGCCATAATTCGCCCACATTGGTACTAAGTGTGAAGGGGCCCTTAGATCATTCATCGATGCTTCTTGCTTGTTGAGATATACAAAACAAGCTGCTTTTAGGACCATGTTTTCCTTGACCTTTGACCTAACTACTCCAAAATCTAATCATCTGTGAATATTTATTCAAGTCATATTCCCACCGAGTTTGAAGGAAATCTGTCCAGCCGTGTTTGAGTTATCTTGTCCACAGACACACAGATGCACACACCAGTGAAAACAACACACTGCTACTTTGCTGAAGCGCAGGGTAACAAAATAGCTTCACTGTATAATAACTATGTTGACTTGGTCAGAGAACCCACATGCATGAACTCGGTAGAGTGAGTTATGGGCCTCGTATGCACTACGGACTACAGTAGAATCTCCAGACAAACAGCACAAATCATCGTTTAGTGGAAATCTGACCTTTGACTTTGCCCAGTTTGATTCCAAACTGGTTTAAATCACATTTGTTAATGATGAACCCCAGTAAGCGTAACCCTTGCCAAAATTAACCCTTCTAGCACCATTCTATGGTAGGCTGCATATTTACAAGAAATGTCAGACTTTTATTAATCAGCATTTTTTTTTCCAATTCCTGAATTTTGTACGATAAATATAAACAGAGAAAATTCTCTTTGAAATCAGTTCGGAATTAATACATTTAAATTTTGGCCCTTTTGACACTATTTTTTCTCTGTGCTGCTGCTTGAGCGCACACGACGCCACATATGTCTGCCCACCTCTCCTTTCACCCTTTTAATGGATCAGGCTCCTTGAAATAAATTCCTGCCACCGACTGGCCATCTGTGCTGCTGTGAAGTAAAGCAGCACTCAGAGTGCATCCTGCTGCCAGGAAAACATCACAGTCAGGTCGAATGAGGACGGCCACTAATGGTTATTTTAATTATTGATTAATCTGTTTGTTATTTTTGCGGTGGCGGCTGCAGTGACCCGCAGCGCCAGCTGACCACTGCGCAGTATCTCGTCTGCACACTTTGTTTTAACATCGCCGTCACCAGCCGAGCTCTGTACTCATTCCAAACACCGCCAGCGTTCTCCACCTTGTTCTTAATCCAAATTAACAACAGATGTGTTGGAAATCAGCCGATAATGTCGCCGTTCCTTTACGCTTGTGCAATAAAGCAAAGGCCACACTGTGGTTGCCGTGGGCCTAAGCTGTTTGATCTTCTGTTCCAAAGACGGCCTTTAAAAGCGTCCTTTATTCAGAGACGCGGCTGTGATTAGTACGCCGTGAGAAGGCCTTTCGCCCATTGTTGAGGAAGACGGATGTTGGTGCTTTGGTGCGGCGGCAGCTGCTCCGACACGCGCTGCGTGTTTAGGCTTGGGGCTGTTGACTTACCCCTGTTTGACTGCTTTGTTCTTGTTCACATCGATGGTGGTGATGGAATGCTTGGCGCCCGACTGCACCTCCCAGTCCACCTTCCACTGTGCGTTTTTCGACTTGGTCTCCATCAGGTTCACCCCTTTCTTTGCTTTGACCCTGCAGGGGGAAAAAAATAATAATGGGATGAATCAGTTTTATCAGAGGAAATGATTTATGTGCGAGGTCAGAGGTGAACGCCTGCTGTGCGCAGTAGTCCTCCTCCTTGAATTGGGTCATGACAAAAGTAATTCTACACATGAATCAATAAGAAAGATGAATGAAGACGACGGTACGATGATACATGAGACCAGAAGGCTGCAAGTGTTCCTTACTATGCCGATGAAATCAAATCCACAGTCTTTAATACCACGTTTAAACAGAATTAATAATAACCGTCATCTGGAAGAATGCACATTTAGTTTAAAATATTTAACCACATGACAAATAATACATTTTTAGAAACTGATTTCTAAGATCCCACATACGAGGTCTATTAGATAAGAAACCAACACTTTTAATTATTTTTTTGTAACTATATGGATTTGAATGACGTGCGATTACACCAATCATGCTTGAACCCTCGTGCGCATGCATGAGTTTTTTCACACGTGTCGGTGACATCATTTCCCTGTGGGCAGGCCTTGAGTGAGATGTGGTTCAGCCCTCTCGGCTGAATTCCTTTTTTTCACACGCTGCTCGAGACAGTGCGCATTGCTTTATCAAAATTTTTTCTGGACCTGTGAGGAATATCCGAGTGGACACTATTTGAGGAATTTAGCTGGTTTTCGTTGAAAAGTTTAACGGCTGATGAGAGATTATGGGGTGTTTCTGTCGCTGTAAGGACTTCCCACGGAGCGGGACGTCGCGCAGCACTTCCAGGCGCCGTCGTCGGCCTGTTTCGACCTGAAAACATCCTAATTTAAGGCTTAATTCACCCAGGACGTCGTGAGAGAACAGAGAAGATTCAGAAGAGGCCGGCATGAGGACTTTATGCGGACATTCCACTGTTTAAGGACATTTTTTAATGAAAGACGTGCGTGCAAATTCGCAGAGTCGTTTCCGTGACGACTCGGCAAATCTGTGTGCGCCGCAACAGGAAAAACACCTCCATGTTGAAAACCATTTGTAAAATTCAGGCGGCTTTTGATTGCTTTCAACAAGTGCGTAACTGAGAAATTGTTTAACAGCTTGGGCATGTTCCAACTTGCCCGTTAAGATTTCCAACGGAGGTGTTTTTCCTGTCGCGACCCCCCGCGGTCGGGTCCGGCCCGACATGCGACTCTGCCCGCACGTTCTTTCATTACAAAATGTCCGTTAACAATGGAATGTCCGAATAAACTCCTCATGCCGACTTCTTCTGAAAGTTCTCTGTTCTCTGACGACTTACTGGGTCAACAGAGCCTGAAATGTGGAAGTTTTCAACTTGAAACGGCGAGACACTGCTGCCTCAAAGCGCAGATCGCCGTCAGACGCCGTGGGTCGTCCTTAAAGCGACACTACCAGACCAAAATCTCTCATCAGCCGTTAAAATTTTTATCGAAAACCACCTGAATTTATCGAATGGTGTCCACTTGTGCCTTACACTTTTGAAAAAATTTTGATCAAACAAAGCAGCAGTCTCTGAGCCATTCCTAAACAATGAAAAAATTGACGAGAGGGTGGGCGACTCCTCACTCAAAGACTGCCCACAGGCGAATGACGTAACCGACAGGCGTGAAAAAACTCTCGCATGCCCACGAGGGTTCAAGCATGTCTGATGTAATCACACATGATTCAAATCCATATGGTTTTTGAAAAAAATAATAAGGTTGGATACTTTTCTAATAGACCTCGTATATCAAGCGTTAAATAAGGAAACATAGATTGTAAAACAGGTGCTATCCTGTGTTTGCCAAGTTTTGTGGCCCAAATGTCTCTTAATGTGGAGAAAATAATGAAATTATCTGTACTGTCAAAACGTGACCCCTCTGAAGTTCAATCAAAGTAAGCCAAGCATTATTAACCAAATTGTAGTAGGTTATGTATGTAGTAGGCATGTGGCGATTAATCAATATGAATTGGTATCTAGATACAAACAATCAAGACTGCATCGATTCATTCAGTGTGGATCAATTGATTTGATGGGTTGAATTGTGTCGCATCGCTCGTTGCCTGCTTGCATCGATTTTTTTCCGATGCACATTGAACGCACCACGGACGGAAGCCAGAAAGCTTAACAATTCCCTTATCGGTCCTTCAGTTCGGGACATCAGGTGTTTATCAGGAAATTATCATTTCTTTACATTGGTTGCAGACTGCAGCGGGTCTGCTTGAAGCAACAAAACAGAGCTTCGACCCACTGTTCGCTGGTTCTCTGCTTCACTTCCAGCGGCAGGTTAGCAATGTCTTCATTAACCCCTCTCCAAGCCATTTAAAGATGTCAATCATGACTCACGTTTGTGCTGATAAAAGTCACAAACTGGGACTCTTGTCCTGTTGTGGGCAAGAAACGTCCAACGTTCCACACTGGAGTTTTACGCGATGGTTCTCTGGCGTGAACACCAGCCGTGCATAAACTGAAGTTGTCCATCAGGTAAAGGAAATAATAATTATAACATCCTCTGTTTTATGGGACTAGGTCCAAAGAGCTATGCAGATTTCGGTCACCATTTTAAATCAAATGACACCTCTTTCCAAAAGTTATAATACAACTGACCAAAACTGGGATTTTCCCCCACAAAATGAGACTTCCTCTGTTCTTTATGAAACACTGAGCTCAGAGTTTATGGAGTATGGATATTTGTGCCATTAATATCTGAAAGTAAATGCTTCTGATAAAGACTACAGATTTTGTTAATTTCTATTTATGTCCAGAGATCAAGGATCCAGTGACCAATTTCATATTTATTTACTTTAAGACTCAATAAAATGTTGTTGACATAGAAAACCTGTAAAGCCAACTTTTAGTATACAGAAAATTCACAAGAGGTATCGATAAAGAATTGGATCAATAAGCGGAATTGATAATGGCATTGATATCGATAAAATCTTATCAATACCCATTATTAATCGTATCGCACCAAATTGCATCATATCACATTGTGAGGAATTGAATCACCGTCAAATACATATCGTATCATATCGTCGGTATCATCATGTATCGCTATATGTATCGTATCGCTGGTAGTGTATCGAGATGCGTATCAAATCGTTGTCAGTGATGAGATTCACATGCCTAGTATGTAGTGTAGGTACATGCTGAGTAAAAACTGACCGCAGAAAGAAAACTCTGCTATGCAGATGATGTGCTTGTTTGAAGTCATATTCTCAATCACTCCATACTTACAGAATTTCACAGCAGAGTTTGAAATATGAATTCTGAGTTATTATTGCTACAAAAATGACTTAATTCAGAAGCATCCAACAGCTTAAAGTGTTTTGCAAAAAGCCAGTTATTCTTCTTCTTCTTCTTTGTCTTTCGGCTGTTCCCGTTAGGGGTCGACACAGCAGATCAATCGTTTCCATCTCACCCTGTCCTCTGTATCTTCCTCTGTCACACCAACCACCTGCATGTCCTCTGTCAGCACATCCATGAACCTCCTCTTTGGTCTCCCTCTTCTCTTCCTGCCTGGTGGCTCCATCCTCAGCATCCTTCTCCCTATATACCCTGGGTCCCTCCTCTGCACATGTCCAAACCATCTCAATCTCGCCTCTCTGACTTTGTCTCCAAACCGTCCCACCTGAGCTGTTCCTCTGACATGTTCATTCCTAATCTTGTCCATTCTTGTCACTCCCAAAGAGAATCTCAACATCTTCAGCTCTGCCACCTCCAGCTCTGCCTCCTGTGTTTTTGTTAGTGCCACTGTCTCTACACCATACAACATAGTTGGTCTCACTACTGTAAATGTTCCCCTTCACTCTTGCTGATATTCTTCGGTCACAAATCACTCCTGCCACCTTTCTCCACCCACTCCACCCTGCCTGCACTCTCTTCTTCACCTCTCTACCACACTCTCCATTACTTTGAACAGTTGACCCCAAATATTTAAACTCATCTACTTTCACCACTTCTACTCCTTGTAACTGCACTATTCCACTGGGCTCCCTCTCATTCACACACGTGTACTCAGTCTTGCTTCTACTGACTTTCATTCCCCTTCTCTCCAAAGCATATCTCCACTTCTCCAGACTAGACTCAACTTGCTCTCTACTCTCACTACAGATCACAATGTCATCTGCAAACATCATAGTCCATGGGGACTCCTGTCTGATCTCATCTGTCAACCTGTCCATCACCACTGCAAACAAGAAAGGACTCAGAGCTGATCCTTGGTGTAATCCCACCTCCACCTTGAATGAGTCTGTCATTCCGACTGTGCATCTCACCGCTGTCACACTATTCTTGTACATGTCCTGCACTACCCTAACATACTTCTCTGCCACTCCAGACTTCCTCATACAATGCCACAACTCTTCTCTTGGCACCCTATCATAAGCTTTTTCTAAGTCCACAAACACACAATGTAACTCTTTCTGTCCTTCTCTGTACTTTTCCAACAGTATTCTCAGAGCAAACATTGCATCTGTAGTGCTCTTTCTTGGCATGAAACCATATTGCTGCTCACAGATCTTCACCTGTTTTCTAAGCCTAGCTTCTACTACTCTTTCCCATAACTTCATGCTGTGGCTGATCAGCTTTATGCCTCTGTAGTTACTGCAGCTCTGCACATCACCCTTGTTCTTGAAAATAGGAACCAGCACACTTCGTCTCCACTCCTCAGGCATCCTCTCACTTTCCAAGATTTTATTAAACAATCTGGTTAGAAACTCTACTGCCATCTCTCCTAGACATTTCCATGCCTCCATTGGAATGTCATCTGGACCAACTGCCTTTCCACTCTTCATCCTCTTCATAGCAGCCCTCACTTCTTCCTTGCTAATCTCTTTTACTTCCTGATTTACTCTCACCACATCATCCAGCCTTTTCTCTCGCTCATTTTCTTTATTCATCAACTCTTCAAAATATTCCCTCCACCTTCTCAGCACACACTCCTCACTTGTCAGCACATTACCATGTGCATCTTTTACCACCCTAACCTGCTGCACATCCTTTCCAGCTCTGTCCCTTTGTCTGGCCAATCGGTACAAGTCCTTTTCTCCTTCCTTACTATTCAACTTCTTGTACAGCTCGCAATATGCCTTTTCCTTTGCTTCTGCCACTTCTGTTCTCGCCTTACGCCGCATCTCCTTGTACTCCTGCCTACTTTCTTCATCTCTCCGACTATCCCAAAACTTTTTCGCCAACCTCTTTCTCCTTATGCTTTCCTGGACCTCTTCATTCCACCACCAAGTCTCCTTGTCTTCCTTCCACTGTCCAGATGTCATACCCAGTACTGCCCTAGCTGTCTCCCTCACCACATCTGCAGTACTTTTCCTGTTGTCCAAAATTGCTTCCCCTCCAACTAGTGCTTCTCTCACCTGCTCGCTAAATTTCACACAACACTCTTCCTCCTTCAGCTTCCACCATCTGATCCTTTGTTGAGCTCTCACTCTCTTCTTCTTCTTTATCTCTAAAGTCATCCTACAACCAACCATCCTATGCTGTCTAGTGACACTCTCTCCTGCTACCACCTTACAGTCTGTGATTTCTTTTAGCTTGCATCTCCTATAAAGAATGTAGTCCACCTGTGTGCACCTTCATCCACTCTTATATGTTACCCTGTGCTCCTCCCTTTTCTTAAAGTAGGTATTCACCACAGCCATTTCCATCCTTTTTGCAAAATCAACTACCATCTGTCCTTCCCCATTCCTATCATTGATACCATATCTACCCATTACTTCCTCATCACCTCTGTTCCCTTCACCAACATGCCCACTGAAGTCTGCTCCTATCACCACTCTTTCATGCTTGGGTTCACTCTCCACCACCTCATCTAACACACTCTAGAAATCTTCTTTCTCCTTCATCTCACAACCTACCTGTGGGGCATATGCACTGATGATATTTATCATCACCCCTTCAATTTCCAACTTCACACTCATCATCTTGTCAGACACTCGCTTAACCTCCAACACACTTTTAATATACTCTTCCTTTAAAATGACCCCAACACCATTTCTCTTCCTGTCCTCACCATGGTACAACAACTTGTACCCAAGTTCCTGCTCTTACTTCCCTTCCACTTGGTCTCTTGCACACACAATATGTCTACCTTTCTCCTCTCCATCATATCAGCCAGCTCTCTCTCTTTACCAGTCATACTACCAACATTCAAAGTCCCCACTCTCATTTCCACCCTTCTAGTTTTCTTCTTCTCCCGCTGTTCGTGGCAACGTTTTCCTCCTCTTCTTCGTCGTCTTCGCCCAGCAGTAGCCCAATTTCCACCGGCACCCTGTTGGGCAATAGCACTGGTGGCAGACGTTGTTAACCCAGGCCGCGACTGATCCGGTATGGGAATTCGATTCTGAGTCTGCATAGTTGGGTTGTCTTGTTTTACGCCGGATGCCCTTCCTGACGCAACACTCCTCATTTATCCAGGCTTGGGACCGGCACTCAGAATGTACTGGCTGCACACCCCGAATATAAAATATAAAATGCTGTGCTTTATGAAGATGTGATGTTTATTCTGAGGCAAGTTTTTCATTCCTTCTTTTTAACGACACGTCCACTGGGAGAACATTCTGAGAAGGTACACAGTAAATTTCGCTGAGTAAAATTGACTCTGCTGGAATAACATTTGATCCCAGTCTAAATAGAGTAAAAACACTCTATTGTAGACAGTGCTTAATTTGTAAAGTGGGAGGTGCCGGAGCGCAGAGGATGGGTGGCTCCTGTGCAGGAAAAAAAAGGGCGGGGCTTGCAAAGAATGCTGTGCGTCACACTTAAAATAAACTGCACACCCACACAAACACGCACACACACCTTCACAAATGACACTAACACCCTGCCTTTTCCTCAAAAATGACTACATTTATGTTTCCTGTCTGTCTCTGTACTTTTCTGCCACTTTTGCGCTCTTTTTCATACTTTTCCCTCGTTTCAAAAGTCACCAAACACACTTTACCATAATATATGCAACATATAGCATACTGTTGGAGAGCACGGGTTCTTGGCTTGCTGTCAGTGTTGAAATTTTTCAGATTGAGGGCTTACATGAGAACTTACAGTAATGAGAATCAGCGGTGCACTAGTGTGAAACTTCCGTGTTTTTCCTCTGCGTTATGACATCACAGGCTATGTTTACCGTAATACACCATATATCATTGGAAGGCCCTTGGTGTTAGCTTTACAATGCCCTTTGAATCATTTGGATTGGACAAACTATGGCGGAGTTACGGTAAAAAAAAATACGCATATGGAAAATACGGCGTGGGCACCATCGCCGTAGATAAAGGGATAAATAGCTGGTGGAGCCAACGTCAGAGGTTCCGGAGCGCGTGTCCGAGGTTCCGGAGCACGCTCCGGCTTGCTCCCCCTCAAATTAAGCCCTAATTGTAGAGTGAAACCAGCTCTACCAGTGTCGCTGCCCAAATGATGCAGCTTAGCTAAAGTTACCACAAAAATTGTTCATTTTGTGATAAAAGCATGGAATTTGGCACGCATATTCCAAATTAACTAATGTTTATTTTCAGATATGGAGCCATCCTGGAGATGACCTCTAATGAGCTAGAATTACACAGAGGTCAAAATCATTTGCATATTTTTTTTTTTACCAGAATTGGAGCAACTTTAACTTTTGACCCCGCTACTAACTGAAATTAACCTTTGTCACCATTTTTACTGTTTCTACCCCATAACTCCATGAAATTCAGTCATAGATAGTCCAAACTATACCTTTTTGTAATCATTATGATCAGGCAAATAATGTGGTATAATTTTCAACATGATTGGAGCATTTTAAAATTTTGACCCCGGTGTAATTTTTATTGATCCCTGTAGCTCATTAGAGGTCAGCTCCAGGATGGATCCATACCTGAAAATAAACATTAGTTAAGTTAGAATATGTGTGCCAAATTCCATGCCTTAATCACAAAATGAACAGTTGTTTTGCTATGCCACCCCACTAATGCATCATTTCGGAGCACAGCCGCTCAGTGGACGGACGCTCTTCACCCAAAGCGATCAAATGGATTAATGGAATTATTAACCATCAGATGACAAGGTAAAACCTCTTAAATTATTCTAGTCAGTTTTAAGCAGAGGTTAGGCCATTTTAAGCAGGAACGAGGCAATATTCTGTGACATTTTGAAATAACGGACACACAGTGAATGCAATAGCTAGCAGCCTTGTAGCTGCGGCGCTCTGATCGCTTCCTCCGCCTTTTCTGATGAAATAATGCTGAATTTATGTGGAAATGATTGTTGTACAAAAGCTTCAGATATCTGTCGCTGAGATAGATGCTGACTGGAGTGCAGTTTGAAGCAGAAACGAGGTGTTAATCGGTGAACCGCGGCTGATGATGCATGCACAGTGAAGGCAGGGTGGACCGGGTTTTTGGGAGGACCGTTCGGTCTGCGACACCGTCTAGTCAATGCAAGTGGTTTTATGCCAATAAGAGTTGATTTTACACTATGTTGAGTTGATTTAGCCCCGTGGTAGAGTATTTTTTTTTAACTCTATTTAGAATGGGACCAAATGTTATCACACCAGAGTAAATTCTACTCAGCAGAGTGTCCTGTGTAGGTCAGACACAGGACACTTCAACACAGCAGATATTTCAACCTGTGAACGGCTGATCTTCCCTGCAGCCCAGAAATACATTAAATATACAACACACAGCTCAATTTCTTATTATTATTTTATTTTTATTATATTTTTCACACCAGGGAATGATGGGGTGACTATAGCTCAGCTGTTTCAGTGAGTAGTTTGTTAATGAAAGGGTCATTGGGTTTAATCCCAGAGTGTTCCAAGTTGATTAAGCAAGATGCTGAGCCCTGAAATACTGCTCGACCTTTGGGACACACTGACCCCAAACAAAAACAACACCCAAAACATGGAGAAAAGTTGAACAAGATGGATTTCCAAAGTAGAAATTGGTCTTTTAAAATTTAAAAAATTTAGGCTTATAACTTGTTTAATAACACCGGCACCCTGTTGGGCAATAGCACTGGTGGCAGACGTTGTTAACCCGGGCCGCGACTGATCCGGTATGGGAATTCGATTCTGAGTCTGCATAGTTGGGTTGGCTTGTTTTACGCCGGATGCCCTTCCTGACGCAACACTCCTCATTTATCCAGGCTTGGGACCGGCACTCAGAATGTACTGGCTGCACACCCCGAATATAAAATATAAAATGCTGTGCTTTATGAAGATGTGATGTTTATTCTGAGGCAAGTTTTTCATTCCTTCTTTTTAACGACACGTCCACTGGGAGAACATTCTGAGAAGGTACACAGTAAATTTCGCTGAGTAAAATTTACTCTGCTGGAATAACATTTGATCCCAGTCTAAATAGAGTAAAAACACTCTATTGTAGACAGTGGTTAATTTGTAAAGTGGGAGGTCCCGGAGCGCAGAGGATGGGTGGCTCCTGTGCAGGAAAAAAAAAAGGGCGGGGCTTGCAAAGAATGCTGTGCGTCACACTTAAAATAAACTGCACACCCACACAAACACGCACACACACCTTCACAAATGACACTAACACCCTGCCTTTTCCTCAAAAATGACTACATTTATGTTTCCTGTCTGTCTCTGTACTTTTCTGCCACTTTTGCGCTCTTTTTCATACTTTTCCCTCGTTTCAAAAGTCACCAAACGCACTTTACCATAATATATGCAACATATAGCATACTGTTGGAGAGCACGGGTTCTTGGCTTGCTGTCAGTGTTGAAATTTTTCAGATTGAGGGCTTACATGAGAACTTACAGTAATGAGAATCAGCGGTGCACTAGTGTGAAACTTCCGTGTTTTTCCTCTGCGTTATGACATCACAGGCTATGTTTACCATAATACACCATATATCATTGGAAGGCCCTTGGTGTTAGCTTTACAATGCCCTTTGAATCATTCGGATTGGACAAACTATGGCGGAGTTACGGTAAAAAAAAAATACGCATATGGAAAATACGGCGTGGGCACCATCGCCGTAGATAAAGGGATAAATAGCTGGTGGAGCCAACGTCAGAGGTTCCGGAGCGCGTGTCCGAGGTTCCGGAGCACGCTCCGGCTTGCTCCCCCTCAAATTAAGCCCTAATTGTAGAGTGAAACCAGCTCTACCAGTGTCGCTGCCCAAATGATGCAGCTTAGCTAAAGTTACCACAAAAATTGTTCATTTTGTGATAAAAGCATGGAATTTGGCACACATATTCCAAATTAACTAATGTTTATTTTCAGATATGGAGCCATCCTGGAGATGACCTCTAATGAGCTAGAATTACACAGAGGTCAAAATCATTTGCATATTTTTTTTTTACCAGAATTGGAGCAACTTTAACTTTTGACCCCGCTACTAACTGAAATTAACCTTTGTCACCATTTTTACTGTTTTTACCCCATAACTCCATGAAATTCAGTCATAGATAGTCCAAACTATACCTTTTTGTAATCATTATGATCAGGCAAATAATGTGGTATAATTTTCAACATGATTGGAGCATTTTAAAATTTTGACCCCGGTGTAATTTTTATTGATCCCTGTAGCTCATTAGAGGTCAGCTCCAGGATGGCTCCATACCTGAAAATAAACATTAGTTAAGTTAGAATATGTGTGCCAAATTCCATGCCTTAATCACAAAATGAACAGTTGTTTTGCTATGCCACCCCACTAATGCATCATTTCGGAGCACAGCCGCTCAGTGGACGGACGCTCTTCACCCAAAGCGATCAAATGGATTAATGGAATTATTAACCATCATATGACAAGGTAAAACCTCTTAAATTATTCTAGTCAGTTTTAAGCAGAAGTTAGGCCATTTTAAGCAGGAATGAGGCAATATTCTGTGACGTTTTGAAATAACGGACAAGCAGTGAATGCAATATCTAGCAGCCTTGTAGCTGCGGCGCTCTGATCGCTTCCTCCGCCTTTTCTGATGAAATAATGCTGAATTTATGTGGAAATGATTGTTGTACAAAAGCTTCAGATATCTGTTGCTGAGACAGATGCTGACTGGAGTGCAGTTTGAAGCAGAAACGAGGTGTTAATCGGTGAACCGCGGCTGATGATGCATGCACAGTGAAGGCAGGGTGGACCGAGTTTTTGGGAGGACCGTTCGGTCTGCGACACCGTCTAGTCAATGCAAGTGGTTTTATGCCAATAAGAGTTGATTTTACACTATGTTGAGTTGATTTAGCCCCGTGGTAGAGTATTTTTTTTAACTCTATTTAGAATGGGACCAAATGTTATCACACCAGAGTAAATTCTACTCAGCAGAGTTTCCTGTGTAGGTCAGACACAGGACACTTCAACACAGCAGATATTTCAACCTGTGAACGGCTGATCTTCCCTGCAGCCCAGAAATACATTAAATATACAACACACAGCTCAATTTCTTCTTATTATTTTATTTTTATTATATTTTTCACACCAGGGAATGATGGGGTGACTATAGCTCAGCTGTTTCAGTGAGTAGTTTGTTAATGAAAGGGTCATTGGGTTTAATCCCAGAGTGTTCCAAGTTGATTAAGCAAGATGCTGAGCCCTGAAATACTGCTCGACCTTTGGGACACACTGACCCCAAACAAAAACAACACCCAAAACATGGAGAAAAGTTGAACAAGATGGATTTGCAAAGTAGAAATTGGTCTTTTAAAATTTAAAAAATTTAGGCTTATAACTTGTTTCTCTTGCAAGAATAACTGTGCTGTGAGACGTGTAGTTAATTTAAGAGTAATCGTAACACACCAGTAAATTAATCATGAATACTCTACAACTTGTTAAAATTTGACTAAAGAATAATAAGTGCTAAAATAACTTTAACCTTTTATGTTATGAGGAAGAAAAACCAATGAAACACAGAGATCAAACAAAAATGCTCTGAGAGCATAATATCCCCCGCTGGCAAATGCTGCTTTGGTACAAGTGCTTGCTATATTCTGGTAACATTTCAAGGACTTGTAATTTTCACGAAATTCATCCTAAATAAGTGAGGAGTGGATTTCAGAGTGTAGACACCAACTCATGAAACTGACAGTGTCTGGCTTTGTTAATCAAGGGCCATAACTCTGCCAAAATATGTCAATCTTGCACAATATTACAACATCCATGTTATCAACCTATAAGAAGGATTTAAACCAAGTTACATGAAATATCATCAAAAAGTGTGATGGGACTTGAGTTCGGAATGCTTGTACCGTTTTAGGGATGAACGGATGGACAGAGGACAGACAGACAGAAATTTCCACAATATTAATCCTCCTTCTGGCCATCGGGATAAAAACATGTTCGTTCCATAAGATTTGTTACTGTGCAGTTAGATCACAACACTGCCTTCCAAAAGTCAGAAACCCTTGAGAGTGAAACCTGCAGATACTCCAAATAAAAAAATAAATAAATAAATAAAATAAAATAAAATAAAATAAAAAACCCTCCTTTATTAGTTAGTACGAGAGCCTGTAAGCCTAAACATTTCAGCATGGCGGGAAGGCCGTTGCCTCCATGATGAGTTAGCTACAGAATGTTTGCAAGCATCAGAAAGACCAGTGTAGATGTTCAAAGTCTGAACATCAAACTAAT